>NW_027279367.1:100000-677500 GCF_046629955.1 Centroberyx affinis
GTCTTGGCTCCTGACACTCAGAGCAGTTAAGCAGGCAGACCAGTTCATTATCACATGCTTTAATATTTAATTTTGCGATTTGATAAAAAATGATGTTTCATTAATGAGGTGATCCATCCCTAGATATCAGAAGTCATCCGAAGCAGGGCGGTTCTGCTCTATTGAAACTTTTACAGGTCTCATCCTTTTCATCCTTCGGTTTACCAGGTGATGCAGCGTGCTGCTTTAACCCATTTCTACACTTCCACGCGTATTTTTAGCGTATGTCTTCATCAGTATTATCTTGTGTGAGATTTTGTTATTTGCTTGTGCATGTATGCTTTAAATAGCACAGAAATCATCTCATCCCTGTCCATTAATCTCCCACTTGGTTAATTATCACAGTTGCTAATTACAAACCTCTCAGCTGAAGTAGACCTCCGCTGCCTGTTCCTTTTCTTATCCTCCCTTTTCTTCTTTCCCACTTCACCTCCATGTTGCCCAAGATGGAGACAGACAGTTGCACAGTAAACTGAGCTATGATGAATTGATTAAATATGATGTCTGGGATCGTGCTCAAAACTCAGGAGACCTTCAGTTCTGACCAGGCAGTGACATTGGAGGAATCTCTAACTCTGCCATTAAATTACCTCCCCCTTCCGTCAGTGGGTGCCTCAGTCGGTGCTGGCTATATATCCCCGGCCGTCATGCTGCTATTTCTGCCCATGCCAGTCTCTCCGGGACGGCTGCTCTGAGAGGGAGAGAGCGCTTTGAAGAGCTGCCCAGGTGAGAGCTTGGCAATGGCAGAGCTTTTTCTGCTCTTTCACAACACAGAGTGCCCTTCAGGGACTCAAATTGCCCCGCAATGTTATGGATAATACACAAATGCACACTAAAAATCACACACACACGCACACACACTCTTACACACTCATTCGTGTCACACCTATGCACAAAGCACATGTGCACACGCTTGCAAGCACACACACACACACACACACACACACACATACACACACGCACACACACTCTGAAATGCCATGCACACTCAAATAGCAAGTTGGACAGAACTAAAAGGTGGTAGACAATTGTTCTGGCATGAAAGTTTCCCTTGGTAATATTTCAAACAGTAAAAAACAAAACAAAAAAAAAACATAACAAAACGTAAAGCGCTTTAACAGTCTACTTTTCTCTCTGGAGTTCCTCTCTCACTCCAGCTCTTTTTAGAGCAGAGAGCTTTGTTCTGTGTCTATCTTCGCCTTTTTCCTCTCCTCCTCCTCTCTTAATTTCCCCTCCCCCCGTCCTAATCAGTAAAAACATAGCCAGACTACAGATGAGACCGTGTGTGTGTGTGTGTGTGTGTGTGTGTATGTGTGCTATTCTATCTGAAGCCATTGTACAGTGGCGATGGTGATGTGTTGAAAAGTGAACACACTACTTGACAGATGCTCAATGGAGCTCCCAGAATTCTCTGAATGTCCGTTGCAAGAGCTGCTGCTTCCTGCTCTCTCTCTCTCTCTCTCTCTCAAAGGATGGATCCTGTATGGACTGACATTACCTCACAGGGCAAAGCTGTGTTTTTCTCTACGCTCCGTGTCCGTCTGTCTCTTTGCGAGGGGAGAAGGGGCTCTGTCGCTGGGTAGGATCCAAACTGGACCTCCCTCTTGTCTCAGTTCTGGTTGAGCTCAGAGCGTCAATACGGCCTTTCTGAAGTTATGGGGAGTAACAGGTCTCTCCCACACACTCAAGCTGCTATAACATGCGATAACTCCTCCCCTGCGCTCTTAAATCCATTATTTCCAATGGCTTGCGCCACACATAAACAAATTTTCACGCCACCGAACAAAGTGTAGGCATCCAGCTGTGCCTCATGTTGCGATGAAGAGAAGTAGCTGGCCAGGAAGGGAAAGAAAATGGAGGAATATGTGATTCTAGCAGCATCAGAATTTCCCAAATTATACAGCACGAGTTTGAAGTTGTATAGGGTTCATGGTAGAGAAGTGAAGCACTCTCCTGGAAGCACGTTTCTAACCAAGTGGGCATAGCAGGTGCGTTTAAAAATGCAGTGGACATTAGCAATCTATGATCACTGGCTGTTATATGTTTTTTTTGCTTAGGCATTTTCTACATCTAGCAAGATAATGAGCTATAGGAATGTCTCTTTCCCTGCTTCTTTAAAACTCTGTCTACTTTTTACATGTTACTCTGACTTCCCCAAACATCTAATCAAGAGTTGCACTGCACCAAGCACACACACATGCACACACACTCATACACACACACACACACGCAGAGGGTTATCAAGTGAATCAAAATCATGCGAGTAATAAATCATCTCCTGCTCACATAATCTCATAGATGACAAACTACATATAGCTCAGAATGTGTTTGTGCATGGAAGTGTATGTGTGCGAGCAGACACATCTTGTCCATGTCACACTGAGATTTTTTTCATTTCCGGTGTGTGTGTGTGTGCGTGTGTGTGTGCGCGTGCTTTGTGGTGAAGAGCCTTGGGGGTACAATATCATCCTGCAGCCCGACGGTGGCCTTATCGCTGATCGAGTTAACCCAGCCGGTTACAGCGGTGCACCAGGTGAGCCGATGTGAACAGATGACATCAAGATTTATCAGATGCCAGGCATTTATATTGGGTCCAAACGGTGAATAGATGGTCAACTTTGGACAAAAGCCCAAAACAATCACCATTATGTATATGTGATGTGGTCTGTAGCCCTTTGGTTTAAACTCACTCGGTTGAAATAGCCCGGGCTCGTCAGTAGAGATGGAGGCTTTTCAAGTGTCGTGTTAGTGTGTCTTTAACTTCTGCAGTCAAGTGCTGGTGGCAAGTGGGGGATTTGTGGTTCAAGCCGGGTCGAGGCACGGATCTGTTTTGCATGCGGCGTCTAGCTGGCACACAGTTTGTAGGAACAGATCTGAGGCCAGCTCCATGTCTAAATTGGAGCACTCAGTAGCAGCACATTGTAAATGAGTCTTAATGAGTTTCTCAGCCTTTATTTTCTGCACTGTTAGACAGCCCTATGGCAGCAGAGAGATGTCAGCCGCTCCTGCTGGGGCTAATATCCTCCAACCACTATGATGACACTGCCACCAGTCATTCACATACACACAGGTAATTGCATGCTCCAGGCATATGTGTGTGTGTGTGTCTGTGTGTCTCTGTGTGTGAGTGTTTGTGTGACAGCTCACTGTGTTCGCTTGGAGATACTGCAGGAGAGTGTAACCAACATAAGGCGAAGAGAAATGACTTAGTTCTCACTTAGAGTAGTGCTTGACAACAGTTTCTCTTCAGCAGGACAAGACAGGCATTAAACTTCAGCGTTTACTGTAGGCTATTTGAGGCGGTGCATGTGTGTGTTTCTGTGTGTGTGTGTCTGTGTGTGTGTCTGTGTATGCGGCAGTAATCAGCTACCTTATGACTCATCTATCTATTATGGATACTAAAGCTTGCTGTGAGACCTCCTTACAAAATACCTCAAATCCTCATGTACATCACTAAACACAGAAACAAAAATCGTTGTCATTCGTTTTTATCGAGCCGCTGGCAGCGTTTGCCATGAAGATTTACAGATCAGTTAGCTGAGTATGTGGGGCAGCATACATTAATCATAACAATATTGAGTGGAGTGACAGATACCCATATCAGCATTTACATAAACAAGTGGAACGGGGTATGAATCCAAATGATGTACCATAAAGTATGGATGATGTCAGACAAGAACTGTACCACTGTGAAGATTCCAGAGTGTACGAGCTTGTATGTGCCAGCCAGAGGATCATGGGATTGCAACCCAGAATAAGCTTGATAACAGAGAGCAGCAGTCACCTTGTCTGCTGTGGGTCAATCTGACAACTCTAATTGCTTGTGTTTGAGGAGGCCTGTCTTCTGATGTTTTTGTGCCTGTTATGAGAGCGAAATCCCGTCTGTGGATATACTACGTCTGTGTTCAAAGGGCAGAACCGGCTCTATGAATAGCGTTCTATTGTAAAATGTTCAAGGGATGAGTGCCAATCTAATAAGGCTCCTAAGGATATGATGAATAGAGCAACAAACAACTGTATGCACTGTAATCTGGGAGTGTTGAGTCACCCCTTACAGCTAATCTCCTTATAGGAAAAAAAAAAAAAAAAAGGATGCTGGTTAGCTGGGCAAGGCAAAAAACGAATCCAAAAAGGAATCTTTTCCTCTAAATCTGCCTGTCTGTCTGTCGATCTGTGTGTCTGTCTGTCCTCCTGTCCTTTCTCCTCTCTCTCTCTCTCTCTCTCTCTCTCTCTCTCTCTGTCTCTCTCTGTGTGTGTGTGTGTCTGTCCATCTGCCCCCCGCTCACAAACACACACACATTTTCTCCCCTCTTGCTAACTCTATCTATCTTATACTCTTCGGTGTGCTTTTGCAGAAACAAGGATAGGAGAGGGATGAGATGTATTTTTATTACAATTGTGCGGTGTGTGTGTGGGTGTGTGTTCCTGTGTGTGTATTGCTAATCAATAGGCTGCAAGAAGCTGTTATCTCTTTTCGTAGCACTCAGTGGTAAATCCTTCAGGAGAATGTTCTCTTTCATGGCATTACACACTCCCAGTGTCTGGCTTCTCATTGTGCTGTCGGGCCGCCCTTAGCATGTGTGTGTGTGTGTATGTGTGTGTGTGTGTGTGGTTGTGTGTATGTGTGTGTGTGTGTGTGTGTCTTTGCGCGTGCGCATGCGTTTTATTATGGCCTGAGGGGAAACAGGCAAACTGCCGTTCAACTACAGGCTGGGTAGAATACATATGAAGCATCAATATTTACACAGTGCCAGTGCAGAGTATGCAGCTTGCAAGGTGTTAAGCATTGATGTATCTTTAAAATATCAGGAATCAGGAACCGAGGCTATCAATACACGAAGCTCCTTCCCTCCCTCTGTCTGTCTGTCTGTTTCTCTCTCCCTCTCTCTCTCTCTCTCTCTCTCTCTCTCTCTCCTCCTCCCTCCCTCTCTTTTTCTTTAAGTCCTCCAGGCGTTTCTTTCAATAGTTGAATGCAGAATATTTGCTTTTCAAAAAGGAAATCTTCCTTGTGTGTATGTATGTCTGTGTTTGTGTTAAGAGAGAGAGAGAGAGAGAGAGAGAGAGAGAGAGAGAGTGACAGAGAGAGAGAGAGAGAGAGAGAGAGAGAGAGAGAGAGAGAGAGAGAGAGAAAGAGAGAGAAAGAGTGAGTCATATTGGGGGAGGTAGATGTTAGTGAAGTTGATCCCCAGTGGTTTGGGTTTCTCCCACATTCCTCTGGGCAGAATGGGAGCGGGGCTGAAGTCATGTCTGCAAGGCATGGTGGGTAGATGGGTTCTCAGTGTCATCCTAAATGGGGAAGAGGTGTATGGTCTAAACACCTATGTTGTGTGTGTGTGTGTGTGTATGTGTGTGTGTGTGTGTGCGTGCGCATATGCCTCTCAGTTCTGCTATATAAAGCATTAAGATAAATACTGTGCTCATTCATTCCGATTGGAGACATGAAATAAGGTCTGAATCCAGATTATTAGATTTACAGCGCCTCCCCCACTGCATCTTTGACTCATCCACCTTGCTATACAGCTACACAGATGCACATACACATACACACACACACACGCTTGCGACTGTATATGCAGCTCTGAGTTTACTTCATTTCTCGTATTTAGGGTGAATAGAGTATGTTTGGCCTTGAATCTTTTTTCACTCTTACAGAAAAACATCACCTTTTCACTTTCTCTTCCCCCTCAGTCCTTATTACATCTGTCTCTCTGTCTTTCTCTCCCTCTCTCCCCCATCTCTCCTCTTACTCCCCCCCCCCCCCCCCCCCCCGCCTCTCTTTCTTCACTCCCACCTTCTTCCTCCTCCTCTCTGAGTACAGGGCAGGGTAGCAGAACTGTCTCGTCTTTGAGACGTGAGGAGTTTGATCTTCAGAAAGTGGAATCTAGATAGCATGTCTTGCTGTGCTTCAGGGATCTGTGTGTGTGTGTGAGCGCGCGTGCATGTGGGTGTGCATGCGTGCCCGCATGTGTGTCTACCTTACATTCCCGAGGAAGATGAAAGTGCAGCCCTAACCCTGACACCGCTCGGTTCTGCTAAGTAAAGCAACAGGAATAGTTCAGAATTTCAACTATAGAATTCCAGTTATGCCTTGCTTATTCTCACTGAATGCACTCATGAGTCATATTTATGTCTCCTCCTCCTTGTTACATGGACCCCACATGCACATCTATCTCTGTCCTTGCTGAGTTCCCTTATTATTTTTAGACTGAACACAGTTAGTGGACCTTATTTATCCAGCAAGCATATAATCCAAATTTATCTCAATGTGCACCAAAATACCCACAAAAAAATATATGAATTTTGAAATTGTTTGCCCCAGGGAGCTCAACCTCGTGTCTGATCTAAAAGTATGATTGTTTATTTGGACAGGTGGAAAAGCAACACTCCTCATATGATGCAGGTACAGAATTACCAAACCCCAGCACATCATTTATTTCATATATATTGAAACTTTCCATGTTTTTACACTTTACAATTATAGAACCACTAAGTCTGGCAAATCATAGCCTACAGTAATTAACATTAATTGCCTGTGGCTTCGCCTAATGTTTTATTCCTCCGAACAAACAATATTGCCATCATTTTCTTTCAGTCAGTTTTTTGTTTTGTTTTGTTTTGTTTTGGGGGATAGAATCCGTTAAGCATAGACCTACTCCTAGTTGCATCACACTGAATTGAAGTAAAGTGTTTTGCCCCACAAACAACAAAGAAAGAGTACATCTCTCTACAAAGTCGCATGCAAATTAGCAAGCGACTTCATTTACAGGGAACTTTCTAAATTTACTTGCAACTTCAGTTGAATTTCATTGGAGGGTGATGCCAAATATAGGTTCTGCTGCTCTTGAGAGAACACCTTTCATGTTAGATTTTGTACTCATATCAGTGAAAGATTCATAAATCATATGATACAAGTTTCCTACAAACATTCCCATGCTTTAAAATCCTGTGGTTTGAACAATAGCATGAGAAATGAGGGCCAGTGTTTGGCCTTGGATTTGTTTCAGTCTTTCAAAAAAAATCCTTCACTTGACCACCACTCACCATTTCATCCTGTCATTTATATGACAACATTTCTACAAGCCTTCCCACCCACACAGTTGAGGTGGGGATTAGATAACCAGTGTGTTCCCTGGCTCACTAGAAGTATACTTCCAAACAGGTGTAGATTTTAGACAGGAGTGAATGTATTTGTTTGGGCTTGTGTGTGTGTGTGTGCGCGTGTGTGTGTTTGTATGTGTGTGTGTGTGTGTGTGTGTGTGTGCGCGCACGTGTGTATGCGTGCACGCGCGTGTATCTTTGTATGCGTGCATGTGTGTCTGTGCACATGTTCGGGGAATAGGTGATGTGCGTTTGAAGTGCAGAAGCGCCGAGCCAAGTGTTGCATACTGTTGGATGGCTTTGTTGCCAGATGAAACAGAGAGAGAGAGAGAGAGAGAGAGAGAGAGAGAGAGTGAGGGAGAGAGAGAGAGAGCGCTGAGAGACAGACAGAGCTGAACTTAAGTAACCCTGCTACAGTCTCTCACACTTTGAATATAGCAAGAATTTAACTGAAGAGTTTAACTTTCCTGATTGTTACCGCCTGAACTTACACCAAGCACACTGACAAGGTGGAAGTATCAGCAACTTTCTGAACCTTTTTACTCTATCATCTCAAACAAACAACACTGTCAATATGCCAGAGTACAATCATTATGCTAAAGTAGCAATGGAGGAGACACTGTGGAGTTTGAATAGTCCTATAAGGAAAGTGTGTAGTGTAGAGATAATGGGAATGCCGCAATATCAATAACCCCTTATGGCATGCCTGCTTTCAGCCATGCCCCTCAAACATCCAAGCCAGCTTTCTACACAGGTACTTCAGATCCTGTGTATTGGTAAATTGTGTATGTGTGTGCATGTCGGTCAATATGTGTGAGTGTCTTTTGTCCACATCAAGCCAAAAACAGTGTTACTGTACCTGCTCTTTCCAGTGTGTGCATGCTTGCAGGTACAGAAAACAAAAGGCCTACATCCTCCACACATGGCAACAAATAACATGCAGCAAAACTCCATACTTCATTTGCATATTGCCATAAACATTTTGGAGACGTCCTTCATGACTGGAGACTTTCCCGGCATTGTGTCACCATTGAATTGTCAAAATTTGATTGTCTCATGTTTAGAGAAAGAGAAAGAGAGAGAAGCAACAGAAAGAAAAACATTATTTTTGCTGCTGTGATCCCATTGAAAAGCTAATGAAAGAATCAATTTTCGACTGGTGACGGTAACAAGGTTGCTTACAGAATGCTCTGGGTGTCTACAGCTCTGATGAGTGTCTCCAGTATTTGTTTACTTCAGATTTTGCAAAGTGACTCATGCACTTCCTCTGAGTATAGTTTGAGGTCATGAAAAAAGTCCGGGTGGAGGGAGATATTCTCATTTTTTACTGATTTACTTTGCCCACAGCGGCATGCACTTTTATGCACAGTGGGGGTGTTTTAGCATAACCTTGATCCATGATTGAGGGCTGACTTCACTCCACTGTGTCAGAGTCAAAGGTGTTGCACAAGCACTCGCTTTATCTCATCTTACCACATATTCTCCTCGCCCTTATCCCAGTCTAAAACCTAATTCAAACTTCAAACATAAGCTCTATACACACAGGACTAATATTACCTGGGGCCGTGAAGTGATTTGTATTAATTGTGGAGATAGTCAGTGATTTTCAATCCCATTTGAATCTACCATGTCTATAATTTGTACTGTAAAAATTCCAGCATAAATTACCTACCTTATTTTGGTGAAGACGGAGGTCCCCTGATAATGCTATTCACGTTCAAATCAAATTGCTAATTTCAGCCGTAATTTGTTTTTGGCACGGCGTTTCTTTTTCTTTATTCGATCTTCCCCTTAGACATTTTTAGTGATTTAGCCTATAGTTCTTGGCAGAGCATACAGAGCAGACAAAATGCCTTACAAGGAGGCACAACTGATATTCTCATCTGGAGAGTAGATGTTGGCAACTCTGTCATGCACTGGCTATATAAAAGCCCTTGTAAGCATGATAACCATTCAGAATATGGGCTTCATTTTGTTTATGATCATTCACATACAGTAAGAGGCTTCATTGTCAGGAAGCCAGATGGAAAGATTTATTTTAATGGATAAAACCTGCAGTCTTGCTTTTGTTGTGAAAACTGTACCCATGTCAACAACTGCTCCATACATTATGAGGTGTGCACTTCATAGCATTCACTTTATATGGACATGTACATGTTAAATTGTATGTACTTTATAGTATGTACTTTATCTTGATATATGCGTGTCACCTGAGGGTTGCTGACGACAAAGCAGTGAAACTCTGAAACTGTGTGTACAGTATGCATCTTATTTTAATAGGTAATTCCACTTTATCATGTGATATGATCGTGTGCTGAATGTTGAAATAAGTGTTGTCTGCTGTAACTGTTTTTAAGCTGCAAAATAAATTGCCTCAATGAGGACATTAAAGTTTCCAGTTGGATGCAGAACGGCCAGCAGAGAGGAGAGGTGCTATTTTCAATACTAGTCTCAGCCGGGTGTTGCTGTGTGACCTGCGATATTTGTCAGTGGAAGCTGGTAAAATGTTCCATCCTGGTTCACACACACACACACACACACACACACACACACACACACATGCAAACTTTGAAATGACTTTAAATTGAACCCCCCGCCACCATAGCACCACTAACCCCCATCACACACACGCACGTGCACACACACGCATGTGCACACACACACACACACACACACACACACACACACATACATTAACACCCTAAAAGGGGCATGCTTTTATAAAGTAATGGAGTTATTTTATCAGTCTCTCCTCTCCCTCCCCTGCTCTTTGTAGTTTCCTTCTGTTGGGTGGATGCAGAAGTGTGGAGAGCTACAGTGGTGGGGATGAGGTGGATGAATAAATCCTCTGGTTTATCACTCTCAGCATGTGGTCCTGTTTAGGCAGCCTGTGAGAGAATTCAAATCGACTCCTCTGGCTCTGACTCTGGGTTTCTATTGTTAGACCCACTGAGACTGGGTACCTTTCTTATCCTTCCTTCGTTCTACTTGGTACCTTTTCCTAGTTTCTCCTCTGCTACTCTCCCCATCTCTCTTCTCATCGGAGGTTGTTAAAAATATATTTGAACATGGCTTCAAAAAAACATGAATTAGCTGGGTTGCTCTTGCTTTGGCCAGAAAACGGCCTTGAAAGTCTCACTTGGAGAATCACTTGTAAGATAAAACCAATCAAGCAACCTTGAGGCAACTGTTTGAATTTTGAGGACTTCAATAGCCAGAAGTCTTAACCTTGATGTTAACAAACTGCGTAGTCTCCTACCTAAAATTTCTTCCTCTTAGTGGCTGGGACAGGTGGAGATGATGAGGACATTTTGTTTTTGTAGCAAGTTCAGCCATCAGTCCAGCTTTCTCTCACTCGCTGCCATTTAGGAGCATGTTTTGTATTTCACTCTCAAGTTTTGATTTGTCATTTGCTGTGCATGGATTTCCTGCCAGTGACCATTCACAACACTCAAATTATAATAACAAAATGGGCAAATTTGGCGAACCTATGTTTTCTCGATTGGAAGGATTATTTTGGCTGATAAAATGGGGGTATTTTTACGTAACTTAATTTTCCACAGGGTGGTGGTGCTCCAGAGGTTAGAAAAGCGGGCTTGTGGCTGAAAGGTTGTTGGTTCGAATCCCCAGGCTGGCTGGGAAAATGTGGGTGGGGTAAATGAATGAGTAATGCTCAATAAATATCATCTTGAGCAAGCCACTTAACCCTCAGCTGCTCCAGTGGAGCTGCTCAGCGGCCAACAGTAGAAGACTGTTACTGGGCAGCTCCCAGGTGAGAATGTGTGTAGACCAAACTATATGTGTAGTGTGCTTGGTCGACTTTCCCTGGATAAATAAAGGCTAAATAAAAATATCATAAATTAAAACAGCAAAACATAAATATATTGCCTATAGTGCAGCTTATCCCATGTCCTCTCTTCACTCCTCTGCTGACCGGAGCAGGAGGACGGACTGTTTAGATTCTCCCCATGCTGAAGTGACAAGGTGACAGACGGTCAGATGAAGGTAAGTGACTGTCACATCATTCATCACAGAGAAAGAGAGAGAGGAGCGGAGGAAGACAAGAATATGTCATTGCATCCTTTTCAGACACCTCTGGGCCAGAATACAGAGAAATAGTCTGTCCCAATAATTTTGACAGGTCATTGAAAAATCCCGAGTCATTCCAGAATTTATACGTTACTAATCTAGCATAACCTTGGTGGGTCCTAATGCACGGAGTATAATATAAAAGCTGTCCAAGATTTTTCCTGACAGAAATCTGCAAGGTCTGAAATGAAATGGTCAGGCAGTGATGTCTACAATAAGTGACAGAGATGACTCGGGTCCTAATGGGGAACCATACTGTATGGCCTGCTTCACATTAACAATTTAGCCCTGAATATCTATTAATCTGCACGATAGGCTCCACAAGTCAAATATTTATTAGCTCTGATTAGGAAATTCATATTTTAGATATGACTGTGTCTCATTCCTCTCAGCTCATGAATATTCACATCATTTCAGATGATAACCTCTGAAGATTTCAGACCAGACAGAACTTCTCTGTCAAAGGTTCAGCTGTCCAGAGATGTAACATCTCTTAAAAAGTTTCTTTGAACTTTGTGTTATTGGGTATTGGAGGTTGGTGGATGATGATGTCAGACACTTGTTTGCATTTGACTCAAACAAGAACCCTGATGTGGTTTCTGTCTTTTGTACTTAGAAAGTTTATGAATGCTTGTGTATATTGTTTCTGTGTGTGTGCATGCGTGTGTGTGCTTAAATTGAGCTCTGCAGATGAGTAAGCCTGGGAATTCTCTTGGGGACAAATGAAATCTTCAGGAGCAGCATAAATAGGCAGCAGATAGAGAGGATGGTGTTTGCCAAATTAGCCTGAGATCAGACTATGGATTTACTGAAACCGGTCTGTGTGTGGTCACATTGTATGTGTGCGTCTGTGTGTCTGTGTGTGTGTGTGTGTGTGTGTGGTGTGTGTGTGTGTTCATTGGCAGAGAGTGGTGTGTTTGCGAGTTGAAGAGACCTCCTATTGGACTATGTGGGTCATGGGAACTTGCTCTCTCAGGGTCTCCATTGGCCATCTCATCACACACCCCCACGCCACACACTCACACACACACACACACACACACACACACACACACACACACACACACACACACGCACACACACACACACACACACACATCAGAGGTTTCAGTGTGACACGGTGATTCTCCCAGTTGCTCAGTTTCCCAGTATCAACAGTAGCCTCTGTAGAACAGATTAGCACCACTTGTTCTTGCCAACTAGTTTGCAGCTACACATGCCTTAACCTGTATTTAAGACTCCAAGGGCCAACGGTCCCACACTTAATGGTCCAGGCCTGGTGTGTGTTGGTCCATAGGTGGGATAGCAAGGCTGCCGCAGAGCAAACACAAGATTACACAATGTTAAAGAGAAATATAGTAGCTCTGGATTGATTCAAATACATTCCTGTGACATAGTGCAGTTTGTAGTAGTACTAGGATGACGTGTGTGTGTGTGTGTGTGTGTGTGTGTGTGTGTGCATGGATGGATTACTGAACGGGCCAACCGGGCACAGGCCCAGGGGCCCAAGAACTCAGGGGACCCCTGAGCCAGAACCTGATACATGATGATGTATCACTAACTTCACATTTACTGCCCCACAGTCGAAGGGCTTTGTCATTTATTTATTTACCAAAGCCCCAAAATTCCCCCATAATAACCTAAACATTTGTTTTGAAGGTGTCAACATGGCGCTGTCACAGTGAGTGTTCCCCTCAGTTTATCTATAGCGCTTTAGCAGTAAAGCTCTGCGTCATTGTCCAAAGGCCTCGTAATGTAAAGTGATGGTTTACGAAGACCCCAAAATGTTGTTTTCCACTCCTGATCTGTCAGGACCCACTGACTCATACCATGCAGCTACTGTGTGGCCATACAGTAGATTTTGGGGCATTACAGGCAATCAGAGGCATTTTGCACTTAAAAATATGTTTTTTAGGCCTAGAATAATATGTGTTTGCACCTTGTAATTCCTTTGTAATTATTAGAATTTAGTTTCTCTCCCATAAGGGGACGGTTCACATGCCGCGACCATGGTGCACTGAGATACAAATATCTCAACTTTTTGGAAGGCCGCAAGCGCACCGCATGTCACACAGCCTGACAGCCTGAAAAAAGCCTTGAATCGCTCACCATCCAAACGAAGGTCCAGGATCTACCAGCGAAATTTCCGTACTCTCGTATTTTTGCGGGCTTGGAGAGACACGGATGCATTCATAGCGGGGGGCCTTAATAGCTATCTGTGCCCATGGGCTCTTTGTCTCATAATCCGCCGATGTGTGTGTGTGTGTGTGTGTGTGTGAATTCTTAGAATGAGTGATATAATTGAAAATCGCAGTGTTGCATTCAGTGAGATTTAAACACAACAACGTCAGACACTTTATGATATGTACTCCGTTCCCTCAAAGACCCTTTGCTCAGTGCAAACAAATGGGCAAGGAGAGGCAAAATGTTTGAAAATGACATCGGAAATGATTACCCTTCTTAAATCAGCCGACAATATGATGCATTACTTCAATTAAGCCCGTTTTGGGGGGTTTGGTGATTTGCAATCCATTAAGCAATATGCAAATGGGTGTGTTTGTTTGGGGAGATTGGGGAAGGATGGAGGCACGGGAGGCAGAGAGAGGGGAGGGAAGGAGAGGGAGGAAGAGGAGAATTCAGTATAATTGGCCAGGCTGCTATCCTCTGCTATGGGCCTAATGAGGTACACACACACGCACACACACACACACACACACACACACACACACACACACACACACACACACACACACACACACACACACACACACACACACACACACACACACACACACACAGAATTTCAGAGGTAAACTGCAATGGTTGGTTGGCCTTTAGTATGCAAAAGTGCTTATATTCATAATCCATAAAGTTGACAAGGCAGAGTTTGGAGGGATCTGGGAACATCTTTTTGTATATTCATCATCTACCTGCGATTTTATTACTTGTATTGTGCCAGAAAAACTGGATCCCATGAAAAAAACATTTACTAAATGGCTATTTAAAAAAACAGTTTCATGCCAGAAAATGTTTGTGTGTTTTTGGGGAAACTGGGGAAGGCTTGGGAGACAAAGAGTGTGCAGTGTTGCTTGTTTGTCTCTGTTGTGCGTGTGTGTGTGAGTGTGTGTGTGTAATGGGAACAAATCACGGCATTGCACTGGACAGGAACACTGATCATTGACGCCTCAACAAACAGACACACACGCAAGCAAACTAACCAATCAATAAACAAAGAAAAGAAAAGAAAAGGAAAGAAAAGAAAAGAAAAGAAAAGAAAAGAAAAGAAAAGAAAAGAAAAGAAAAGAAAAGAAAAGGTACTGACTTGCAAATAAAAAGGTCCCACAGAAAACTTCACCTTGGCCCATCCCTGGCTGCCCTTTCGATTCCCTCTCTGCCTCCGCACAGAGAGAGTAAGTGTACGACCTGTAATGAGCTAATCCGAGTGCAGCCGCGGTCCGGCTGCTCAGGGAGACTGTGTTCTCTCAGGCTGAACCATCACCGCGCTGTCGCCTCTCCAACACTTAATGACTTTCTGCTCCGTGGACAACTTGGACCACGGAGATTATATATATATATATATATATATATAAAGAAAAAGACAGAGAGAGACAGACACAAGGACAGAGCAACACAAAGAGAGAGAGAGAGACAGAGAGAGAGAGAGAGCAGTGAAGCATGCCAGGTCCTCAAAGGTTCTGTAAATTGGTCCAGCGCAGTGTTGATCTTGATTAGTGTTAGGTTCGAGGTCCTGTTCCATCCCCTGCACTAACGCACCTACAGCAAACTGAACATCTGGGCGAAACCTCATTTTGCCAGTCAATAAACGTTTGCACAGGTTAAGACCTGGTGAGTTTTCAAAAGCAAGACAAGGGAAGGCTGAGCCTCCAATTTGGATGATAACAGATTATGCTGCCAGCTGCGCTCAAAGCTACTGTTGTCAGATGCGTTTTTGGAAATTTGCAGATGTTAGTTAGTTTGCAATTTCCACAAACAAAATAATGTGGAGCCTCTGAACTGTAAGGTGCTGCTGTTGTGTGGCATTGTGTCAAACCAGCGCTCATACCCTCACTGATGCTAATGTATCACCCCACCTGAATATGAAACCATGATCACCAATGGCACCGTGATTTCAATATCAGATGGCTCAGGCTGACAACAATGCCTCTATTATGCAGGCAGATGTCCCTCACAAAAAAATGGATCCAGATACAGACAGCACTGTAAATGTAACGCTTAGAAAATACATGAAATAAATGTTCCTCTGTCTCTGATAGCCCCTCGCCTCCTTTCTCCCCGTCCACCCATTACAGGCAGAATGGAATTTGTTCCCTCTGTGTGCACCTCTCTTCCTGTGACCCCTGGGCTCATTCTCATGCTAAACTACTTTTCATTTGCTAACGACGTGGCACGGCTTCAGTCGGCCCGTCTGAATATGGATGGAGACTGTGAGGGGGGAACAGGTTTTATGGAGATGTGGATCCATCGCTCTCGCTCTCTCTCCCTCTCTCCCATGGTCTGTTCCATTACGGGCGACCCTGAGCTCAACACATACAGTAGATGTCTGAGTGTGCGTGTGTGTATGCCTGTGTCTATCTGGGTGCATGCGCGCTCGCGCGCGTGTGTGTGCACATGTGTGCATAGGCGTAGGTGTGTGCGTGTACGTTAACCCCTCGTTCAGTCATTACATCCACTAATGCAGAGTATGCACGACTCTACTCATAATAGCACTTCTCTGATATGCAAAACGAGCTTTCCACTGCACCTGGCATCCAGACACACACCTCTCATCAGCAACAGTCTCCTCACCCTAATTTGCTTCTTGTTCAAATGTAATAGGAAACCACTCATAGAGAAAATGGTTTGTTTTGTCTGCCTTGATAATAATGTGTTGAGGGTGTTTGTTGAATGTGTGTGTGTGCGTGTGTGCGTGTGCGCATTTGTGTTTCTGTGTGGGATAAAGGCTTTGTTAAGGTGCAAACAACAGGAAAACAGGAAATGCAGATGGGGATGATAGAGTGACTACAGGTGTGTTAAATTCTGCACCTATAACACCGGTGTAAATTCATTTCCTTTGTCTGCACAAATAGCGGATAGATCAGTGCTCTACTCATGTGGGCCAAATTGTACATGAGGATCTTGATGACAGCCAATTACTCTAGTAAATGTATTCACTCTTGCTAAATCATCTCCAATATGTGTGATAATTAATCATCCAGCGTCATGTTTCTATTATCGACCATGTTTCATGTCTTCAAGTGTGTGTGTGTGTGTGTGCTCGTGCGTGTGCGTGTGTACATGTTTTTGTGTGGGTAGAGGCTGGAACACAAGGTGTGCAAAACTGATGTGACCACAGGCTGCAGATAAGCCAGTCAACCCTGTCTATCCACACCTCTCTTTTCTCCCCTCTCGTCCCCTCGACCGATCTAAATAAGATCAGCTAAGTGTTCAAAGGCTTGACAGCGGCCAAGTCCCCATCCCTCCGCCTAATCGATTACAAATGCCTGGCAATAAGAGTTCTGCACTGGTGAGCTCTATTGCACCTGAGGGAGAAGAGCAAGCAGAGGGATCCATTTAGAAAACAATTCAAATAAGAAGAAAATTGACTGAGGAAAGCCCAAATGACTCTGAATGACTCGAAGGGAGATGCTATTTTTAAATTCAAATCCCTTCAAGGTTTGTGTAATTTTTCCATCAGGTCCATCATAAGCTTGGGTCTAAGTTTAGCTTGTTTTCACGAATTGAGGATAAGTAAGTTTAGAATTTTAGTCCACAACACAACGAGCTGAGTCGGTAATGTGGTATATGTTCACGCTGGCTCTGCTCTATGTGTGTCAGATTGCTAAGGAGGAACAAACCCTGCATACCTATCTAAAAAAAGGTTGGGAAGGGACACATCACCATGACAACACAGGGAGGAGTAGGACCTACTCCATTAAAAAGATGGAAGCAATGTTGTGTGTCCTGGCATTTCACCCGAAAAACACAAAAAGATACATTTGTGTGCACGGATATAAGGAAGTGTGCATAGGACACACACACACACACACACACACACACACACACACACACAAACACACACTTACACAACACATGCGCATGCACTTATCCTCCAACACCCCCCCCCAAGTGCACAATTTTCTCCTAATCAATTTATTCACTCTTTGCCTAATTTGCCACAGTGATGACAAACTGAAGTAATTTCCTCCACATCTTTTTATTCCAGTCCAATGAACTCTTAAACAATTCAGCCTGAACTTTGATTACTTACTGCTCATTTGCATACCCCCAGTCCAAGCCAATATGTCCTTAAGCCAGCAGAGGTCAGGTATCCTTGAAACACTTTTTTCAGAAGCACACAACACAGACCAAGGTTATACATTATTGGCAATCAGAATTATTATCATAATAAATTGTATGTTTGTGTCTGGGAGATGTGTGGAGATATGTAAAGCCAAATATAATCCCTTAAATGCTTTCCAACATTTTCAGCTGCTTTGAAACCAACGACCAATTTGTAATTTTGAACAGTTTACTTAACTTGTTGGCGAGTGTTAGTGTGGTGAAAACAATAGATCTATCTTGGGCATCAGTTTGAGCTGAGCTGGGATAAAGCCAGCTCACCACCCATATTAGACTGAGTTTCAACTCAGAGATAATAGTGACATCTAGTGGTTACTCAGGAGAAATGTCAGCTTAGTGTCACATTCACATGGTGCATCATCCTGGTTTTAGAGAGCGAGGAGGGCAACCTGAGCCTGTAAAAGATACAAGAACTGCTTATGCCTCAGTTTCACATTTTTGCTCCCTAAAGAAAATGACTGAGGAAGTCCATATGCTGGGTAAGAAAATTGATATATAATAAGGCTCTCGTTTCGCTTGTAGGCTTCCTGAAGAAGCCTACGAGCGAATGTCTTTTCTGTTTGCCAAGCTGTGAATTTTTTATTCGAAACATGTAAAATAGGCTAAATCAATCAAGATATGTTTTTGAGAGTGCGGATTTCCCTTTTTTTGGTGCTTGAATTGCTCCCTAAAGAACAAAGTGCACAGGACTTTCTGTGTACTAACTGTATACTTTGATTCTTCTTTGTTTTGTGTTTTCCACTGGCAACTCAATGCCTCCCTCTCTCGTCTCTCTATCTTTATCTTTCTCTCTGCGCCTTTTACCAAACACACACACACACACACACACACACACACACACACACACACACACACACACACACACACAGAGTCTGTAGCTCTAGGAAGGCTGAATTTCCTCTGTGACATCAAATTTATTTAATCAATCCGGCACAACCCCAGCTGTCCAACATGAAGTGTTTCCCAATTATCTTAATGTGATTTGCTCCCTGCTGTTGGCTGCTACACTACTGATTACGATGTAATAAGATGCTGAGTGTCGACAGGCGTGAACACACACACACACACACACACACACACACACACACACACAAACACACACACAGATGCACACATAAAACACTCACAGGTACGTCGCTGTGTCTTCTGCGCTCCCCTGTCATCGGATGGCCAGTGTGAGTAATGACAGGACAAGCTGTGACAAAGGGGGGACAAGAAGACAGAAACCCCAGGTGAGGACGGATGGAGGGACGGAGCGATAGGCGGACGGAGGGATAAAAAGGCAGACAGAAGCAGAGCCTGCGGGCCCCAGCGGAGCGTACAGCAGCCGTCCCACTGTCATCAAACCCGCAGTGTGTCCTGAGGAACGGCGGGGCAGACGTCCTCCTAACTACGTGATGACAGGGCAGAGGAGACGTTAAATACACATTAGGAGACACATCCCAACCCCTACGGAGCTGCCTGGGGAACAGACAGACAGATGGAATAGAAGAAGACAGAACGAGATGACAGATCAGTATATCAATGCTTTGGCCTCAGAGGTCTCGTGAATCCCAGCAGACAGCCGACTCCCTCGCTCGCTCCCTTCGGCTTCACGTTAATCCTAAAAGGCGGATATAGGCAACACTTTTGTGACTTTGCGATGACAGTCTGAACTCAGGTCAGATAGAGAGATAGTACCTGCGAAATAGTGGTGCGGAGATGTGAATGTACAGTAGAGTACAGTCAAGGAGAGGGTCACACAGTAGACGGCAGTGTGAGCGCTGCAGTGGGTCTGCTGTCAGCGGAGTGGCTCGGTGACAAACGAGGGGAAGGAGGTTAAAAGAGGGAGGAAGCTGCGGCTCTCCTGGGCGTTCTTTGATGCGTGAAACCCAGGAGAGGGTCTGACCCCCGGAGCTCAAACCCCCCCCCCCCCCCCCCCACCTCCATGACACTCAGTAACCTGGGCACAGGAGAGAGGAGAGAGGATGGAGGATGGAGGCTTGTCGCAGCTCTTGTTTTTGGCGCCTAGAAGCTGAAGAGAAAAATAAAATCTTTGGAGCCAAGTCCCTTAGATTAACAGCAGAACAGAACAGTAGGAAAAGGAACTATAAAGAGCGAGACGAGGCGGGAATCTATTCATTCATTATGTATTTTTATGTATTCATTATGTAGATTTGGTACTGCACAATATTATTAGTACAGTACTATTATTTGATCACAGACAATACGCCTGCATGGGCTTAATTCTTATTAAACCAAGTGGGGAAAAACAAATGCAGTTCTTTTCAGGGGATTATGGCTTTTAGGGCGCTGAGCTGGGGCAACATCCAAGGATATGACCCGACCTTGACTTTTGAAATCCATGAGACACACTCCTTCTTCTTATTTCTCTTTCTCTCTGCTTCTCTTAAACATTTCTGTAATCCTTCTGTGATTTTGTCCCAAACCTCATTACAAAAATGTCTTAAGTCTTTCTTTCTCCTCTACTTTTAATTATTTGACTAATTAATTTCAGGGCCCTCTTATATCAAAGCTGTGATATTTATGTTAATTGCTACTTCAGTTCTGGCCCTGCAACAGCTGCTTTTGCTTATTTATACATTAACCACTCGAACGCTAGCCGCACAAGCTTGTTGTTTTGAACATTTTAAGAGTAATTGCCTCTTCACTCAAGCGTCACATTTTGTTTTGCATACTGTAAGTGCCAAAAATGAATTCTGCAATTACATTACAGAATTGTTAAAAACTAATTGGAACCCTTTTCACATTTGCACTGTAGCTTGGAGCAGAAGATGAAGTTTCTTTACTGTATGTGGCATCTGTCAGTGCCACAGTTACACACTTAGCAATACCTAACAATTGTCAGGGAGTTTGAGTTGGCACTGACTGTCTGTACGAAGCCTATCTGATCTTGTGCTGAATGGCCATTATGAAGTTAGTGCAGTGACATTATAATGGTGTCTCTGTCCCTGTTTTCAATTTCACACTCAATGGCTTCCATGTGGTGGAGAGTAATTGGGGCATCATCAGGGGAGTCTTTGGATCTCTATGTGTGTGTGTGTGTGTGTGTGTACTGTATGCAGAGTCCCACTGTTTTACTGTCAGAGAAGCTTTGCTAAAACACTTTTATGACTTTAGCATCCATAAAAGCAGCTCTGTTACAGTGCTTCACCCTTAGCGAGCACACTTAACACGCTCTTAAAAAACAACATCAATGGCTTTTTATATCAAAAACAGAAAAGCCCTATACTGAAGTAAACATCTGGAAGTAACAACAACAGCAGAACATGCCATTAACTGTGGTTTCTTTATTGTCTTGAGTCATCTGGATTAATGTGTTCACTGACATAACTTAATCAAAAACAGTATATCGAACAAATAACTAACCAAATGATCGGTATTGTGTGCTATTGAATGTTACAGTATATCTGTGTGCTGGATGCAACAGTCCATGGAAATAAAATGGGAGACTCTAGATAACCCTGCAGTGAAACTACAGAGGCAGTGAGATGGAAAGACTACACAGAACCCCCCTCCACCAACATTTCCCATCTCTGATTCAAATGATTGAATTTCTGTGTCCCTCCTTGAGAAAACCATAGAGAGGAATCTGGTTTCCCTGGAATAGACAACAAAGGGAGAGGATAGTTGACTTTGGTGCTGCCGCTTCTGTTTTCTTTGAATCCGTTGTCAGTGTTTATGGAGCGTTAGGTGTCAACATTTTGTTCCATCTCAGGATGAAAAAGGGTATCAGAGTGCAGGATCTGCATTTATAAAGTATTTTTGAATAGGAGTGCTGAGTTGAGGCAGTTTGCCGTTAAAGTCCTAGTGAATTTTATTGGGTCAGTAATCCAGTTACTGTGGTTCACGCATGCAGTCCTTGGTCTTTGAGCAACCTCTCATCTCATGCACTCCTCCTGTTTAGTTTCAAAAAGCCTATCAACACATAATGTATTCATTAAAAAGACTTGATTTAATATGAAGACAAACCTTGATATCTTTCCAGAAAAAGGAATTTACGGTTTACTTTGATAAAAATGTCTTTTTTTAGAATGTTCCAGGTGTCTGCTATTGGTTTGACTGTTTGACCTCCCATGCTCAGCCCAGCTCACACACATCAAACACATCAACCTCAGTGACCAGCAGCTAGTCTATACAAGCTCTATCACTACCCACACATCAAAGGTCTCAGTTCTCTCTCGCTCCATCCCTCCTTTCATTCCTTCCAGTCACTCCCCGGCGCAGAGGGATTGTATCAGCTCTTTGGGTTAGGCATTCAACAGAGGATTTCCTTATAAAGGTAATAATAAAAATTCACTGGCCTCAATGGAGAGTGAGTCCATGAAAACAGGTTTACAACTTAATTGGCACAGTCTCCGAAAGGGCTGCAGCTAAAGTCAGTAATCAACCATCACCATCTATGTCTTCACACTTACTGTACCAGATCTAGTTGTGGCACATTAAAAGAGATTACTCTGATAGCTGTGTTGACAGCCATTATTAGGGAGATGAGGTTACACAACCTTGATAATTGTTTTATCATAAGCAATATTTATTCCTGATGATTCAATTCTATGCAAGCAGAACAGCTGTGAAATACAGACACCGGCCATATGGATAGCCAGGTGGCTATATGTTTATACTGCAGCTCTGGAAACATAAAATAAAAACATGAGTGAAAAAAAGTGGAATGCATCAAGATACACTGTGTTGCAAAGGTAAAGTTAAAACATGTGAGTTATGTACAAAATATTAGGGACATCTTCCTGATATTGAGTTGCAGCCCCTTTTGCACAATCCACGTCAATTGTCTCAAAGCTTAAAAATCCTTCTCTAACTCATCTGCTTCTCTTTATCTACATCTCCTCCTATGTGATTGGTATAGATTTAATAAGAAAATAAGGGATAATGGGCTTTTACCTGAATTCACCTCATCAGTGCACATCATGAAAAGAGTAAATGTCCCTAATATTTTCAGTGTACATTCTGTATGGCTAGTTGAACTGAGAGCGTATCCCGCACGTTATAGGATGAAGGAATTGGAGACGAAACTAAAACGATCTCCTCCATGACTTGGACTCATGCTAAAACATGTAATGTACACACAGTTGTAATACAATTGAATGGTATGATGAAAGAGGATCTGTCACATGTGATGATATGGTACATTAACTGCAGCTATCAGCCGTAGCTATTAGAAAGATCTCTGCACTGACAGAAACGGCTTGGAAGGGAGGGAAAGAGGAAAGGTGGGAGGGGGTTAGGGGGGACTCGAGAGAAAAAGTAAAATCAAAGGGAGAGCGTGTGTTTACCAAGACCCTTCCTGCATCAGCCAACATGCAAGTGGAACAGGTGTGATGTATCAAGCCAGCATATGACTTTTTTTGTAATCACTTAACATGCGCACTATAATCATTTCCAGAGCTATTTCTTGAAAAATGCAAGTATCTTTCCCTGTATATGTGATGTGTGTGAGAGCATGCATCTGTGTGTGTGTGTGTGTGTGTGTGTGTGTGTGTTTGTGTGTGCGTGCGTGAAGGCAGGAAGCTAATCAAATGAAATACACTCCATATTAATGTGATTTATTACTGCAGCGTGGCCAAAATCTGATCTCGCAGGCCGTCAGCAAAGGGAATGAATCTATTTCAATCCTAACTAACGACACATGCCACAGGCCCCAGGATGTGCTGCTTTCCTGTTTGCTGACAGCCTGTGTTCCTCTGTTCTTCTGTCAGCCCCAGGGGGTTGTAGGATTGTAGAACTCTGCCGTATAGTTTCGCTGCGAATGATAAGGGTAAACACACAGTCTCTCATTAGAATAAAATAAGTGAGGCCAAGTAATGCTTCGACAAAACAGAGCGAGCAGACATTAAATAGCACAATCTGTATGTCTTCATGGAAAGGCATTGAGTTTCTCGCTGAGCATGAACTAACTAGGCCAGAGTCAACACAGAGGCCTCTCTCTCTATCACATAATCCCTCCATGGTTGGCTTCAGGAATATTAGCTCCATATCCTCAACAAGGCTGTGATGCTATAAGGTGAGAGGGAATTATCATCAAAAAATGACACAGGGGAACAACACTGAATTTGAAACAGACAGGAGAAAAGATTAGGCAAGTAGAACCGAAAAGTATACCTGTTTGCTGCATGAAGCGAGTGTGATAAGAGAAACGAGAGAGAGAGAGAGAGGCTGAAAGACAAAACATTTCATCCCGGTTGCCTCTGTTCCTCTGTCAAAGGAAGAAAAGGTTGTGAAGCTGTGGGAGAATATCGGCCCTATTACTGTGCCTACCTGTCAGTCAGAGCGCTGCCACTAATTGGCCGGTGCCATGTCGTAAGTTTGGAAACAAGGGGTCACACGGCATTCACAAACCCTGGCGGTGAAGGTCGTCCGACAATCACAATCGCGGCAAGGAGGGTCGCTGAAAAACACGCCTCTCATAAAGGGATTGTTCCATTCATGTCAGGCGTAATGAGGTTTCCATTCAGCTTGGATCCGAATTTTAGAAGTGAAGTCAAAATTTGCGGTAAGGCAGTGGTACATATGGCAACTCCGATCCAAACCTCCTGTCACATTGTTTCTGCTCTGTCTTTCACTGAGGCTAAACCAGGTCATGCATCATTATGTTGGCAATTCCTGAAGTAAAAGTGCATGTGATCCACCTCGATACCTTAGATATGCTACAATACTTTTGATATAATGAATGGTTTCAACACACACACATGCACACACACATGCACAAGCAGGCGACCTCACGCCAGACACTTCATGATTGATCACCACCCTAGGGCGACCCGCTCTGTCTGAACTTCCTGCTTTTTAAGGCGTGTTTCCTGTGAGGATCATTGCATTTTGTGATGTGATTAACTCACTAGAATGAGGTCATGATTCATGGTGGGTTCTTCAAACAGGTAGAGCTTAGAGACTAGAGACAGCTTTGTAGGGCATGCTGGAAAGCCATTGGTGGTGTGTCAGGGTTTAAGGTTAGGGTCTGGGTTGAGGCCAGAGAAGGGGAAGGGCGGTTTTGGGGATGAGGGGGCAAAGGATCGCTAACCCACTAATTCCCCAACCCAGATGAGAGGATGTACTTTGTTATGCAAATTTAATCGGCAGACATTGTGAAACAGTCTAAGAATCTGGGATATAATCTAAGCTAAATATAGTGATCCTAATAAATACATATACATTCGGGTTTACATTACTAATTGGCCTGCAGTGAACCTCATCCATCAGGACATCGACTCAGGAGAATCCATGCTCTGTCCCCACTCAAATAAACACACATGGAAACTATCTCTCCTTTTGTTTCTCTGCACTGCCCCGTGTAGCTCTCTCTCTCTCTCCACCTTCTCTTCTCTGTCTGTCCATCTCTCTCTGCCCTCGTTTGACCCCCTTAGCTCGCTAATTGAGTTTCTTCCGCTAACAACCATATGGTATTGGTTTCAGTTTCACTATTCTTGCTCCAATCTAATGAGCTATCCCATGTGGAAAAAAAAAATACTTTAGATTTACAACCAACTCCTTCCAATGATTCTAATGAATGACCCCATGGTTTGAACGTTTAAAAATTTACTGCAAGCTTGCACAAACTTAGCTAATGACCATTACCGCAGATGAAAAGCAGATAAGGGGTTTCATTTTCCAAACTTTACCACTGCTTTACCCCTTTCCCTCTCTTCCCCTCCTCTCCTCCGCTTTCTCTCCTCTAGATTTATGGTCCCATACTCAGGTTATGGGTGTCAGAGAGTCAGGCAGCTGAGTGCCCCAGACTCCCCAGGTGCTACCACTACATTTCATACAAGCAGTCTTCACAGCTACAGCAGATACGTGCTGTAAACAAGGCTGGAGAATAACACATTCATGGAGCAGCATTACAGTAATGTGATTACAAACCCAACTAGAAGGGCACTCGGAGAGTGCAGACCTCCGCCAAGGTTCGTGCTATTATTGCTTGTTCGTGAGTCGGATCCGGATCCGCTCCAAAATTTAATGGGTTCTTCCTTGGCCCATGCTACACCATTCCACGAATTTTCATGAAAATCGGGCCTGTAGTTTTTCCGTAATCCTGCTAACAGACAAACAGACAAACAGACAAACAAACGGCACCGAAAACATAACCTCCTTGGCGGAGGTAATAATTGGTAACTGTTTCTGAAAAAAGATAGCTTTTTCTGAAAATAATAGGTGACTACTATTTAACTACATTTTTCATTAATTGGAGAAGCATATTCAAAATAAATTGTTAGGTTATTGGAACAAAACTCTCACTCAACTGATTTAACAGTTAATGGTTATAGCTTCATCATTACAATGCATGAACAATATGATTCAAATTACAGTCAAAAATTGTGAAAGTGAAAGTATTCAGATTACACTGTGGTCCAATATATTATGGCATTAAAACCAATCTTCATCTGGAAATCAGTGTCTCAGATTCCATATGGAAAATGTCAATCCCAACCCTGTATATAAGGTTGAATAACTGCAGATGCCGTATTTGAAACTTGTTTTTGATGTGTAAATTCCTTAATAAAAATGAAATATAAAATGTTCTATGAGAGTTAACTAAATTGGTAGAAATTCTGTTTAATTTCTTCTCCTGAACAGTTGTGTATATCAGGTTGCAAGTGGGCAGTGGTGAAGGTTTAGCTGTTTAGGTTTATTCAAAGCATGTTTTCCTCTGTGCGCTACCGTACTGTACCACATCTGTTTATGCAATCAGCCGTCAGAGATTATTGTTGCATGACACAATTAGGTGTTACCAGCCTGTGACAGTGTGAAAGAGGGAGGTACATTAACATGGAGTAATGGAGAACGGTGCTTGACACTATATTTGAACATGGCCTGCCACTTTTGTTGTACACACATAACACACACACACACACACACAAAAGAGGGTCACAAGTTCCCTTCTGTTTCACGCCATGAACGCCAACACCCTGCAAATTAATAAGCACCACGGTGGCTGGAAACCCTGCTGCCCCCCCCCAGCCTGTCCTGGCCTTGTACCGGCGCCTCTTCCTCTTCACAGAGAGTCATTGTACCAATCACTCCTCATTTCCTCTCCACTGAAGGCTTGAGCTGTGTGGTAGGAGCCAGGGAGCTGCATCCAGCAGCCTTACACAGCACTCATTATGGCCTAATGGAGGTGAAGGTGTTTTTATGGCTCAATCTGGCCCAGTCACGGTCAGGTGCCACACAGGACCCTCTGAGGGCCTTACTACAAATGTACCTACACACATGCATGCACACACACACACACACACACACTCACGTAATTACTCAGATTTCCCACCTTACTGAGCCCCCGGGTTTTTGCACCTTTCCACCCAGCACCTTATTATTTGGCTCCATCATGGGCCAGGCGTGGAAACCTCTGCAAAACCATTCTATAAGGGGTCTTACTTTTATTGAAACTCCTAACTGCTGCGAATTGTTCCCAATTAGTCCAAATTGGACAGTTAAGGCTTAGTTTTATAGTCAAAGTAAGTTACTCACTGAATCACCTCAGCATTGATTGCGACCACATTAGAATTTGACTTCTCTGTAATGGTGTTGGTTTCACAATCTTCCGCATGTGTGGGTAATTGGGTGGCTAACTGCTTCTAATTGTTTTGAATTGTGTGAAATACAGTAATAGAATGATTTATAGGCCCTAGCACTAGACATCAAGACTGAGCTTTCCCCCCATGAGAAGCAGCAGATTAGAAGCACACCTGAGTTAGACTATTGGGATATGGAAGTCATGCTTGACTGGTACACACATTATCGTCAATACATTCCTCTGAGACCCAGTGAAAGCTATGTAAATGCATTCCATTGTTATAATGAATAGGTGTGGAAATATAAGCCTAATAATAACTGGCTGAATGTAGGAGTCAGTGGTGCAGTAAAGCAGATTAGCAATAACAGCAGAGTTGATGCTGTATCAGTAATTTGATCATACAGGCCAACTTTGGCTGTGGTATGTTGGCATGTCTTTCTTAACTTCCAGTGAAAGGATGGCAGGTTGGAACAAAGAAACTTTGGTGCTGGTTGATATTAAATACGTTAGTTTCTGGCCTTGATGTCTTTTTGTTTGACAGGATTCATTAGCGGGCACCGCAGAGATAAAGAAAGGCCGTCTGAAACCTTCAGAGGAGAGAGAAAGCTCCCTGGCATCATGACGGCCTCGAAAACCTTAAAGTTAACTTAAACGAGGGCAGTGAGGTTATCGCAGAATCCATCTCCCTGTCTATTCTATGCTATTTCTCCTCTCTCCCTCCATGTTCTTTCTTTCTCTCTCTCTCTCCCCCTCCCTCTCTCTCGCTCTCTCCTTTGCTCTCTCTTGCTCTTTATGCTCGAGTGGCCACAATTACAAGCTGCAGCCAACACAGGATGCGGCAATGATTTAAAATGATTCATTTAGGGAATGCAGAGAGCTGACACACTGAAATGCATACCCCCACTGCAACTCCCCTACATCCCACCCACATACACAAGACTTAGTGTACAGCTACACTATATGTATACAGTGCTTCTCCCTGCAGGTATTGACTGAATACACACACGTCCTATTTAAAGAACCATCTTTAAAATGAAGCCTCTTAGGTCTGAGTAACAATGATATGTGTGTTCATTGTGCAGTATATCTATTTTATTTCTCCTGTATCGCCACACACGAGCACAGCACCATTTCCTCTGGCACGTCTAACTGCAACTCCATCTTTAAAGGTGACCTGTTTCAGTGTTAGTGAATTTGGGACCACCGCTGGGGACCGGCCCCCCTCTCACTACCCTCTCTAAGTGAATTGTGATGGTTGATAAGCCGTGAGAACTATGCAGTAAATTCAGCCTAGCTGGGCCACAGGCATTGCTCTGTCTCTATCTCCAATCCTCTCTCTCTCCTTGGGCTTACCCTACACCACACACACACACACACACACACTTCTGTCTGATGGCCTCAAAGTGTAGATATGAATCACATGTCAACAAAATGTAGCAGTGAGAAATGATGGTGGAGATGGAGGGAAGGTGAATGAAGGTGAATAAGACAGAGACAGAAAGGGAGAGAGATAAAAAAAAATAGAGAGCAGTTTATCTGCATATCTGTGTAACCCTGCCGTCCCCACTGGCACACAACAATTATGCCTGCTGACGGGAAGTAGAGCACGCATGCCTCCCATCTTCACTTCCTCTCCCTGCTGCCAGCATCTGGCCCTCGCTGATGACAACATAAGTCATAACCCCTCCATGACCGATGAATCACATTGTGGGGTCACAACCTGTTGGCTGCGTTGCTCTGGGAGGCGATTGCAGTGATTACAACATCGTATGGGCTCTAAACTCAGAGCGTTGTCCCTTTATACCCATTTCTGAGTTAAGTTAATAAAAAGACATGTTTGTGTTGTTACTCCTTCCGTTTATCCACCTCAAAGAAGAAAGGAGTTTAAAGTCATGGGACAGTTTTATACTCATCTGTTCACCATCTATGCACAAAGCCCGGAAGGATCAGTAAAAGAAGTTCTGCCCTTACAATGTTTTGAACTATTACTGTATAAATCTTGATTTATTGCACGCAGTGAGAGCAGCTGATCAAGGGAGGAGAGGGCTCCCCGATAACATGACACAGAACACAGCTGTGCTGCATCACACACACACACACACACACGCACACACACACACACACACACACACACACACACACACACACACACTACACAAGGGAGGATGTTATTTAGTGTGTTTTGTTCAAAGACTCCCGGACCATCTGAGGCCGCATGTCAGCCTCCTCCCCAGAAGGTCTAATTTACACTATCCTTCTATCAGTCTGTCATCCATGCCTTCTCCTCTCCTCCTCCTAACGAGTGCTATTGGCTAATCAGATCAGATCCGCAGATGTTTATTTCACTAGAGAGGAATGTGAAGGCCTATCAAGATCTCAGACAGAAGTCGGCTCAACTATTTAGTCTGGACGCCAAGCCAAACCCGACAGTGTTACAGTGTTTGTCTGGATTGGATTTGAGGGAAAGTACCTTTTTGACAGGTTAAAATTATTGGGGTTAGGGTAACAAAAATCATGCAATCTGCTACCTGCTATAAACAGAAAAAGAAAAACCCAAACATCTCCAATATCTATACTGTAGAAAATGAAGCTCAAAATTTATATCTGTTAAGCCAGTTTGGATGTCTGTTAAGCCCGTTTCTGCTGATGATTTTCCTCAGAATAACATTCATCTTTTCAGGTCATGGCTGCATAACAGCCAACCATTTCCTAGGGACAGGCACTCCCTCCTTCTGATCATCCCTCCCTTCCTCTCTCGTTCATTTCTTCATGATCGCTGCTTCCCTCCTCCTCTCTCCTGCCCAGAGAAGATAAAATGCTAAAGAGATAATGATATTGATATTGGCAGCTCTTCTTGAAAACATTTGTTACTACCTGACAGAGACATTTGCGGTTTTCGTTTGGTTATTTCTGCTGCACAGGTAATTTCTGAGAGAATTTAAGCACGGTCCATTAACTGTGCACAGTGGAAAACCTGTGGAAACCCTTTTCTCCCTCTCAGCTATGCAGCGCAGGCCTGAGACTTCCAAAATACACAGAAAGAGGAGATGCAACAAGAATAACAAAGCAAATACTCTACAAGTCACAGGTGTCTTTCTCTCCCTGTGCACCTTCCAACACTTTCACCAATAAAATAACGCCAGTATCAGGATTCATGACTGCATTTAATGGGAATATATCTTTTGAAACTTTTTTCCTCTGTTCCATTCTTTGCTTTACAGGCCAAGTATGTCTAACCGCCTTACCACTCACACCCTCGCTTCCTCTCTATCCTTGGCGTGAACCTTAAAGTTTACACAACTGGGTTCAGTAAGGTTATCAAGGAATCCATTTTCCTGCCCATTTTTGTGCTATTCCTACTCTATTTCTTGATTTTTTTTATTCCCCCTCTCTCTCTTTCGAGCCACACTCTCTCTCTTCATGCCCAACTGGCCATAAACAGAGAGAACATGGATTGATTAGCGATACAAGATCATTCCCAGTATCTCTCACTCTCTCTCTCCTCTCGCAGCCATAGCTTTAGGCTAACAGTGAAAAGGGCGCCTGCTGTACATCCCACCTGTTTCCACTTTCACTTCACTTCACTTCACTTCTAGAGCGGGTCGTTCAGTAAGCCACAAAGCTGCACGTTCCTGCTGGAAACAAATAAATAAGCCCACGCTCAGACGCTTGCCAATCACTAACAAACTCAGAACATAAACAAACAGAATGCAGACACACAGAGAGAAAAGCTCATTTTCTCTGTGTGTGCTCACTCTCTACCTCTCTGATTGCGTGTTTTTGCTACAGTTGCTGTCTAATGGGCCCGCGTGTTTGGTGTTTACCTTTATCAGTGCGGCTTGGTGGAGTCTGAAATGTGTGTGTTGAAGTGTGTGTGCGTGTGTTTGTGTTTGTAAATGCATAAAATCGGCTCTGGGTTTATTGTTTAGGCTGCATGACTGTGACGCTTGAAGCAATGTTTGTTTATCTCCTATTTAGTGAGGGATATGTGGTCTGGTGGAGTTTTGGTAAGGCAAGTGTGTGTATAAGAGTGAAAGAGAGAGAACACTCGGCAGGGTGCCTACACACAGCGACTGATTTTTTATGCCTGAAATGAACCATTGTTTGTTTTAAGGTTATAAAACTACAGAGACGTAACTAAAGCTTTATGGGAAGTTACAGGGAGAAAAGAGGCAGAGAATGGGCGATGTGTAGCTGGACATGAAAGATTGATCGTATGATTGTATGTTTTTGTTTTTTTTGTTTTTGTAAATTGTATGCTCAAATCCATAAGAGGAATTCTGGCTATTTTTTCAAAGAAAAAATGTCTGTTAAAACATTTTTTTTTGTTGTAAAATATATTTATTATGTGAAGCGCTATTATTTTATGATATTTATTGCAAAAGACAGTCTTAAATTTACTCATGTCTGAATATAACAAAATATCAAATACTTACTGAAAAATTAAAGGGTGGCACAAAAGAAAACTATGTTAACTTTAATGCAGAAAATATATTAATTAATGAAAAAATAGCAGCAACTGGCTTGAGGAACCACAACTGATTTCAAGGGCCTTTTGCATGCACAGTAGGTGTATGGTGTGCATCTGTGAATTCAGTCATTTTTTACACCTGCAGCGAAGATGAGGTGTTAGGCAGAGCGGCCCTAAATTCATACTGTGGGGTGGGTGAACCTCTCCATTGGTCTCCCTCTTACACAGCCACACATCGTTGACAGGGAGTTACAGTTGGATCTATAAGTTATAAGGAAACACTCATAGTGTGATAAACCAGCCATTCCCCATCATATATAAGGAGCTGCACTGTCAACACCATCCTCACACAGCCGTAACCTGGAAGCACTTTGACAACTGTTTGAATGTCGGCCATATAGTTTCATTGTGTTCCCTGTCACTGCTTTCACAATATATTAAAGACATTTATGGTTACCTGTCCTGGGATACTGGAAAGAGAGGCTTAAGGTAGACTGGCTATAAATAAGCCAATAGTGCAGTGTGTGTGTGTACTGTAGGTATCCTCAGGCGATGAGGCAGACAGCTGCCATACGTTTTCATGGATACCCGGTCACAATCAATGGTCCATTTCATTTAGGTTAGCACTCAAATACAATTAGGGTAATACCTGCAAATCAAAAAATGCATGATCTCCTTATAACTTAATCCAATTCCACCTATTCTGGACTGATCTGTCAAAGTGGGTGGTTTGTGTGTGTTTGTAGCCTGCTGCAGTATGTTTCAATTATCTGGGCAGGCTCAACTTTAGTCCAACTACTCACAACCCTGTTGACATGTCTAGTTGAGATCTAATTAATGATCCTTATCCCTAATCATCGATAAGTGACAATCACTGATAATTAGCTCTGCTCTGGCTGTTTCAGAGCACAAGGAGTCTGCTGGTGGCTCACATAATCAAGTCTTACTATGATTAGTTAATCAGTACTATTGGAGCTAATGTTTGGAGGCCTGTGTGTGTGTGTGTCTGTGTGTGTGTGTGTGTGTGTGTGTGTGTGTGTGTGTGTGTGTGTGTGTGTGTGCGCGTGTGTATATGTGTGTGTTCCAGAGAGAGAGTAAGAGTCCCCAGCGGGTGGCCAGGCCTGGCTGACTGCCTCGTCTCGCTGGAGATCAACTTCACGATTACCGTCAGAAATTACTCACAGATTGCATTGCATCCTAAAGTACCCTAATACACACTAATGTGTGTGTTTGTGCACAAGCCTCTCTCCCACTGGAATGCCACAAGCATGTACTAAGAAAAGCTGTTTCCTTCTCTAAACAACTGAGGACTGCAAACCTACTAATGGAGCGTTAATGCCCAAGTTTATAACAGTTTCTGCACTCTCACCTCATTCCACAGAATATTTTAACCTAGACCATAATTTAACCTTCATCGTAATGCCATCCACCCGGTGCTTTAGAGATGGTTACAGAGGGAGACAGAGGGAGTACGAACCAAACACTGTGAAGTAATACATTGGTCACTTATGTATCCCAAACACATAATATACTGGTGAAAGTGGATCTAATTCATAAAGAGTTAATCCTTCTGAAAGAGAGAAGATTTGGCTCTGCTGTAGAGACATTTCTGCTCCTTTCTGACTTCACATAAGTTATTCTTCCTCCTCCGATGCCCAGGATCTTCTCCTGTTTACATTTTAGTAACACCATCTAAACTTTGCGGGTGGAGATAATGATCAGCACTTCCCAAGGTGGTATATTCCTCTGAAAACCACTAACCACTGATCTCACATTTCTGCTGCTTCCCACCTCATCCAGAGTGAACAGTTGATCCTCCTTTATGAAGGATAACCACTGTGTAGAAATGACTGGGGATTAGTGGGCTATTCTTTGGTTTGCTTTATCATGTCTTGTGTTGCCAAATCCTCTCAGTTCATTCACACTCCATATATCAAGGGATAGGGGTAGGAAAAAAACAAAAACAAACCAGCATTGTGTAAGTAGTTAGAGTGAGGAGAAACACTTACATTTGGTGTGTGTGTGTGTGTGTGTGTGTGTATTTATGTGGGTGCATGTTTATGCACTGTATATATACTGTATGTATTTGCATGTGTGTGTGTGTGTGTGTCTCTCTCTCTCTCTCCCTCCCTCTCTCTCACACACACACACACACACACACACACACAAACAGGCACACAGTGTGACTAATAAGGATGAGCAGCATTGATGACATAATTGTATAAAACAAACACAGACATTGGCGTATGATATCCGTATGTCCATTCCATCCCTGCCCATTCCCCAGAGGGTTATGTTAATATTGTGTGTGTGTGAGTGTGTGTGTGTAAGTGGGAGTTGTCCTGAGGAAGGGCACACCCTGACATAAAACCTCCCGCCAAGGAGGGAGGACACTGCTTTAACCTGCTAACCTAATCCTTGTAGGTGACTGGGACCCTGTCACATCTGCTACAGAGACACACCCACAGCTGGAGCAACAAAATACCACCAAGGCGCATATAACAAAGCATATTCCATCTCACTTTATGAGCGGGACACTCTGCAACTCTCTTTTCTGTCAACGGCAAGTGTGGGGCCCAGCATCACAACTTAACTCAGTGTGACCTCTGTGCGTACTTGGCCATGACCCCGCCGCCACCACACCTTCTGCCAAAAAACTAGATGTGTTTGAATTGCCTCAAGCCTGTGTCTACATGTGTGAGTGTGTCAAAGGAATCCATGTTTACTTCAAAGCTAGCCAAGGGATTGGGAACGCGCTCTGTGTCTGGAGGACACACGGCCAAGGCATCCCGCCCTGCAGGATCTCCTGTCTGAACCAAAAACGCAGCTGTTTCGTTCCTCTCCTCTCAGCGCCGACACAGGAAAACCCAGAGGAGCCTGTCTGCACTCTGTTCAGACAGATCATCAGCACAGGCTTGGACTGGATGTGCATGCCTCACAGCGCAAATAAAACAATTATCAACGTTATCATTATACCAGTGGCATTACTTTGAGCCAAACATTCTATTAAATGCGCAAGTTCACTATCCGTCCAGAGAGCAATTTGTCACTCCCATTTACTGGAGAATATTCCAGAAGTCTTGGAAAAATAATAGTTGAACTCCCCACCCTAACTAATATTCCAATAGGAATTTACAGTGTGTCTGTGTTATCCCATCATACCTTATGGTATTTTTATTTCCTGTGGTACCTATAATACAGGATATTACACATATACAGTATCCCCGTATCCTATAGGATATTCTAATTCTGCTGTCATTTTTCTTGTATACTAGTAGAATAATTATTACAGGATTAACAGGCTATAGTTAGGCTATTTTTTCCTAATGTAGCCTACTCTCCCCTCTTAATGTAGGCTACATTTATTAATGTAAATATTTATTAATTTTCGGGAAAACATTTACATTTCAAATAGAGCATGCTGTTATTGTTTAATAAAATTAAACTTATTTGTATAGTACTTTTCTAAATCAGTTTACAAAGCGCTTCTCTATCAAAGAAAAGACAGAAACAGTGCTACACAGGAAAGGAGGAGGACAGCGACAAAAACAAAGGGGTTGGCGTGCGGTACGGACAATGTTTAGGTTATACCAAGGTTAGGTTAGGTTAGGTTATATACTGCGGAGTATACTTGCGTACTGACCACGGGGCAGTTCCCTCCACAGAGAGCCCGGCTGGCAGCGGTACAGATGCTGAGGGCCCCTCCCCTCCGGCAGCAGCATAATTGGGAGTTTGCCGTCTGTCTTTCCCGGGGCGAACTGCCACAGAGTCCCAGCCATCCAATACACAGAGTGCACCGAGAGTTCAAGAGCGTCGGTGAGCGGCTCACTAGAATTGAGGGCAGTGGAAGTATTGGGGAAAATATTGAGTTTATCCATCCACTTGTTTTGGTTGGGGAGAGGTTGCGCAAGTGCGGTAGGCTACTTTTGCTTACTTTTGTTTGTGCGTCAGGCAATTAAGGAGAGTGACTCGGCTGTCCAGAGCGTGGGCATGTGTTGCATGTGAGAGAAGACCAAGTTGAGTGCGCAGGTAAGACGCAGCTTGCAATAATGATGATAATGATGATGGTAATGAATGATAATTATACTTTAGCCTGTAATTTATTCAACAACTTATCTTACAAATAAGGCACGCCACTATGGGTGTGGATTTTTTTTTTTATTAAAGCACAAGATTACTAGTTTATTTCGTAGATTTTCGTACAGACATTTATTCAGTTCTACCACCATACGCATAATGCATTTTGCAAATACATCGTGGAGATTAAGCTGTTTGACCTGGTCCGTTTGATATAAATTAATAAATTGGGACTACTAACCCTATAAATAACAGAGACATCATATAGGCTATATATTTTTTTATTTTTAGGAAAAATCATGATGTATGTACAGATTTTTTTTTGCATCGTAGGCTATATTATGTTAAGATTCTGGCCAAATTTGTGAACGTAGAATATTTGTGTAAGAGTTTGGAATGAAACTGTTAGTCTCCTGACAGTTGTAATCCTCCTTCCCCTCTCTTTGTGCTTTCTCACCTAGGTGCCAGTATCCCAGGATCTGAGCTATTGTGTGTGTGTGTGTGTGTGTTTGATGGAGAGAGAGAGAGAGAGAGAGAGAGAGAGAGAGAGAGAGAGAGAGAGAGAGAGAGAGCAATCAGATGCAACAAGTCTCATAAGTGTTAAGATGGCAATATTTTTTGGCTCCATACTAGTATTACTTTGATAATGAAATGACAAAATGTGCGGAGGAGGACAATGTGCAGACTGACATCTTTTAATGGAAATTGGATGAACATTTAAAGATACAGTACTTTGTGTTTGTGTGTCCTTATTTCAGGGTGCCAAAAGTGTGTGGATGGGGGTGGGGTGGGGTGTGTGCGTGGGGGTGTTTAACTGTTTGTGGCTGCATATACCCTCAAATTAAAGGTGACAGTCTAAACTTAAACATCCTAGTCCTTTTTGTCGTTTCACATCCAAAGTAATAACACTGTGGATCTAAAAGATTAAACAATGTGTCACTGTGCAAATACTGTACTTATGGAGCTCACTGTGTGTGTATGTGTGTCCGTCCCAAATGTGTGTGCACATGCACTACAGTTTTAGTGTGCCAGTCAGAGAGTAGTGCAGGAAAAGAGAAAGAGCCAGTCATGAGGGTTTAGTAGTGTTGCTATTTCGCCACCCTTCTCCTGTGTGTATATCTAACAGTCTCAAGGACCCGCTCTCCACTTACTGCACTGCTAAAGGTTTATCTAACTCCCTACAAGGAGCTTTGGGTTTGAGGGGGTTCTGGGAGACAGGCAAAGAACGCATTGCAGAAAGGCAGAGAGGGGGGAGAGATTGCAGTTGTGCGGATTTTGATTTTTTTTTGGCAGGGTTCCAGTGCTTTCGATCAGCGTGACATAGGTAAATAAATGATTGGCTAATTTCTGCCTTGTGGCCTCGGAAAGACAACTCAGAAAAACCTCCTCTGATTTTTCTTCTTTAAACACCATCCAATCATTGCGTCACCGAGGCGGCGTCAGCCAGGCATGCTTAATACCGCCTGCTGTATGCACAGGCAGACACAGGGATGGGGCAGGCCGTGGACAGCTGATGAAATCACAGCCGGGGATCCACACTTGTGAGCCTTGGAGGACTCTTGAAAGGCTCTTGAGAAGTGACAACATGCTTTGCGGCGGGAAACGGTCCCTTGATCTCGCCTCCGTGAGAGCTCCGGTATGACTTGGAAAGCGGATTTGATAATAAGAAGTTATTATGTGGGAATGGTGGTGGGGTTTTGGGAGGGCACATGGCGAGGGTTCCTGCCTTTGCTGCATCAATCAGTCCAAACCCATGCCGTGCTAACCGTGATCCTACAGTGTGCTCACTCCTGTTCTGTCTGTCGTATGGCGTGCCTAGACTGATCCAGCATTACCATAAAAATCGTAGCATCTGTATTTCTGCTGTGTTTTGAATGGCCTACAGCTCCATTCCTGAGCTCTGCGACAGCGGCACGGAGTTTGTGCCGAGGCTTTTTCCTGGACAGCGATGAAAACCCGAAAAGTGAATGAGTGCTTTCTCAAAACTCTACAGGTTTTGGGTGGAAAGTGTTATTGAAACAGTCTTGTATGCTGCACACTAGCCTGCCCTTATATGGTGAGGTTTCCAGATTCCCAGAGAGCGGAGAGACAAAGAGGGGCACCTTTACTGGGCTGGTGATGTTAGTGTGTTTAGAGTCTACAACGGCTAGGTGCCAATGACTTGCAGACAGACAGCTGGGCTGGGTTTGATGGTGTGTTTCCTCCGTCTTTGTGGAACTGAGCTGTCCTGGAGCTGGTGTGGAACATAACGCTGCTAAGTTAGCAGCATGAGCCTCTCCAGCACTGAGAAATAACACTTGAGTCACTTCCCGTATCTGTAAAAGACAGGAGCGCTCTTGAGAAGTGTTGTTGCATAGCACACATGGGTGTACCCTTCTATCCCCAGGCCATAAGGAGACAAGTGAGAGCACTTCCAACTGTCAGTCACTTTTTTCATGCCCTATTGCTCCCATCTGCCTACCTCAGGATGGTATTAGGTTACACACACATATGCACATGCACACAGATACACACATAGATACACACACACACATACACATTCAGAGTTGCTTGCCCTGGTGCTACCCTGGTCAGGATGTGTAGAGTTACTTGTTTTGTTGTTATTATTAACAAACCGATCCACATGTTTATCTATTAGGTGTTGTCTTGGTTACCAGAGAGCACAGAACATTCTGTATTTTGAATAGCCATTCAACTTTGTTTCCACTTTGTTTTTTCCCCCCCTTTTCCATCTGAACACTCTGCTGTATTGAGAAGAGTTGAACCGCAGACCCAGTATCATTTCCCACTCCCCCCTCTTTAAAACTTGTGTGTGACAGCAGACCTAAGCTGGCACTGTCTCAGTTACATATGCTTGAGTAGGAGAGCTGAGGGCTCGCTCTTCCACTGACAGAGATGGGCGGATTAAACCACAACATTAAACATCAAGCAGGTCTTTAACAAAGGCAGCACAAGACTATTATCTGGCTTTGGTGTATTCTGTTACCATACCAGCAGTCGCCCACAGTATTCTCTTACCACTTTTTTCAGATAACAGTGCAGGGCACAGACAAAATGTGGACAGACAGGCCGACCTCAGGGTTGGAATCTTATCCATCTCCTTTGGTTTTCCCCCAAAGACTTTCTCTTCTTCCAAGAGAGAAGGACATTCCACTGGAATGTCCTCTTGTCGTAACTTTACCGTTCATTGATTGGATGCATTGAGATTTCAAGCAAAGTTAATGTGTGTGGATTGAGGTTTTTGTGTGCATGTGTGCTGGGTTTCTGTGATGCTGAACAGGGCCTGAATTATTTTCTTTGAGAAATCCCCCCACACACCCTTTCACCAGCTCGGTCCAGTTAACTGTCGGGATTCCACTGCTGTGTTGCTGTGTGAGAGGAGCGTTCTTTGAGCAGACGTTCTGTGGGTTTATGATTTATAGGATTTATTAGGAGGTAAATGACTGCAGGAAATACAGTTTTTCCTAATGTCAGACGATCAGTCCGTAGAGAGATATTGGATATCCTTGCCTAACATGTTTTGTGATATTCATTATTTTGGGTAATTTAGTACAACAATTTCAACTTCAAAGCCCATCACTGTCTCAATCGCCATATTTTGATGATTAAAATATTTTCATGTAAGGGGATATTTTGGCAATCCATTTAGCATTCAATTTTAGACTGATGTGTAATTTCTCAAGAGATACACATGCTGTTCTGATAGGTGCGCTGTTTGTTCAGATAAGCCTGGGCAATGTTTCTGATTCAAATCTAAAATGAATCACAGCCTCTTGCTGTTATGTTTACTTTATGATTTGAGTAAACAAGACTCAGACTTGCGACTGCGACAGCTGAAGTTGCCAAAAAGCTTTTGCATCATAGTATTAAAGCTTAGCTTTCTGATCTGTGTCCAGAATAATGTTCCATTGCCACAAGGATTGCATATTTCATATTTACTTGCTCTCTGGCAACAGTTAAATCTCAACATACAGTAAAACACAGGGAGGTCTGCGTTATGTTATCGCTGTTAGGTTAGGCAAGAGAGTTTCGAGGTGAGAGGTAGAAGACATTGACACTGGACATTTAAGACAAATATTAGTTAGATAGTATAACTTGTGTTTATGACTGGCTGTTGGACACCTTGTGGTCCAGAGATGACTTTTTGACTTTCTTTATGTAAGTCATTTTTAGCTTTTTATGGAGGGAGAAATAACAAATTACTGTTCCTCTAGAATATACAATATACTGTACATTACAGCACCAAGACTGTTACAACTGAATACATGACTGAATACATAACTAAATATTAGAGTGCCATTATTCTATAGTTCAGCATTGCAGTGTTTCCTTCTTTACTGCTGTCTATAACTGGAGTTATAGCTAATAGAGAAAAGTTTATGCTCCTTGTATATACTTTAGTTTGTGTTTAGTGAAAACACAAACAGTGTGGTCTAGTGGCCGTTCTGTATTTTCCCTGCTAGACATGAACTCACACAGACTCACAGGGGAGTCAGCATGCTTGCTTAAACCCAAGGTAAAAAAAAAAAAAAAAAATGATTGATTGTTGCCAAGAAAAACAACTAACGTCCTGAGAGTTAGAAACAATTACCTATGTTATTATGCCAGACCAGTGCCTGTGGTCAGGGAATAAAGACAAATAACAGGGCTAATGCACTCTGTCCCATAGAGATGGAGGGATTTGATAATGGTACACTCTACTGGGCACCTCGGTGTTGCTAAATGCCTCATTAGGGGTGGTCCCTCTGTGAGTATGCCCATGGCTAGTACACTTCTCCTCCATCTGCTCCTTCCTCATGACTGCTGACAACTTCTGCTGGGAATATAGTGGCATCTAAAAGTTAAGCGCATTTCAAGTTCTAATGCATGACAGTTTGCATCCTGACTTCTGACTCTCAGAAGTCTGGATCAGTGTTAATTAATAACTGCTGGTGAATGGTTACTGTATGGCACTTATGTTTGCTTGATGCTGAGCTAAAACTGAGAAAAGGCAGTAAATTTCAAGAGTTGTCAGCTATAAGATACTATCTGTTGGTTTGGGATCAGAAGCCAGCAGCACCGTATTGGCTGCTAGCTCTAAATCTGTCACCATCGCCATCAGAATTGTTTCCCATCACCCCCTGCACAGTGTGCCGGCCGTGCTGCCAAACACAACAGGGACTGTAGCCCGCCAGGAAACAGGGATGTTAGCTTAACCCACATGGCACAAGCTGCCTAACTGTTTCACCTCTCTCCCTCTCTATCTCTCTTTCTCTCTCCATCTCTATTACTATTCACTCTTTCCAAAGGCGTAGCTGGCTGAAAGTGTATACTATGTCTTTCCCTCCTATATCGCCTGTTGATCTCCTGTTGTCATCCTCCTCACAGCAGATGGAGTGTTTTGTTAATGCTCCTCTTCTAACACTTGAGCTTTCTCCTTTGTTTGGGGGCCATTCTTCTGGAGGGGTGCCGCACAGGCCTGTACTGCTGATAGATGTGTGCACTCGAGCGGTGAAGAGAGATACATTACATGAACTCTCACATGGGTGAAATCGTGTCACTGCTCCCCTGATGTCAGGGAGGAGGACCCCCACTGCTGCTATCAGTCTCTCACTCACAAATGCCTGCTTGCAAAGACTCCTGGAGGAACAGATTTAAACCTATAGGTGCACACACATACACGCCAACACCAACACACATACTTACACACACACTCTCGAACACTCATGAATTTATTGAAGTTTTCGAAATGTGCATCTCTTTCTCTCTCTCTCTCTCTCTCTCTCTCCTATCACACACACACACACACACACACTCACACATACACATGCACACACACACACACACACACACACAAAACACTAATGTTAAATTGTTGCTGATTGACCATCCATCAGACACAGCTCTATATCTGTATCTCCAGCCCCGAGGGTGTCTCAATTTGTCAACTTGAATAAACAACAGTCTGTTTATCAGAGTCTAATCCTCTCCAATTTAAAGCTGCAGGGTGTCTGGATTGGTGTCAATCTGTCACACTGGCCTGATTCTCCATAATGAACTCAAGTTTCAAACATTGGATGACAAAACTGGACAATGAAAATAAATTAAGTGAAATGAGTTGTACTTTTACAGCTGGTGTCTGTCTGACAACATGCCAATGTACATTTTATCACACACTGCAAGTTCCTGAGTGTGTGTGGGTTTGTACAAATGAATGTATGTGCGTAGACGAGTTGTAGACAAAGTTTGAACATGGTAATTGAATGATCACCTAGTATGGCTTAAGTGGTGTGTTTGTCATCTCTGGCCTACATGCCAAATTCTTCCAACTGGAAGGAACATGATTGGTTTCACAAATGCAGCATTTGAAATATGTGAGTGTGTGTGCTACATCAGATCCATTAATCCATTTTGACATTGTTTATGTTGTCCACGGACAGGTTGATGTATGTTATCTATGTTGGGGGTGGAAGGAGAGGAAAGAGGGAGAGGTAGCAAGGGCAGAGGGGGAGGACATGCATTCTTTTGATTCATTCATTAATTTCTTCGGCCTTGATTGGCTGGTTAATAAGTAGCTTGACCGTATGTGGAATGTGCAGAGATGCAGCTCTAAGAAAGAAGACAAACTGCTGTGTGCTGTATGATAATTCATATTGTCAGTTGAATGGCCTCCAAATCAGTGTCCTTTGTATGTTTCTATATTATAAAGTTTCAAGTTCTCTGTTGAAAATAACCAAGACCAAACTTCCAGCTTCAGCCTCAGTTGTACCACTTTGTCCTACATACATTAGTGCCCATCCTTCAAGTTCTCCTTCCTTATTAATGACAAAAAAGTCAGCGGCTTCTCCTTTGACTGTGCTGTTTGCTCCAGTCCTACTGCTCACTTTTCAGTGAATGCGGACTAATGTCTAATGCAGCGTGAAGTCCCAGACAGGACATTGCCCATTTATTACAGGACATAAAGGAGGAGCTGACAGGGTCATCAGCCAATGTTAAAACTATTAGCAAGAATCATTTAGGTAAAGAATTAAATGAGTTTTCCATGTGAAAAGAAGGAGAATGAGAGAAAGAGAGAGAGAGAGACACTGGTGAAAGAGGCGCGATTGGCTGAAAGATGGCAGAATGTGACTGTTTTGTTGGCCTGACCTTTTGTTTTGGGCAAACAGATTTAAAGGGGACACAAAAGGAAAGCTAGTGACGGGCAACAGCTGATGTAGGACTGGTAAAGAGAGGGGACATGCCTGGAGGGCTCCATGGTGAAACAGCTGAATAGTCCCAACAGAAATGTGTGTACATATCCTGCTAGGGGTTAGGATAGACTGCACTCTACATGTGCGCGCTCACACACACACACACACGCACGCACGCACGCACGCACGCACGCACGCACGCACGCACGCACGCACACACACACACACACACACACGATCACACTGAGCTCCTCCCTAGCTTGACTCCTTACGTCGATCTCCTCCTTCCAGGGCAGCAGAAAAGAAGAACAGAGTGAAAACTGAGTAAGACCTTCTCTCACACCATGAAGACAGAGGAGTCCGGTAACCAGAGTCTGACTGAGGTAGAGAGACGCCGCTGTCCTGTTAGGATGCAGGTCGGGGCTCCGTCTTGGGTGTCTGGCAGTAAGGTGCTATCCCACCCTGGGCTCCTGTTAGTGGGAGTGATGTTGCTGGCCACCCTTCCTGCTGGAGCAAGCATCAAACAGAGTGTCCCCAGGGTCACACTCAGCCACAAAGGTATGTTGTTGATTTTATCGTTAATTTTATTGTTGTATTAAAAAAAACAAAAAAAATCTTCCATATATTTAGATTTCACTTTGTACCCTCAGGAAAAAAAACACTGTACTGTATACTTCTCTGTGCTAGCTTGGGTGATTTGAGGTCATTTGTCTATTTTATCTCATGTGGAGAGAAAATGCTCATTACTCTTTACTTGTTACTCACTCTTCTGCTTCTCCTTTCTTCTCTCATCTCTTCATCAGTTTTTCCTCTTCAACTGTTGTATGATCCCTTCTGAGGTCATGACTAGCTCTCTCTATCCCTCTCTCTGTTACTTTCTGTTTCTCTATGTCTCTCTTTTTTCTCTCTCTATTTCTCTGTGTGCTTTGTGCATACAGAAAAGAGGCAAAGTTAAGAAGTGAGAGATTAACACACACTTAGTTGCACTGTTAAAGTAAATGGTGTTTGAAAGATCACTGTAAAACAGAATGAGAGATTTAAGAGCGGTGGTGGGTAGATTGATGCATTAACCCACTTCCTAATTCCCCATTTCTCACACTTTTGATGGACCCGAAAATGTTTTCTGTGCTTTCTTTTGTAGAACATGCATAATCTCTTAATCCTCTATGGTGATGTAAATCTTTATTGCATAAACCTGCAGTCAGGTTTATGTTTTGGAATATTTATGATAGCAATGGCAAAATGGCAAATATTTGTTTTTAATGAAATACACTGCTGCTGTAGAGCAGCCATATATTTCTAAGTAACATACACAACGTGCATTTCATGGCTCCTGGTCCATAGGAGACTGTTGTTCAGTCCGTCATGTGTGTATATCAGCTTGTCTTTCTGCTATGGCGGTGTGCACTCTGTTCATGTGTTTAGTGTTAAGTCAGCTAAGTCTGTTTGCTTTGTGCCACCATGGGAAACCTAAGTTATTGCTCCCTTAAAACCCATTCTAAACTCCAGTACAAACTTTACTCCAAACTCTCCATCCTCCATGCTGTCCGCTATACAACTCTTCAAGAAACCACCCAAATGAACTTAAGTCTTGCTCCATAAAACTGAATCCCCACTGTGACCTAAAAGTAAACTCGCTCTGACTTCAACCTCTAAAACCTCTCCTCTGGTCAAAGGCTTCTGAAACCCAGTATGTCTGGAAATAGATGCACATTTATGTCCTGTGTGTCCAACATAAATACATGTAAGTAGCAGCAGGAATAATGATTGCTAGGAACAGTGTTTACTCAGCAGTTAGGCCAGCATTTAGCTCCACAGTTTGTCTTATTTCATGTTAGTTCAAAGCACAGCAGTTGATAAAATGAATTTGTACATTCATTTCACATATGATTGCATTTTAATAGGGCCAATGTTCTAAGACAACTGCATTTTTCAATATTCTATCAGAGTGTGTTTCTTGAGTTTGATTCTCTGGAGATTGTGTTGTTATGAGTATAACTAACTGCTCTTTATGTCCACTAATTTGTAAAAATGGCCATCTGAGTATGCAATGGTTTCTCTTGGACCTCAGAACGAGGACGATACAACAATGTCCATGTTTGGCTCTCTCAGTCAGAATGACTGAAGCACAAAAGAATCCATCAAAAGCAAAATCATCTCCAGCCCAATGCACACATCATGCACACATCTTGTCATGATCATTATGAGTTGATACACACACTCTTCAAAAGCAGCACCATCCAGCAGTGATCACACTCTTCAAACATCACATCACCCTGTGGAAGCACAGCTTCAATGAGTGAAGGGTGAAACGATCAAAGTGAAATCATCCCTGATTGAATGAACATCTCCAAAACAACCGTCCTTAACCGCAGACTCGTGAACTTTCCTCTGAATAACCCCTCAGTTGACGTTTCCTCTGTGGTGTTTTGAGATTCAGGATTTATCATGAGACACACAGCATAGACAATGTGGCTCTCTGCCAAATGGAAAGTAAAATCATCTGGTCACAATGTAAATATTTGCATTCTGCTGTTCATTTCAATTGTTATTATGCCTTTGTTCTTGACGTGTGATCAGAAGGATGAAGTTAGACCACATGCATGCTGATGTATCTGCAGTCTTGTAGCTTATATTAGTCATAAACCACAGCTTATGGATAATATAGGAGACTGCTTTTCTTTCCATTAACTAATTTTAAACAGTTTGCTTTATAGCTGTGAATTACATGAACAGCAAATCCTGTTTTTGTTGCTGTCTCATAACCCACAAAACAAAACTTGAATAAACTTGAGTAAAAGGGAAGGATTTCTTTTTCTAAAACAGAATGATCACGATTCTTAAACTAATTTTCCTTAACATCTTATCAGCTTCATTGTTTGACATCAGGACCCATCACTGGACACTGACTGTGACTTTATACAGTGTCTTCTGAAACCATGGATTGAACATCCTACACTGCATATTAATCACAGACCTGGGCTGTCATGCAACATGAAAACAGGGGTCTCAACTCAACTAGCCAGAATGCAGAATACTCTGAATGCATAGCCTAATGAATATTATGCACATTCATGCTTAAATAATGTGACTGTTGCCATGGCACACATGGCAGATTCATATACAGCATCGTTACTTCATGCTTTAATTTCAACTTCAGACAGAAGGCACAGCTGAGAGGCTGGTGAAGTATCTCCTCATTAAGTTTTCTGTGTCAGGCTGTCTACATCTGTACAATAGTAGACATTATAGCATTATAGAGCTTAAGCCTAGTTTATCAGCAGGACCTAAACCCACTGGCTACGGGCCAACTCAGTGGTCTCTTACTCAAATAAACGTGTGGGTGAGGGCGCTTCAGAGCTCCGGCGGAGAAGCTCATCAAGAGCTGTTGAGAGGGGCCGAGGGGCCGAGGGCTCTCCTCCCGGAGGAAGGTGTGGAGCGCTATGCTAAGCAGCAACAGCTAAGCAGACTCTTTCAATGGGCTCACAGTGCTGTGTGTTTACAGAACAGATTAGTGTTAGCCAAAGGCTAGCTTGGCTAATCTCTCTGTGAGGTTTAGCTGGTGAGGGCACAGGGGCTGTGAGTGTGCTGTGTCGTGTGTGTGTGTGTGTGTGTGTGTGTGTGTGTGTGTAGAGGTGAAAGATATGAGCATGTGGGGGTGTTGCGTGTGAGCATGTGTATAGGAGGAGGTATTAAGCAGGGCTGCGTGGGGTGGGGGGTCCTAGAAGTTCAAATATTGAAGGTTAGTAACCTCCTCAATCCTTCACACCCAGAGGGTAATCACAATGTCAATCCTTTCAAAGTGACTCCCACTGGACTCCCCCACATTGAGCCAGTGTTTACTCTAGGCATGTTGCTATACTGGCGGAGTGAAAAGAGCCTGGTGATTGCAGAGATTTCTTCAGATCAAGGACACAGGGTCTGCACTGAGAATGTAGTCAGCACTCAGCTCCCAAAAAACTCTCTCTATAATGGAGGTTGGGGAGTCCACAGACCAACTGTTACTGTTTGGAATGGAAACATGACGACAGATAGAAACACACATAGCGTATTAGTGGGGTGCTGGCCCACAGGAACAAATACTCAGAGTAAAAAAATGTAGCTGCACTCCCAGCTCCGAACAGCCGGGAGTGCTTTATTGTTTCGACAGCAACACTCACTGACATTCGTCAGGGTATCAATGGAAACATGGCTTACCTAAATATAATTTCACCTTATAATATTACCTATATTTTATCCATTTTGTTCCAGTATAAATCATAATGTAGATTAACAGGAAAGCATAGATTCGCAACGTAGTTTAAAGGAACTATCTAGTGTTGACTTATGGATGAGCAACAGGCATTCAACCTGCTCGGAGCTGGATCTCTGATCATGATCTAATCTTATATCGGCCATGACAGGTATATGCTATAGCTACAGCTAATGTTTCTGATGATGTTCAGTCACCTGCAGATGAGCTCTAGACAGGACAATATTGGTATTGAGACTGGCAGTTTTAGAAACAATATTAACTCATAGCTCCAACATTTTCCTTATTTGCTTTTCAACAGCTGGCCAAGCTGAGAAATATATTTTTCATAGCTATAAAGAAATGCCTTGATGATGATACCTGATAATGCCCCCACTGAAACAGTGTGCTGTCAAAGCCTCTCCTACTGTATCTCTCATCTGTCACTGTGTGTAGTTAAGGTGTTGAACCACAGAGGATTAGACAGTTTCAAGTCAAGCCAAGACACGCTGCCTCTCCTAGTGGAGGAAACCATGTGCTTGTCTTAAGGATTTCGGTATGGTGAACCGCATCGAGCGAGGTCAACTTTGAGAGCATGATCCTGCTGAAAAGCTTTTGCAATATAAATCAATACTATATGGTGAATTTTCAAATGTAAGCTGTTTGCATATACTGTACTGCAGGGGTTCATTAATCTCTCTCCCTCTCTCTCTGTCTCTGTCCCTCTCTCTCTCTCTCTCTCTCTCTCTCTCTCTCTCTCTCTCTCTCTCTCAGAACTGGTGCAAGGTGGCAGTGTATCTCTGTTCTTGGGCCCCTCTGAAGGCCTCCACTCCCACACTCTGCTGTTGGATGAGGAGAGGGGTCGTCTCCTGCTGGGAGCCAGGGATCACATCTTCCTGCTCGACCCTGACAACCTGGCCAGAGGTCCCAGAAAGGTACAGTATGCTGCCGACAGGTCAGATTGGGAATGAGATATAATATCACTTCAACAGGGCTCCAAACTCTTAGGACCGTGTTTTAGGAGCGTAAAACATGGCCAAAAATAGAAGGCAATAAATAAAAGGCAGCTTTTGGTTTCATAGCCGTTCAGGCCATTTGCTGAAGTTGAGAGTTTGTTTAGGTAGACTCAGAAATGTTTGGGGCCTTTTTGAGAGTCCGCGGACTCGCTGACAGAGGGAAAGTGCTGGAAGAGATTCAAGTCTGAACAGCTGAGGTGGAGTAACTGTCCCAATCCTCAGACATGCAGACTCACGCATGGAGTCACTTGAGACATCCCAATAACCTCAGCTATGTGCTGTGAATGGCTCATTATTGTAGAGACAGTCATTTAGCTTCTCCTCGTGACACTTATACCAGTGCTGTTTCTGCTAAGCTGGAATGCAGAATGCGGTCACGTATTGTTTTAGAGAAGTAATAGTTCATTCAGTCAACAGCTTTCTGAAACTGTCTGCCTGGTGAGGTCTGGGTCATAATCTTGAACATGATCTTCAACCTGCTCTTCACCCCTGTTACATGCACAAGCACCGATACACACACACACACACACACACACACACACACACACACATACATGCATAAAAGCGCATACAGATATACACAAGTATGGGTATGCATGCGCACACTTACACATATACCCAAACACACAAATGCATTTGGAGGGATGCCATATGTTAAAGTTTGTAGATGTGAGTGTGTGTTTATGCAGCTGTGGTTGATCCGCGAGCGAGACGACATTGTGTTTATTTGATCTTTATCTCGTTGTTTTAACTCTTAGTCCTGCTCTCAAAGTGTTGTCTTTCTGTTGCCACTCTGGTCACTGATACTGATGCTAGGGAGATAAAGCCATAAAGTCCAGCTTTCTGAGACTTTTGTGTCATGACAGTGAATATGATAGCCATGCAGAGACACAAACTTGGAGTTTATCACTTAATGGAGAGGCATACCTGGTAAGAGACCCTCAGGCACTAAAATTAGCAGCCAATTAGTATTCTCTTAACAAACATCCCAGTTATGTCTACCTAGATTTCAATAGATAGCTAGATAATAGATAGCTGCTGTGTTATAACATGTCATACCACAGTCTTTACAATGCCCCCATAGGCTGTTGTGAAACTAGGCCACTGACAATTTCATGTTGTAGAAATAGGTTGTAAATCCAGCTAAAGGTTTTCTGGTTTTCTCTGAAGTCCTCAGTGGCGTGCAATCATATGGAATCATGGGATGATGGAATATGTGTGCCGGTGTGTTTGCATGCGTGTTGAGGCTCTATCGACCCATGAATAAGTTTGGCGATAGCTCCCCTTGGTAGGATTTAGGGGTAGAACACGCTAAGCACATAAGCCTGTTATAATACATGTGTGAACATGGCGGGGTACATACAAGGGACACTGGACGTTATCCCTCCATTGCTCTCTAATACGACTGCCTGCAGGTGTTAATTGTTGTTCAACTGAGATCAGTCGAAGAATAATACACAAAATACTGCAGAAAGTAGAGCAAGGAAAAATAGGTTATAGCTTATTGCAGCTTCTCATTGCTATCAGACCTGATGTTCAAAGGCTCACATTTGGATTTTGAGATGTTACTCCCTTTATTTATCTGTTCTCAGATCAGCTGGCCTGCTCCCCGAGACAGAGTGGAAATGTGCAAACTGGCAGGCAAAAATGCAAATGTAAGTGCTCCCGGAGAAAATCACATCTGAAACAACCTTGACAATAAATCATATGCATTCTTAGCAGATCAAACACTGTTGTGTTGTGAGTGAATGCCTGGTAAATCTTGACTCTCCTTCTGTCCCTGCTCGTCCCTGACCCGCTCTCCCAGTTGGAGTGTGCTAACTTCGTCAGGCTGCTCCACAACTACAATCGAACACATGTCTATGCCTGCGGGACAGGAGCCTTCCACCCCAGCTGCGCTTTCATCGAAATCACAGGGCAGAGAGAGGTAAGGTATATAGGAGTCAATGAATCTGAGCAAGAATGATTTCGGCATAAGTTCAAAAGAGTTGCATTTTGAATTTTTGGAAGTCCTTGGTGTAAAATCATCTTCCCCTCCTTCCTGTCTTGTGTCAGGACGGTGTGTTCCAGCTGCTGTCTGCTACAGTGGAGTCCGGCAGGTTGAAATGTCCCTTTGATCCCTGGCAGCCGTTCACCTCAGTCCTCACAGGTAAGAAAAGCCATCGCACAATACTTTATCTGTTCTACTTAATCTTATCTCTCATACACCAGGATTTTATTGCAATACCAGCACCATTCCCCCAAGAATACACAATATTGCTCTTCATGCGTCTTCACTCAGTTGTGTGAGTGAATTTGTATCCAAAGATGTGCTTTTCACAGCACTTGTCTCTATCTTATTATGACCTTCTTTGGTCAAACAAGAGGCAAGCAGGCATTTCTCTGTCCAATAAAATGAAATCAACAAAATGACTTGGCAGGGAATTGTAAATACTGAGACATAGAAATGTTTTTTACCATTATTTCTCCTTCATGTGTTTGTTTCTTGAAATATTTCTCTGTCTGTGTTTTTGTGTATGGGTTTGATGAGGTAAGCCAGTGAAATCATAAAAGCAAAATAATAATGTAAACAATGTCAAATCTATTTTCTCATTCATTTTTATGGAGAACATACTGAAACTGATTGTAAAAACATAACTCATACCAAAGAATGTCTTACTGTTTCACTCTTCAGTTCCAAATATCTGACTAATGTGGGGTTTTTATTTGGGGATTAACGTTCTATTGTCAGCATCACATTTTTCCATTTTATGCCTTGACTGAGTTTTGACCAACAATTCAGATCCTTTCATTGTAACCCATCCAGCGATGTTCAACGACTGATTGATCTTCCTCTCTTCTGATTGGTCCAGACCAGTACCTGTATGCGGGCACAGCCTCAGACTTCCTGGGTAAAGACACAACGTTCACACGCTCCCTTGGCCCGCCGCCTGACCAGCACTACATACGCACTGACATATCAGAAGACTACTGGATCAACGGTACACACACGCTCGCCCATGTGCACACAAACTTTCTGAGTGCTGTCATAACTTGTTATTGCTTCTTCTCTAATCTTAACATTTCCAGCCTCTCCATTGATACAAAGAGGCTCTCTGTGCCCCCGGGGTGGTTATTGGCATTCCAGTCCCGAGGAAACAGCCCACTTATTCATTTAGCAGGAACTTTTATATGAATGCCATAGCTGAACAGGGACCACACCTACTGGGGAATTTACAGTGTGCCACAGAGTTCACGGTCTTAGTCACACAACCGCATGCTGCCACACATGCACAGACTGATGTACGCACACACACACACGCAGGCACACACATACACACACACACACACACACACTCACACACGCAGGCACGCAGGCACACACACACACAGTTATCAATGGGATGGAGTCTCCTCTCTCTGTGTATATGTCTCCAGTCTAGACGGTTTTACAGCCACTGATGGGTTGTCGTGTATCAACAGTTGTCACCAGGATCTAAATCCTTACACATAGTCTCCACATTTCACAACCATCGAGTCAAAGTGTGTCGGAGATGTTTGGAGTAATTATGTCTACCCTTCTCTCTCTGTCTCTGTCTCTCTCTCTCTCTCTCACTCTCACTCTCTCTCTCTCTCTCTCTCTCTCTCTCTCTCTCTCTCTCTGTCTGTCTGGGTGTGTGCATGACTGAGTGAATGTTGATGCCAGTGTGTGTATATGCGCACGCATTTGAGTGTGACAGTCAGAGAGAGCACATCATTTCTTTTCTGTGTCTTTCCCTGTGGAACATCTTTCCAATGCTGAAGGAATAACAAGGCCCCTCTGTGAAGTGTGTGAGCAGCCGCACACTAAGCTGCTCCAGTCAGGGAATCACCCGGGGGTGGTTGGCTTGGCTTCCAGGGGTTGAGCTAATGTTGATGTAATGCCACTGCAACACTTAAGCCTTTGGACTAGTTTCCCCCTGACTCAGGACACGAATGGCAACATGCTGTAGATAGTTTCTCCAGAGGTCGTTACCCTCTGCTTTTTCCTACCTTATTTATTTTACTCAGTGTTCTTCAACTCGCCTCTAACACTATCTTTATCACTCTGTAACGTCTTAAAATAGTAATTGCAAGTAATTCTTGGAATTTGTAACCTACTTGGAGGAACAGATGGTTGTGACTGACTGTCTCAGGACAGTAAAAATAATAATGTGATACTTTATTGATCTCCAAAGGAATGTTCTCTCTTTGATTCAGCCTTCAACAGGGAGGTCAGAGCACAAGGTCAGCTATAAAAAAAGTTAAGAAAAGTAAACTTAATTGGCTTTAAAATTATTTAAACATTCTGGCAATCACTGTATTATCCTATGTAGCAAACTGTGCTGCCATCTGGTAATCCAAGCAGGTTAAAAAAAAAGGTAAGACTTATTATTTGTAAATACTTTTTTTCTTCTCTCACCTCCCTTATGTGAAGTTTTAGCTTAGCATCTGGAAATGGTAATAAATCAGACCGTTCTGTAGAGAGAGACTAAGATGTAAACACACGTGTGCTAAGTGTAGATGCTGAAGAGTGTTAATCCCGCCTTGCGGATGCAGTGCATGGTAAGGCTGTAAATATTACTCAGTTCTATTTTAACACTCCCCACCGCTCTCTCTCTTTCTCTCTGTGTCTTTAGAGGCCAGGTTCATAGCTGCTCATCCCATTGCAGACACCTACAATCCAGACGATGATAAGATATACTTTTTCTTCCGTGAGGTGTCGCGGGAGGGGAACGACAAGAGCATCCTGTCCCGTGTGGCCCGTGTCTGCAAGGTGAGATATTACACAGCGAGGGAAGAGAGGGGAGGAGAGAGGGAGGCATACAGAGGCAGGAAGGAGAGTTGAATAAATGACAGAGGGGTGGACAGGGAGGAGAGGAAGAAGAGGATGAAACAAGGCAAGCCTCAACCAGGAAATATGGATATTGAGACCCAGCAAGCAGTGAGACAAATGAGGAAGGGATGGGAAGATAGAGAGAGTAGGTGAGACATAGTGGGACTAGGAGAGAGAGACAGCAGCAGTGCAAGATCCCTTACAGGGTTTGGGGGAGTCATAACTCTTAGAGTGATCTGATCGGATAGATCTCAGTGTCGGCCACCACAGATGTGCTTCATGCCCCCCGGGGAGAGGCCTTCCTGGTACATTCCTCTTTTGTAGTGTGCTGAAAGAGTAGCGGGCCGCTACTGTCAGTAGAGGTAAATCATGGTTTAACCCCTTTGTGCTCTGCTGACAGGGCAATTCAAGCGCTGTTCCCTGGACAGACATTCAGATAGATGTAGTCAAAAGAGCTCTGCACCAGTTCCCAGCTAATTTCCTTCCCCAGAGGGATTGCATGTTTTCAGTGTGAGATTGAAATAATATTTTTGAGTTAAATAAAGACACAAGACTGTCCTCTTGTCTGATTCCATCAGTTAAATAATGGCCAGAGACGTTTTCATTTTCTTTGGCTTTAATTGAAATTTTATTTGGTGAGTTTGTACATGTGCCATCACCAAAGTCCCACTTTTTACTTTTTACACCAGTGAATTTCTGCCACAAATTTACTCATACCTGAAATGAGTTGTTTGGGAAAATTCCCAAATCTTTGCTTTTCAGCAGTAATAAGGTGCAAGACATTTGAGAAGCACAAGTCATGTGTTACAGTGCCCACACAGCGCCCATTTTACAGCACTTAACAACAATATAATAGGCTGGGCTGGCCACTGCAGTGCGGATCCGATAGATTTATGATCAGGGACCTTTACAGGGGCCGCCATTTTATGTTATATATGGATCATAGTTAGTATCATTAGTGGTTCCTCATGGGACTAGCCCACGCACCAGTGCTGTATTAGCATTCAGAGGTCTATTGCTACATTCTTAGAGAAAAGCTTTCAGAGTATTTATGACTTAGGAGTAAGCTGTAAGGCAGACTGGAAGGAGATTCCTCTAGATTACATCTCTCTCTCTCTCTCTCTCTCTCTCACTCTCTCTCTGTCACACTATCTATCTATTTATCTATCTATCTTGCTCTTTGTGTTTTTCTTTCACTTTCTTTCTGTCTGTCTGTGTGTGTGTTTGCAGGTGGGTGGGTGTTTGAGTGTGTATGCCTGCATGTGAAAAGAATGGAGTTAGATTCCTTTCTGGTCAATGAGAATAGCAGTACTTCATCTTTGAAGTTTATCGCCATTGGAAAACATCCTCATTAAGTGCTTTCATTTATTTCGTCTCTCGAGTACAAGTGTGTTTTTGTGTGTGTTGACCCATACTGGTCTTTTTCTGTATTGTTTGGTAAGTGCCCAGGCCAAGTTAAATGGGGAAGTTTTTCTAAGAGTTTTATGCAGGACAAAGAAGTATACTTGAGGACTCTTGCCATAGCTCAGTCAAAGGTTACTACTTGAAACAGCTATTCATATGCTAACATGAAACCTGCATAATTAATGAGTAAACCCATTTGATGTTAAAACTCTCTCCCATCAATCTGCCCTTCAATTTTTTCTCTTTTCCTTTTATACACTTTCTACTCTCTCTTTCTGTTTCCCTCTCTTTCTCTCTCTGTATCTCTCTCTTTTCAGTTGGTCCTGACTGTCATTATAGTAACAAGAGGGTCTCCTTTGTGCTAGTTAAATAAGCACATCCATACTAGCGGCATGTGGTTCACCTGTTTATTTTCCTAATTAGTCCGTGAAATAGGAGTCAGACTGGAACGGTGTGTATTGTCTTCAAGCTGTGTAAGTCTATTAGATCGATTACAGTTGGACTGTGGTTTAGAACAAAGTCTGTAAAATTAATTGCGGCTGTCTTTTGACCATGTTACACAGCTGCGATCTGCTGACTGTGGTTTAGTCACAGAGTGTGTGGTTGTGTTTCAGAATGATGTGGGTGGGCTGAGGAGTCTGACCAACAAGTGGACCACTTTCCTCAAAGCCAGACTGGTGTGTTCCATCCCCGGACCGGACGGGGTGGACACACACTTTGACGAGCTCCGTAAGTAACTGTTACATACGCATATGCTCTCTCTCTCTGTGTGTGTGTCTCTTTCTCTCTCTCTCTCTCTCTCTCTCTCTGTGTTACTAGTTGAGTGGGAATGTTATGGGTTTTAATGGACCAAGACTCTGGACCAGCTGGGAAAATGTAGGCTACGAAAGTATATTAATGCTGTTCCAGCCCTCCATAGCTACCGTCAAAGGCCAAAAGTAGTAGACAGTAAAAAAATATATTACTTTCCTCTGTGTGTTGTAGAGGACATCTTTCTGCTTCCCACCAGAGATGACAAGAACCCTGTAGTGTATGCCGTCTTCACCACCTCCAGGTATGTTCAGTATTCATCACACCATCATCGATCCCGCCTGCGGTCATCTCCTTCTTCCCTAAGTCTACTTACCTTGTCTCTTATTTGCTCTTCTCTCCCAGCTCCATCTTCCGCGGCTCAGCCGTGTGTGTGTACAGCATGGCGGACATCAGGGCTGTGTTTAACGGACCTTATGCCCATAAGGAGGGGCCGGACCACCGCTGGGTGGAGTACGAGGGGAGGATCCCGTACCCCCGTCCTGGAACGGTGCGTTGGCCACCACACAGAGGGACACAGAGGCAGACAGAAACACTAGCAGCTCACACTGATTTTTTACTAGCTAAGGATGAAGTCATTTTTTCACAGATAACATCAACACAATCCTCCGCTTCATTGTTAATTAAAAATAATAAACATTTAATTTCACGGTTTCAAGGGTTAAAATTTTTCTGTGTCAAATGCTGCAGGGTGTGCATGCTCACATGTGCACATGCAACTTCATGATGTATGCTATGACCTGGGCTTTGATGAGGTAACTACAGGTTGACATGCTAATCAGATTTTTGTTTCACTTTGTTTGAAAAGTTAATCAAGAGGGCAGTACTGATGTATGGAGAACTTTTGGGCTTGACCACTGTTTGAGCCCATATATAGAGAGGGAGAGCAGGACCAAGGCAGATGTCCCAGATGTTCTTTACCTCCTGCAGTTCTTCAATACACCACCAGAGGGAGACCTACCCCAGGAAATTGTTGGACAGAAAGTAGCAGTCAATGCAATATCATGCTCACTGTCAGAAAGCGATATAGAAAAATAATCTCAGCAAACATATAAAGGGGATAAAAATTATCTGTGCGTTTATTTAAAATGGCAATTATGAAAATTTAGCGTAAGATCAACATATTTCTGTCCCCCATTAGTGCCCCAGCAAGACCTATGACCCAAGGATCAAGACCACCAAAGACTTTCCAGATGAGGTGGTCAGTTTCATTCGCTTCCACCCCCTGATGCATCGCTCTGTCGTCCCTCTGACTGGCCGGCCGGTGTTCACCCGTGTCCGGGTGGACTACACCCTGACTCAGATAGTGGTGGACAGAGTCATAGCAGAGGACGGACAGTATGAGGTCATGTTCCTGGGAACTGGTGAGAGAGAGAGAGAGATATACACTCACACACACCTCTGCCCAACTGTCTGCTGCAATTCTAAATTTGACCAGCAGAGGGCAATAGATCATCATAAATTGTTCTCAGCCAAACAGTCCTAAATGATTTTGCTGTGTGTTGGTCTTCACATTGGTGCTGGAGGAAAGTGTGAATGGAAGGTTTCACTCGGAACATTTATTTTTTCTGTCCAGTATTCTGTTTTAGTTCTTCTACCTGTCACACACACACTCTTTCACACACACACACACACACACACACACACACACACACACACACACACACAACCTCAGCACTCACTCCCTCATGCATTTTCAACAATTAACTAAAAAACTGAAATTGTTAAGAGCTTGAGAATGGTCCAACACTGAACTTTTGTTACTGCCCTAGAGGAGGGAGTGACTCCATGAACTAGGAAGCCTCATCTTTATTGAATTTGAAAACAGTGCTCATACCTGGCTGATTTGCATTATTCACCTGATGATGAAAAATACATGTCTTGTGGTTTGCTTGATTTATCATATTCTCCTCTCTTTCATTTTTGTGTCTCTCTCTCTCCTTCTCTCTCTTTCTCTCTCTCTCTCTCTCTCTCTCTCTCTCTCTCTGTCAGATGCCGGCTCAATTCTGAAGGTGGTGAGCATCACTCAAGAGAATTGGTCCACAGAGGAAGTGGTGCTAGAAGAGCTTCAAGTGTTCCAGGTTTTGTACAGAACACAACCACCCACACCCACACCCACGCGTATACATATGCACACACACACACACACACACACACACACACACACACACACACACACACACACACACAGCCTACATTGCTTTTTGATAGACAAAGCCAACTGTTCTCCAGTGGTCCTCGGTGGGCCAGTTGACTCATCAAACAGTGAAATATTCATCATGTCTCTATCCTAAAAACTGTGCAGAGCTGCTGATGGATTTATGTGAGCCATTCATCAACAGACTCATCTGTCATTTTCACTCAGAAAGTGAAAGGTCTGTTGATTGTTGTTTGTCTTTCTTCTTGCAGGTTCCCACTCCCATACTGAGTATGGAGATGTCCTCTAAACAGGTTAGACCTCATTCCCATCCTCCTCATTCCCACGCTCTTCCCTATCCCTGTCTCTCTTCTTCACCTCCGTGCCTTCTTTTTTGCCACATGCACCGAGCTGTGTGCACATGCTGTATGAGGCACAAGCCATGGAATCTACAGTTTTTATCCCCATTTCATTAATTTAATCGATTTAATCCTCTCTCTCTTCAGCCTTCCCCTCTTCCTTCTGGCACTCTCTCCCCCTTCTCCCTCATTATCCGAGGGTCAGGGGTGTCAGTAGACACTTCACCCCCAATCACAGCCTCCCTTTATCTTCAGCAGCATCTGACCTATGTGTGTGTATGTGTGTGTGTGTGTGTGTGTGTGTGTGTGTGCATGTTTGCTAGTGTTTCCAGCGCTTGTTTGGAAGTTTTGTTTTGGAATCTCCTCCACTTCAGACGAGTCGGAGCAGATCCTTAGAACTACCTTCCTAAAAATTCCTCCCGTTAAGAATTCCTTCAGTCTTCCTCAGTCAGTGGGGACTTAAATGTTTGTTTAAAGTTTTGACATTTAAATGAGTCTTAGAGTTATGATGCCTTGACTCCCAGTCATGCCTCTTTGACTGAGCTGGGACCCTGAGGAAATTTTCCTGGATGTGTGCAAAAGGAAAAAAAAGCAAATGTCAAAACAAAATCTGCATTTTTCCACAAGAACAAACTGCCTCATTGTCACAGTGGCAATACAAAACAAACATTTTATCTTTTGCCCAAGCCAGCTAATTAAAGTGCTGTTTATATAACCGTAGTTACCTCCTTTGAAGCTGAGTGTTGTGTGTTTCTCCATAGCAACAGCTGTATGTGGGTTCCAGTGAGGGGCTGGCCCAGGTGTCACTCAGTAGGTGTCACCTGTATGGCCAGGCGTGTGCTGAGTGCTGCCTGGCACGGGACCCCTACTGCGCCTGGGATGGACACACATGCTCACGATACATCCCTGCATCCAAGAGGTACAGTATGTATGTGAAGCTCTTGTTCTCCCTTGAAGTGATGATGAACTTTGGTAGTACCTTGGATTGTAGCTTCCTGGACATGATATAACCCCAAAACTGGTGATTCTCTGTTATCTGTTGCTCCGGTAGAGACAATTGGAGAATTGTGTTTTTTTTCTTTCTCCATTCACTGCCATTATATGGCGAAACAGGTCTTTCAGTTTGAAGGAGTTTTCAGTGTAACACTGAAATTCTTCTGACCAGGTTTCCGTGTTACATACTTGGTTTAATAACATAAAGAAAGCGATTCACTTAAAAAAAATCAAGCAGAATGACCATTTTAAAAAAATATATTGTCAGAATCTGCTTTGTCCATGTTCGTTTGTGCTATGGGTTATAACATGTCCAGGAAGCTACACAACCCAAGGTACCACCAAAGTTCAACACCACTTTAAAGGAATACACCAAGTTTTCGGGAGATTGATTTGTTGGTCAACCTACCCGTTAAATCATGAGAACATAGACAACTAAAATCACCCATGTGACCCGAGTAGATGATTCTCTCCTGTCTCCATGCTAACTAAGTTGTTAGTGGTTTAGCAGATTCATGATTTTTCATGATTTTTCAAACATGTATTCATCCGCTGCACAGTGATTAGCTGTAGAGTTTTCCCTCACCCACTACTATCGCTTCCTATGGGAACAGACAGTCATCGCTGGTAGTTCAAAAGAGTATGTCATTCTTCATATATCAAATTTCTCATATTTTGTTTGAATTTGACCAAACTACTCAAAACTGCCAGACTTCGGCACATATGATTTAAGATTACTCAGCCTTTAGCTTTAGAGCTGCTACAAGCTGTTCTCATTTCTCACTTTTGAGATAAAATGTGCTGTGTGATTTCGGTGTCTGTTCTCATCATTTAACAGGTTGAACAACGGGCCAATCTCCCAAAAACTTGGTGTATTCAATTCTCTCTCTCTTTCACTCACTTACACACACACACACACACACACACACACACACACACAATCACATGGACGTACATGTGTAAGCACAAAAACCATGACATGTTCGGTAGGTCTCCCTCTCTCTTTCACCCTCCCTTTTAATTACTTTTCTCCCAGGTACACTCAGGCATATTCATTTCTCACTGTCATTGGACTGTTTTGGAATATTGAGATGTCCAGTGGTTTGATTTACAGTAATGAACCTGGAGAATATTGGTGTCAAAGAAAGAAAAAAAATCAAAGAAAAAAGTGGTTCTTTAATCTGACCGTCTGTCGGCCTACTTCTCCAGGGCTTGTGTGTGTAGGTGTGTGTGTGTGTGTGCGTGTGTGTGTGCGTGTGTGTGTGCGTGTGTGTGTGTGTGTGTGTGTGTGTGTGTGTGCGTGTGTGTGTGTGTGTGTGTGTGTGTGTGTGTGTGTGTGCGTGTGTGTGTGTGTGTGTGTGTGTGTGTGTGTTTTTCCAAGGCCTCCTGGTCCTTTATTCTGGGGCTGTCAGAAGGAGTTCATAGTTCTTGCTAAATATGTTTTCTATTTTGGTTCTTTTCACCTCTTCAGCATTTTTCCATGCCAGAGGGTGTTAGTCCATTTGAGTGCTGAGGCATTGATTAGAAATGCTGTTCCTCAGATGATTAATGCTACTGTCATTTCACATCTCTAGAGGTGCAAAAGTGTGTGTGTGTGTGTTGTTTGCTTGCTTGCATGAATCTAGGCTACAGCTAGCATGCTGTGCCCTACAGATGGGGGTCATACTGCTACATTATGGGCCAGTGTGGATGCTACTGTGGTTTGCGGGATAGTGGAAGCCCTGCTTTTAGTCTAGAGGGCTCTTTGAAAGCTGATCTTTGCAGTGTCAATGGGTGTAGGGTACAGACGACCCACCGCAACAGGCCTGACAGATAAGGAGGAGGAGGGGAAACGGATACAAAGTGAAGGAGTTCAAGTGAGCAAAACCAAGCTAGAGTCCAAACAAACTTTTGAATACATTTCCGCAATTACCATTCTGGAGGAATGTAGTTTGCTACATGTGTGTCAACAAGACATAGACACTGTGGGTTATCAATAATGGAAGGGCAGCTTAAATCACATTTTAAATGCTGCGCTTAACAACCCTGAAAAACGGTCGCCCACAGGCGGTAACCAGGCAACTCTCTCTTATGTGCACACCAAAACCCACACCAACAGGACATGAACTCGTTACCTCATTGAACTTTGAACTCAAATGTGTGTCTGTGTGTGTGTGTGTGTGTGTCTGTGTGTTTGCTCTCCAGGCGAGCCAGGAGACAGGACATTAAGCACGGAGACCCTGCCAGTCAGTGCTGGGACACAGAAGACAGTACGTAGACTTTAATCCCTTCAGAAGTTCAGAGGGGCTTGTTTTGAAAGCTCAAAAGAGATATCTGGTCAGCTGGGGGAAATGAGCACTTCCAGAGTCACTAATCAAGGGGAAACCTGCATGATATACCTTTGTAGAGTGCAAGGATGCCCACAGTAACAAGAGATTCTTTTCTTCTTCAGGTGTTGGTGGAGGATGGGTGGAGGAGAGGGTTCTCTTTGGGGTGCAGAGCAACTCCACCTTCCTGGAGTGCATCCCCAAATCTCAACAGGCCCAGATCCGCTGGTACATACAGAGACCTGGATCTGAACCCAGGGAGGAGGTCAGTGAGTGCACTCATCTACACACATGCGCATGTACTTATGTAACACAAAAAATATCATTTTCGAAAGCTCTCTCTTTCTCTTTCTCACTCTCTCTCTCTGTCTCTACCCACCTTTCCTTCCTCTCTCTGATGTCTGAAGGTGGGCCTTGTTTTTGTTTTCCATGGGATTACTGTACCTTAGGGGTTAGATGTTTCTCAGGGCAGGTCACAAGGCATGGATGTGATACAGCCAAAAACAGACGTTCATAATTATCACAATCCTCCCTTACATAAGAACTTCAAAGCCTCTTAAAACAGGGTTCTCCATCCATCATGTTTGACTTGCTTCAACCTCAGCCACCGTTTTGCCACAAATCACAATGTTGCTAGTCCTGCTTGTCTTAGGGAAGATAAAAACAATGTTTGGAGCGTGGAGTTACCGTTAACAGCTGATCAGTGGGGTCAATACCCAAAGGTCACATCCAATGTGGAATCATAGGAAATGAAGGAGCAGCGCAGGGTCTCACCGGTTCCTTGAATGAAGTCATTACTGATGTTTATGAGTATCCAGGGCTCCTTAAAATCTTCTACAGCTCCTCTGTCTTGGAGAAAGGTGAGGAGTGACTGAGACCAGACACAAGCTGGGAAACAGGGATGGAATGGCTTCTATCTCACATGAAAGATGGGAAAATGAGTATTACAGATAAAACATAGAAAAAGACATCTTTTAGTGATCTGCAAGGAGATATACTGTGTGAGGGTTTTTGGGATGTAGAGAAAGAGACATGAGTGTGCTTGTTAAAGAATATGGGGAAACAGTAGAGTCAGAAATTAACGGCGGTTAGGGGCAAAAAAGCCCTTTAAAGTTCATAAAATGCCCGTAAAATGAGGGGAAAAAAATACCCCCAATAACTAGGAGTAAAGTTTCTTTTCCATTTCATCCTGTTTATATTTTTTTCATTGAACTGCCGAGTATTCATGCATGAATGCAACTTCAGGCCACCATCAGTGATTTGTGGGAGCCTACGACCAGGGATTCCTTCTAGTGTGTTTTGGGCGAGAAAAACGGAGCGTTTTTTGATCTGAGACCGATTGAGTAAACACACTCCAAACCAGCAGAAAAGTTTGGCAGCCAGCAGTAGGAGAAAATGCCGACCCCACACAAACCACTGCGTCAACAAAAAATAAACCAACCAATATTGTAAAGAAAGGGTGGAAGAGGGACTGGTTGGGGACAGAGAGTGGGGAAAACCATCCCATCAAGTAAGGCCTACTGTGAGTTTCCAGCAATCAGAAAGTTAAAACAAATCTTAGTGGTACAAATTGAGTATTCATTTGCAAATATACAAAATATTTTGGCCTGAAAAGGACCAAAATGCCCCTAAAAATCAGATCAAGGGGGCAAAAAAGTTAATTTCTTACCCTGCAGACAGGATGGAGGGAGGGACGGAGAGGTAATGTGTTTGTGTTGGAGGTGTGGAAAGGAACTCATTGACGATGACACTCATCTCCTGAATGAGACAACAGAGATTCGCTTAGTCAGCACCTCAGCGCCCACCCCTCCCCTATCCAAACATGCACCCCCCTCGTCCTGCACCCACTCCGACCGGGCCGGCTTGCCACTCCACCCACTCACTCCTCTCCTCCCCTCCCCGCTTCCCACTACACTTATTTACTCCCACTCTCGGTCCCCTGTCCTGTCTGTCAGGGGTGAATGTAAACAGACTGACAGGTGCAGGGGCCACTAAAGACCCATGTGTTCCTTTATAGGCCCGAACAGCAGAAAGCACAGCGTTTCCCTCTGTGTGTGTGTGTGTGTGTGTGTGTGCGTGCGTATATGTGTGTGTTTCTTTATGATCCCCTACAGCGGAAATCATAACATAGCGCTCCCTAGGGACAGCCATGTGTTTTCGGGGTAATGAACACAATGGGGTGTTTTTTGTGTTTGTGTGTCTAGGCATGCAATAATATGTGACCTATTGTACTCTAGACAAAGTGATGAGGGAGTGAACGCAGAAGCTCTCCCTCCCTTAAGATTATTATGAAATGGAAGCTAAAAAAATACAGCAGAATGTGCGTTACTCGATGGATCAGTGGTGAATTCAGCCGGGTTTGTATGGGCTGAGAGTCCAGAAAATGTTGGTGTAACGTGGTCTAAATGCTATTTCGGAGGCTGTGACAGCACACAGAGAAAAAATACTAGTCGTCTCACATTCAGGAGATGAATGCCCGTCCCAGAGCAATGCCTCTCACTTGTGCTTCGTGTGATTTGTGAACAAAATGTTTATTGACTTACTGCGGCTTCCATCTCGCAGGTGGGTTTGGATTATTTGTTATGAGGTTGATGTAGGTTTTTTTTTTATGTTCACTTCAGCCACGGTGGTCCAACTGGTCTCACAGCTGGGCCCGTGGTGTTAGAGCAGGTGACGTCTGAAACGTCTGGTTTGTTTCAACATCTCCCTCCCTGTCCTTTTCGTTCCCACCCTGTTTCCTCCTGTCTGTCATCCCGTCTCCCATCCTGTCTCTCAGCCTCCCTCATCAGCCCCACCTTATCGTCCCTTGATCTCTCCTCACGTCCTGCCTCATGCCCTCCTCCTCCTCCTCTTGCTTTGTTTCCTCTGTTGTCTCCCTAACTTCCCAGCTTCCCTTCCTTTCCTCTCCTTCCCCGTCTTTCTCTCCATCCTTTCTGCCCCCTGACTGGCTTGGATAGAAGCACCCCCGGCCAGCTGCTCACAGCACCTGCAGCCCACTCCAATACAATTCTCCTCATCCGCTCATACACACATTCCCTCCTCTTATCCCCTCATAAAACTCAGCTATTAAAGATGTGAGCTGGGAGAGATCTCTTTTTTGCACTCATAGTGTATGTGTGTGTGTGTGTGTGTGTATGTGTGTGTTTGTTTGTTCCTGTGTGTGCATGCACCTCCTGGAGCCTGGAACGCTGGCCCATTACAAAATCAGTAATGAGAAAAACATGGATGACATTGAATTTCGTCCTCGGTGTTCATTAGAACAAAGCCTCACTGACAGAAAACAGCTGAAAAGAACAAGATGCCTGCAAGATAAGATAAAATACTATAAGATAAGATACTATAAGATAAGATAAGGATACGAAACGATACGATACAATATGATATGATACGATATGATAATAATAATAATAACTTTATTTGTATAGCACTTTTCTAAAAACAATGTTTACAAAGTGCTTTACATACAGTAAAATCCAACAGCAGCAATAAAAAAAAATAGGCATAAAAAGTAAAATATGATGTAGACAGGTACAACAAAAAAAACAAAAAAACAAAACAAAAAACAACAACACAAACCAACAGAGATACAATTAAAAACAGATCAAACTTTTTCATAAAAGTGTGTGCCGAAAAGAAATTATAAAAAAAAATGATACGGTATGATGTGCTATGATACTTTACGCTACGGTACGATAAGATAAGACTATAAGAAAAGACTGTAAGATAACAGATAAGATAAGATAAGATAAGATGCATTCCCTCATTCCAAAAGCCTGGACTCAAGCTTCAAGATCACACAGTCTTCCTGAAAGCCTGAGAAATACGTAACCGTTTTATTTTATAGAGTTGTGATGTGTTTAAAAGACAATTAAACTCTGCCTTTCATTAGGTCTGTTCCCATACATGCACACTTGTTCACACATACACACATATGCATCTAAGTGTCCCTGCACACCCAGGCTTCCATACATACACTCATAAGCTTCCTTGCTATTCCTTGCTATCTTCCATGCAGGACTTTGTTTGCTCAAATGCACACACAGACACAAAGACACACATGCACACACACATATTGCATACAAATAAATGCACACCATCTGGGTGAGTTTAAATGTTTGGCATTGCAGTTTAGTCACAGATGCCTTGATTTTGGACTGCAAAGAGAGAGCGGCTTCAAAGGCGCACAAATAAAAGCACAAATACTGATAAAATTATTTTAGAAATTGCCCTTGTTTCCCACAGAGACATTACATAAGTGTGATTTTATGTCTACAATACAGATCCCATGTCATTTGTCAAGTCAGTCCATTGGTTAGAGTGTGTCAGTGAAGAAGAATGTGATGGGAGACAGACGAGGAAGTCTAATGTGAGTCAGGGTCAAGGTCCAAAAAGCCTCTGTGCCTTAGGGTCTGCCTCTGGCTGGACAACACATCATCAGTGTCAGACCTAAAAACCACCACAGAGCCACACACACACACACAGACTCACATGTAGAAGGATATAGGAGAAGAAACCCACAATACTCACACAGGCAAACACACATGGTTTTCTACCTGGAGTTAATGCATGGGCCAGATACTCTCCTCCTTGACTGAGCTCCCTTGCTTTTTCGCTTATCAGTTTCACCTCTGACTAGGGGGTCAGAGCAAGGCCCTGGGAGGTATGCTTTTGAAGCATCCGCATGCAAGCATACGGCGTACACACACACACACACACACACACACACACACACACACACACACACACACACACACACACACACACACACACACATTCTCTCTCTCCCTCTTCTCTGAACACAGCTGTGTTGTTTTAGGCCCTGACAGCAGCCATGCCACCTGATGAATCATGGGAGATGCTAGTCTGCATGGAAAGAGAGGGCCATAAACATTAGTACTCTGCTCACCCCAGGACCTACAGACACATGCACCAACACACACACACATACCAATACACACACATCAACCTTTAGCCAAACTCCTTCCTTTGCCTGTGCTTGATGCTGATACTCAACGTGCATCTAAAGATCTCTCAGCACCACATAACGACCTCTGGCCCCCCACCCTGTGGGTGACACTCACCACACCCAATTCAGGATGCATCCTGTTTCAAGGGTCATTACCATGCTTGGCTCACCTTGGATACAAATCAGACGTGAAAATATATGTGTGTGAACAGCTGGGAGGCATCAGGCAGGTGTTTTGTGAAAGGCAATCAAACTGATTGATTGGTCAGGGATCATGATACACGTAGAATTTCTTGTAGTCTTGTTGTAAAGCTTTGAATGTTGATATACAATGGGATTTTGCAAGGGCCACTTTGGATAGTTATATTTCATGTGTGCTTTTGTGTTATATCCTATACATATATAGCTACCCATCTCCTTTGTGTTGAGGTTGGTGACTTCTCTGTATTGTATGTGAACGTATTGCTGTTCTCTGTTTTGTTCCAGGTCAGGCTAGACGACCGCGTTGTCCACACTGACCGAGGTCTCCTTATTCGCTCCCTCCGCTCCTCTGATGCCGGTGTGTATGTGTGTGTGGCTCAGGAGCACACACGCTTCACCCACACGCTTCTCCGCCTCACGCTGCGCCTCGTCACACACGGGCACCTGGACGGACGACCGAAGCCCAGCGAGGACCCCGCGGTGGAGCTACGCCACGGAGGGGAGACTCGCCAGCGCTACAAAGACTACCTGAGAGTGATGAGCTCTCCCATCGCCTCTCTGGAGGAGTACTGCGATTCACTGTGGCTGGAGAAGAGGCCGTCAAGAGGGCGAGGAAGAGGCACGGGGGCGGGGAAATGGAAACACATCCAGGAAATGAAGAAGAGTAGGAACAGGAGACACCACAGAGAGAGGGAGGAGAGACGGGAGCGAGGGAGGGTGGAGAGGGCAGCGGAGGAGAGAGGGAGATGGTAAGGATACATTAAGAGGTTGTTTTTAGGGACGATATGGTGTGTATCCCGAGGTTGGATGATGAGATAGACGTTACAGAGAACTGTGGAAAATGCATTGGCATCAATCCTCGAGCCACAGATATCAAGAACCAGCACAGAGTTGATGGAACATGACAGACTGGCTGAAATATACAGTGCAAGAGCTCACTTAAAAAAATATCCATTTTAGCAAGTAATTTAGTATTGGATTGTTTCATCATATTTTTCTAAATCTACCAGTGGGATGAGAAAATGTCAATTGTTTCTAATGAAAAACTGCTTGTTCAATGATTTTCTTCAATCATGGAACATTATCTTGAATACGTACTACAGGAGTTATCTGCCTTATTTCAAGATATTTAAATTCTTGAAACAAATGAAACTGCACTGGAAACAAGTGAAATTATTATCCCACTCAGTTGGCAGCTACTTGTTTCAGGAAAACACATTTTAAGGCTGAATATGAGACTAAATGGCTGATTAGGATGGACATTTTTTTTGTTGAACACAAAGGCAAACTGGTAAGGACACCACTCTAACCATCAGGTCATCAGACTCAAACCTGACACTTCTGACAAGTTGTTTCACAACACTGCTGATAAGACAGAGGACAAATAGAGGCGATGATTTGATGATATTGAAACCCATGGTTATATTGGTGATATTAGAAAAATATATATATGAAAAAAAAAAAGGAAAAACAGAAAGTTGTTGTTGCTTGTGGTAAGGAGAGATGCATTCATGTTAGACTGTAAATATTTATATAACATGTACAGGAGATGCAGCATGCTCAACTTTGGCTACTTACTGTTCTATATGACTATAATGATAACCATGTATTATGTGTGGGCAGAAAAAGTGACATATTTTTGTACAAAATTAATTTCAGTATTTAGTAGGTTCAGTCTGTGTTTCTTTATTGTCTTGTTTGAAAATTATTTAAATAAATTTTCTAAGAGCCTGTGTGCCCTTAATTGCCGCTTGCTGAATTTCTGTTGAGAGTCAAAGAACAAAACAATATGCAATAAATCTATAGAAAATAGAGGATCGTGTTATAGACGTCTCCAACATACAGTAGAGAGAGATGGGTTGAGAATGAGTTAGGGTGAGTTCAGCTGAGTCTATCCTGATATAGCAACAGTAGTCCCTGTGCACTGTATGCAGATGTCAGGATGATTCAGGTCCACCTGGTCTTTCCGTGCGTGTGTGTGTGTGTGTGTGTGTGAGAGAGAGAGAGAGAGAGAGAGAGAGAGAGAGAGGGAGAGAGAGGGAGAGAGAGGGAGAGAGGGTGACTGCAGGAGATGCCATGCAAAATATGAAAGCTTGTGTTCAAACTCAGTTGTAGGTTTATAGAATACAGTGATAAGCTGTAAAGACAGTGCTGTATTTAGTATGGAAATGTGATTTTAGACATCTTGTGAATACCGGCATTATGCGACCCCATGCAGCTGGCCTGAACCATATTTGTAGTCTTACATAGCTATGTAGATAATATGATGCACAGTGCCTACGTCAGGACTAACGTTGACAATAATATGACAAGGATCTCTCTGTGTCTCACCCCTCCCAGGCAAGGTTTTTATCTGAGTCATGAGTTTTCGCTGTTTTAACTGATTTAATGCTGATGTCTCAAATTAGATTTTTGTGGGACTAGTGAGATAGAGTACCTCAGGTAAGATAGGTTTATATGTGTGTCTGGTACCACTATATAGATATAGAAAAACTTTAACCTCCCTTTCCTGACTGGCAAAACAGTCTTCCTGCTGATTATTTATTTTTTCATTTATTTCCTTTTTTATTTTTTTTTTACACTGGCGCTTTATTCAAAGTCAGGAAATCTCCATTTTGTTTATCTCCACAGTGATTTCTCTGGCGGTCTTGTAACAAAGACGATGAATATTTCAAGCAGTTCTTCCATGTCTATTGTTTATTTATCAGACAGCTGCAAAGAACAAACTACATCTCCCCAAAAAAGGAAACAGCAAAGGGACTCTGAGGAGAAGACAAGAGCAGGTTTTATCATAGAATCACAAAGCATAAGTGACAAGCTTTATCCCACTCATTTGCATTATCCACACATATATACACATAATATAATTTGTCATCAGAGAGGTAGAGCTGCAACTATATATATATTTTTATGCATTGGTGGTATAGAAGAATATTAGGGCAGAAATCAGTGCTGGAAACATTTCGCATGGCTTTGTTTCTAAATTTGTTAACACTCTGTTGATCTTGAATGTCTATTTATACCAGTCATTCTTCCAGTCCTGCCCCTCAATAACTTTTCCCACTGCCCACCACTTTCATGTGTCCAAAACGCTATTAGGCGATTAGTTCACTGAGGTGAGAGGAGAGAGTGGGGAAAATGGGGCGAGAGGGCTAAAAAAAAAAACAGATTTGAGGGCAATCCGGACATGGAGTGGTGAAACAAGAGGGAATGAAAAGATGCTGAGACAAAAGGAGGATGCTGGAGAGAGTTTGAAAGACGAAGCAAAAAACTTGAGAGTGAATTGAAGGAGTGAGAACATGAATATGTGAGACAGGGAGAAAAGCAGGTTCGCTGATAGGAGCTTCATTTATGGGGCACAGTCAGTGAAGCAGCGCTCCACAGAACTGTGTGCCCCGCTGCAGCATGAGGTCCTGCATAAAACACAGATATGGCCTACCTGAAGTCAACAGTTGCCGCATCCCTGAACTCCTGAATGGTTCTATTCAGCAATGCTGAGCAGGCAGCAGACCACGTGTAGAGCTGGGGGTGGGTACCGGACAAAGAAAGAACTTTTCCACCTTCCAGTGTTGGCTGCTGGTGATGCCATTGCCCTAAACTGCGCACTTTCACCAACAAGGTTATTACTCTTTCACATATCTGCATGTACGTACGCTTTGACCCAAATGTACTTTCCCTACATAAAAGGCCCATTGTCAGATGCTCTCCTTCCACACATGGTGCTCTTCACAGAGAGGATTCAGATCTGCATCAGGCTGTTGCTCAGCATGCCACTGTGCACCTTTATTCTATGCCTGACTAAAAGCAGTGCTTAATTTGTTCATTTGGCCCACAGAGTCAACTTGGCCTTCACATTTGGCTGCATAGGAGCCAATGAGTAAGGATGACTTGCCGTGAGACAGACAGGCAGACTGAAACAGCAGGGGTCAAAAAAGGAAAACAAGTTCGGGGAAAGAGACCAAATTTTGGGGAAGGAAGTACTTAATTTGATGTGATTGGTGTAATGAGCAAGAGAGTCTGGTCTGGACCCTCGCAGAGGTCTGAGAGGATATTCATACATAGACAAAGGCACACATAGGGGGTCAGACAAACGAAACATCTGCTATTATTGATGAGGACGTTTCTGATTACAAAATCATTGTTTTGGCTAGTTTAATGGATCAAAATCTTAGTTGAATTTGGCACATTAAAGTAGATAATTACCTTGAAAAGATGTAGCATTCCAGCAATCCTTGCATTTAATAACAACCTTGACACTTACAAATTACCTTACAGATCGTTAAATTCCAATATCCGGTGACCTAAATACATCAATCTGTTTGCTTCCATTATCTTGACATCAGCATGCACATATTTGTCAGTTTATACAAGTGTGCCCACCAGGTGCAAGGATTCAAAGCAAAGGTGTTTTCCAATAAACACTCTGTCCCAGAGCAGAACTCCAAAAGCTCCCAAAGCCAGAATCAAGATATCAAACAACCACATGACAAGAAGACTAGAGAGGGGAGAAAAGAGAGGAAAGGGGGAAGAGAGCGGAATTGAGATGTCAGCCCGCCAAGGTGTTTCTGGCTCTATATTACAGGGTATTTACAGCTGTGCAGATGTGTGTGTTTGTCAGGCGTTGACAGTGAACTTCTGGGCCCAGGTAGAGACAGCAAAAGTGTTGTATGGGAGCTGTCGGGGCTGGGCGGTATTGATGGTTGCCCGGGGGTATTGGAAGGCTGGAGGTATGTGTGTGTGAGCTAGAAACAGTTGTTCCCCAGGAGTAATGACTACCTGTGCTCCCTCTGCCTGATTTACTGACGCACATGATCTCTCCTCACTGGAGGATGTGTGTCGGGACAAGCAGGATGCAATGAATATCCTAAACACACACACACACACACAGGTGCCTGGCTACAACACAAACACACACACACACACACACACACACACACACACTGTCTGATGGATGATGATTTAATTTGTGAAATGTTCAGAATTGCTTTGTAACTCACCTGAAAGATGTGTTGGAATCATGGTTTAGTAACAGTTTTCATTACATGACACCATCATTATGCGGTTGCCAGTAGTAAGATCGTAATCGTCTGACACATTTTTTTTATAGGGTATTGGGAGGAGTAGGAGATGTACTGGTGAATGGGGTGAAGGCAGATGAAGAGGAGATCTTGTTTTCCACTCTAAGCGCTCCCTCCCTTGTCGTTCTCCCCCTGCTGTGGTCAGCGCTCTATAGCTGTGGTATGTGACTGACTTGGGATGCGAGTGCAGTAATGCTGATTGGATATCGGGTGTCACGGGGCATTGTGCTTCCATGCATATCTGCTTTCACACAGGTTCTGATCATGCCCATGTTCTTCTCATTAGAGGTCAGGGGTCACAGGAGAGGCTGCTGGGAACGACTCAGATGTCTCCGGTATCAAAGCTGTGTCTGATTGCCTGGCGTACAGCAGGGATCACACACCATCAGGCTCAGATATTAGGGAATACTCTTTTTAAAGGTTACAGGGACAGGGGGAAGTGGGACATTTCTTTATTTTATATTACACTGAAAGGTCAATGACGCAAACCTAGTGAGAGGATTTCATATGCGAGAAAGCCATCTGATCATATAACCACTGAAGGTGCAGTTTGTGGCCTATAAATACATTCCTGGTGATGATTTACCTTCTCTGTCAAAGTCCATCAATTACTTCTCTCACTTCTCCGACCAGGAAACAGTTGTGGTGAAGAGACGCATCAGGAAGATACTGCATATCCCTGATGCATAAATCTCAAGAGGTATTTCAGCCCTATGGCTTTAAACTGTGTGTTTACGGAGTGTTTGAAGAAGTGTTGGGAATGTTTCACTTACTACAATAATAACTTTATAAAATAATAACTTACTACACTAATAAGTGTAGTTAAGAATGAAGACATTTCTCACTGATGGATGGGGTTGGCATCAAGAACATACATGATGACATCCTTCATTGGTTGATGAAGATGCCCAATAATTTGATACAAGTTCATTTTAACTCAACAAATCCTTTGCAAAATGCAAATTGTTGTGCAAATGAATTACAAAACTGTGGCTGATTGTGATTGTGTCATGGCTGAGCTGCGATATCTGTCTCTATGGGATAAGAAAAGAAGTTTATTATCCCATAGAGGCAGATATCTCTTTAGTCATGTCAGGATCTATGTTAGTAGTGAAACAGCCACTATTAGGATGTAGTAATGTGTCACTTGTGATATTTCATGTATATAATTTAGAGTCCTGAGGGGAAATGGCCTTGGTTTCCTCCTCTACATTTGAATTATGTTTGTTTTGATAAAGAAAAAATATATAATTTCACTAGAATGCTATTATCCTGCCATTATTGCTAATTTACCGTATTATTTTCCATTTAGTCATGGAGGAGGTCATCTGTAAAATTCACATGCTACAAGCGTGAAATGGATTATAGAAGAGCTCACCGCAACAATATACAGTGACCAGTCATAACAGCATGGAGATTATTTTCTGAAAATCCTATGTTAGTGTTAATAATCTTTTGACCCAATTCAAAGAAACCTATCAGTCCCGTCACACGTTTGGTTCTGGGAAAATGTGTATCTTTACACTGTTTTATAGAGACTACTTTTTTGAATTTCCTTGAAATGAGCACGATGTCTCAAAGTTCAAATACATGCTCCATGCTACATGCTGTATTCAACAAACTTTTTAATAACTATCAATAATTATGTTGTATTATGATTGTATGTGTGTTTGTATTATATATGAAGAGTTTATTTGCAAAATTAGATATCCACCATTTGAAAAAAGTGAGAAAATCATCTGGAACCAAAATATAGGCTATATATGTACCCAAACCCTATTGGGGTACTGTATAGTGTTGGGGTAAAGTAGGTTACTGGAGTTCATGCCGACAAAAAGATAACACTTTACCTGGCTGTATCATATATATTTTGGAGATATTGAATAATGCATTTCAGCTAATATATACAGTATATCTTTCTGCATTGTAACTTGCACTGAGATGCCAAACAAAAGCAGAGTCAAATATTAGGCTACCTCTCAGAATCCAAATGTTCAAAGAGAGTCATTATCATCTCTCAACACCTGGTTTCCATGGTGAGGTATTATACACAACACAGATTGGTCTGATTTGATGGCTTTGTGGCTGCACTGTCATGCTGAGAGAGAGAGAGAGAGAGAGAGAGAGAGACAGAGAGAGAGAGAGAGGGGGGGGGGGGGGGGGGTAAGAGAGAGGGTGGCCAAGGTGTCTTGCATAGTTGGCAACAATCTCATATGAAGTGCTTCTGTTTTGGTTACACGCCTGTGACCCTGCCTGGCTGGCTGTCCCGTGTCTGCACTGCATTGTGGAAACCCAAACCCACAGGAGAATACCTTTGGCCACATCAAGGTTAATGGACTCAGTAAACATGGAAATCTTCCAGAACATTGTGAGCCACAGAGGATTTTCAACTATTTTCCATTCTTGGGTGTGAAGAAAATACTGAAATTTCAAGCATGATTTGTCTCCATTATTTTCCCTTTTTAACATATCCCTCTGAAAACAGTCTGAGGTTAGCCCAATTTGCAGGCAGTGTAATGGGTTGAGTTCTATCAAAATATAGAAAGCATGTATTACACTGCATTACATTCTTGGCAAGTTTGTCAATGGACATACATTCACATATAGACCATTCCTACAGTATGTTGTATGTATAGGTTTCAGTGCTGTGTTGGCTTAACCTTGAGCTGCATAGAGTTCGCACTCAGGTCTGAAAATAAACAAAGGATTAGATATGACTGAATGGTCATTTCAATGTCCATCCTCAAAACAATCTGAAGGATTATTGTGTTTGCTCAATGTGGGAATGTAGATTACTTTAGATTGTATGAGGATCACTCCCTGGATATGGAGGCAACTTTCTGAGAAACAGTGAAAGGCATTTGCTGATGTCCAGACGGTTGTTTCACACTTCTTAGTCTCACTTATATACCGTGCAAATGCTACTACAGGTATAGCATAGAGTTTCATAGATCAGTAAAGAGAGGAGACATTATAAATAAAGTATTACCTCTACTCACGTGATATGTCTAAGACAACATATGCAAATTATACAAGAAGTATTTTTTGATTATTGTATTAAGGATTACACTGTGTTGAAATAGCTGGGTGTGTGTATGCAGAGCCAGAGCAGAAGCCTCGTTGGTAGTGTGTGTGTGTGTGTGTGTGTGTGTGTCCATGCACATGCATGCATGTGTGTCTCATATTGCTGCTGGCATCCACAGATCCCAGGGGCAAGCGCTGTGTGCATACCCATGTAATGGATATGGCTTTCAGTACAGTTTGATGCCACACCTCATTGACCTTTAGCCTTTTAATCGTTTTTTCCAATTGGTCACATATTCTTACTTTATCCTTACTGCGCCCTGGAACCACATGGAATATACTAATCTCATTTGGAAAATATTATCCTCACTTATGTAATGGATATCAACTGTGAATAAGGAAGGATAGGATAGGGCATATGACTTTTGCCGTCCTGACTGTGGTGAGAGAGTGACTGTCAGACACAGACACTCATATGATTGGGAACAGATGGACTAAAATCAGATCATACTAAACTGAATTATGTCAATTAGTCTATTCATAGCTAGTCTATTCATAGTCAAAATTAGTGCATTGAGAGTTCATCTGTGTTAATCGCTGTTTTTTGTGTCCTTTAAGACTCTGGCACATTGACACTGCTGGACTCTATTAGGAGTCCTGAAGCAGTTCTCCCACCAGAGAGAGATTACACCCTCAGAGCCTCCATCTGTTCCCCCCGTCCCCGCTCCGCTCCACCCCAGCTAGAGTCTGCCTCAGCTGGGAAAGAAGCCTCAGTGTTGGGACCCTCCAGGCTCTTGGGAACTGGAGGGAGGTGGTAGGGAGCATAGGGTAAGCTAGCAGCAATCTATGACCTTTGCACACAGACAAAGGTTTGCAAGGCTTTATTTCGAAAAGGTTATTGCACACAACATTTGCGCTTACAACCAAATTCAAGTTGTAATTTTTGATAAACTGATCTTGGTTTTTCTGCAAATTTCTACCATTACCCAAGGTATAAATACTGATATTTGATATATATTGATATCATTTTATTTTTTTTCTTTGTTTGTTCTTTGAAATTATCGTACAATTGCGTTTACAGTAGGATAAAGTCAATGAACAGTTTTACAAACGAGGCCCCTGGTCTGACAGATGCAGGGACAAATAACAGAACAGTAGGACAGAGATAAGGCGACAGAAAAAGAGATGGAGATAAAGCGTGAGAGGTTTTCATCATATTGATCTTGGGAGACTAAGTGGAATACTTGGCAAGTGGTCAGAGGGTATCAGATGTTAGGCGAGGAGAGGAAGGAGGGGGGAGCGAGGGAGAGAGGGAGCGAGGTGAGAGAGAAAAGTGGATACTTGAATGGGATTAGTATCTTTCTGCAGCCTGATGGAATGCGATGGCATGTGTTTGGAAACTACCTCCTCCCTCAGTCGCACCACGTCACGTCATACCGCTGAGGATTTGCCAGCTGATACCAGCCGGTATCAGAACACCCTCTGACACCGGCCTCAGCCTCGGCTCCTTCTGCTTGACTCCGAGGTGAGAAAAATTCCTTCTCTCTTGAAGGCCCATTGGTGAACCATTATGACTAGTGACAATGGCTTTGAAAGTGGGATTTTTTGGTGAATATCATCCTTTTTTACTGTGTAAATTCAGTATTGTTTACCATGTAACATTACTAGCTTGTGTGGACCAATAAAGTAAACATTGCAGAGGTAATGAGATAAAGAGATCTTCACATTTCTAAAAATATATCAAATCATATAAGAAGGTGTGACAGTGCTCAAATGTTTGTGGCTCCTTCAGAGAGTGACTTTAGCTGTGTAGAAATGTATCATAGGCCTATTTAACACATCAACGAACAAGGTGGCATAGACAGTCATGGGTGTTTTTAAGGATGTGTATGTGTGTATGTGTGTGTGTGTGTGTGTGTGTGTGTGTGTGAGGGTGTGTATGTGTGTGTGTGTGGTCATGCTTGGTATGTTCTAAGTATTTTTTTGAGAGGTGTGAAGGGTGATGAGTGGCCAGCATTGGGAGATCAAAGTCTTAGATGAAATGCTTGTCGCTATAACAGCTGCAGCAATGTGGATTTCCACTTGATACTGTTAAGCACAGTCAAGACTTCAGACACCTCTATTCTTAAGTCGCTGGTGAATGAATAAGCATTTGCAGTTGGTTTCCTTTGACAAACACACACACACACACACACACACACACACACAAAAGAAAAAAAATTGGAAGAGTAAGATCCTATTTGGAAATTTCCTCATACTTACCTTTGTTCGTCACTTTCATTTTACAAGGTCCACACTGGCTGTTTTGCAAACAATCTATTGTTCTTTCACAACAACACATACAATGTTCTTTTCTGTTTTAATATGGATGGGCTCCAAACAGAACTGTTTTATTAAGACCAGGGGTATTTGGTGGAAGTCTCCAGGTCCCATTATATAACACAGAATCTGGACAAAGTTTACCACCAGAGGAGGCAATAAAAGTGGAAACTATTTCAAGAGGTTGATTAATGACATAAATTCAAGTATTCAGGTCAGCAGACAGATCTATAGTGACCTTTAGGGTTACCCACTAAACACTGCGTGCAAAGCGGAGGAGAGAGCTGAGTCATCACCCGACTGAGATATATTAAGATGGGATTTTGAGGTGTCACATTTCGATTTACGATTGCTAAGGAGAGTCAGTGCTGACACCCCAGTAAGAAACAACGCTGCAGCAGTGTGAAGTCAGTAAGTATTGACGTTCACAGTGTTAATCAGTATCAGAATTGAAGATGGATTGAAGGCATTGGACATGCTCCTATTGGGTGGAATTCCTTTTCAGATGACGGCCCATTCAACTGTCCCAATAATGAATGCCAGTCAGAGTAGAAGGGGACCAGATTGCAGGCCCTATATTATACCTCGAGAAATGAAAAATGACATCGGCAACACTACATCCCACACATTACATCATCATTCATAAAATTGATGTCATGGTCTGGTGATGGCAGCAGACCTTCACGCAGCTTCCTTGTATTTCAGACTGATTTATATGACGGATGAGTCAGTGCTTTCATAAAGGAGAAGCCGCCTGCGCTTTTTTGCCTGTGATAAGCCCCAGTGTCCCGAAGCATTTTGTCTTAATGAACTCATTCTACATTCATTGCTGGCTAATTACTTTCCTTAATCGTCACCAGACACATGGCGCTCTATTATTGTTATTATCTGTGTCAAACTGTGCAACTGACTGCATTTTTAAAGTTTGTTGTCTCTCTTTTCTTCTTTCTTTCTTTCTTTCTTTCTTTCTTTCTTTCTTTCTCTCTCTCTCTCTCTCTGTCTGTCTGTCTCTCTCTCTCTCTCTCTCTCTCTCTCTCTCTCTCTCTCTCACATTCGAACCATGCTGCCCCCTATGGTTTTGGTAACCTTACCCATATGGCTGGGTCTTTGATGTCTTTCCCAGACCTATGTGCATGTTGGATGTCATGGTGCCTCACGGCGGTCACTCCTGTCTTCCACCTGAGTGTGATAGCCTCCCAACACACACACACACACACACACGCACACACACACACACACACACACACACACACACACACACACTGTGTAGCAAACTCTTTTCAACTAAAGAGTGAAGTCAGATGTATGATATGACTAAACATGAAATATTTGATATATGAGAAAAGTCTCAGATGTGTGATGAAAAATGTATGAAATACTTGTCAGTTTGAAGGATACATATTCAGGAGGAAATACTCTTTTCCACATGGCATTAAAGCAAAGATTTTTTTTTCTGCATAAGATATTTGACATTTGAAAGAGTATGAACTTTTTTACTTCATTATAATTTGAACCCAAGGCCAGTTATTAGTTGTTCAGTCTTTTTCATGACAAATAGGGACAAATAGGGACAGTGTGACATGATCAGCAGAGTCCAGTGCCTGCCTTTTCATTTTCATAACTATGTTTGATGAAATACAAGATTGTGATGCAAAGTACTTGCATAGAGAGAGGCACCAAGGCACCAAGTTTTGCCAAGCATGAAGGGCACTGCTATCATCAGAGCAGAAGATGTTCAGTAGCCTTCTGCCAGTGACAGATGACCGCACTCACTGCCATTTTATGGCTCCTTCAGCCATGCTTAAAGTTGAAATATGTGAAAGAATAAGCATAGAATATATTTCACACCAGACATGGAGGTCACATCAAAACTGCTATGAATTTTATGGTGGTTCAGTTTCCTACACATTCAGTGTGTGTGTGTGTGTGGGTGTGTGTGTGTTAGAGAGAGAAGAAATAAAAGTCACAATTTGCTTGATGAATGGTAAAACAGTCTCAGTGGAAAGTGTCATTTCATAAGATTCATGAGACTCAGCCCTTCCAGCTGTTCAGGTCTGCTCACCGCATTCAAGGCTCGACTGTTCCTGTCAGTGGCGTCTGATATCTGGAGAGCGCTAGACGGTTTAAAAGACTACGGACTTGAACTTCATTCAACTGGGCTTTTTTCCCCATCATTAGAATAGCATTTACTGTGGTATGTACTGTAATCATGTCACTTTGGACACTTTTGAATTAAAGATTTATCATTTTTTCATTGCATTATTTCTGTGGTGTTTTAGTCAGCTTCAGCTTAAATGGAAAAATGCTGTAAGGTAATTGCTGATTACATTAATATGTAATATAGAAGACAAGCTATTTAATGGTGGAGGTGTAATTCATAACTGGTCATTTGGCTGGATCATATTTTACATTCCGTTCACAAAAGTCCTCTGTCCCCTTTTTACTGGCTTCATTAATGCTAAGTACATGCTAATGCTTATTCTACCTTGTGTGTGTGTGTGTGTGAAAGAGAAAGAGGTAGAGAGAGATAAAGCGAGAGAGATTGATCAGAGGGAGGTATTACTCCCCTGCGAGTGTTGTCAGGGCAGCCCTATTATGCAGATAAGCAGGTTAAATGTAGTTGGACACTGCCCAGTGTGTCATTAAATCTATAATGGCAGCGGGACCATAATGTTAGGCTGCTATTGTAATGCTGTCCATGTCTGTCCCCCTGTTCTACATTGAACAACCCTGAACCACCATTAACCACCTGCCAGAACTATCTGTCTCTCTCTGTTTTTTTTTTTTTCCTGGCTTCATGTCTCGCTGCTTTTGTCTCATTTTCTCTCTCCCTCTTCCACTCTCTCTCTCTCTCTCTCTCTCACTCTCTCTCTCTCTTGCTCCCTTCTTTCTCTTTCTTAGTCCGTTCTCTCTGTCTTGTATACTGTCAGACAACCTGAAACATCCTCCCAGTTGAAATAAAAATACAGACACAAGGAGCCAATTACCTCTGGTTCATCCTATTATGCCATTATACAGTGGTGGTGTGGATGGCATAATATAGTAGTCCATACCTGTTTGTAATGATGAGATTGGGCCACGGTGAAACCCATTACCCCAATTACCCAATTATGTCAAATGACGGGTGATTATCAGACATCACCACCAATGCTGCTGCAGCGTAGACTCTTGAATAGCTGTTTTGCTGGCCTGAATATAGCTATTCATGTCTCCATTTTCTTGGTGTCAACACAGATGCACACGCGCACACACACACAGACACACACGCGCACACACACACACACACACGCACACACACACACACACACACACACACACACACACACACACGTTTAGTCCCTAGCCTGCTGTGCTGCTGCTGCCACAGGCCTATTTCAGCAGGTCATTCAATGCAGTGTTTCCTTTTCTGCACCATTCAGGGATCCTGGACGAAGCACCTCGTATTCAATGGCAGAGGAAATAGAGCTGTTGGTGCAGGGTCACAACCTCTCACCTGACATGTGAGTAGACTGTGTAGGTGCGCTTGTGTGTGTGTGTGCATGTGTGTGTTTGTGTGTGTCATGTGAGCAGCACGGGTCACATTGTTCGACATCCACTGATATGTTGTTTTTGTAGCTCCTCTTTCTCTCCCCATCCGTCTGTCCTCAAATCCAGGCCGCACAAGCCTGGAACTCTGTCTGGCCATCATCTAAATAAAAAAGGTCTTTGCAATGACAGCGGTAACCATACAGTAATATGGAGTGCAACCCTGTCCTGTAATCAGTGATAATGGCCCTAGGTCTTCATAAAAGAGTCAAGAATGTGTCTAAGCAGTCTGACTTCCTGATGATTATCCATCTCCTCCTCCCTCTCCCTCCTCCTGCCGCCCGCTCTTCCCCTTCCCCACCTCCACTTCATCTTCTCCGCCCACCTCCTCCGATCCCTGGCATCACACCCAGCGATGATGGACATCTCAAGCACAGACCACTGTTTACTCAGTCTAAAAATAAGAGGTTAGGCTCCAAACGCCATATGCCTCGCATGCCTGAGATGGAAGTTACAACAGTGGTTCGTGTTTGTGTATGTGTGCATGTGTGTGTGTGTATGTGCATGGTGAGTGCATGCGTGTGTATATGAAGATACACACGTATGTCAGGTAATAGAGACGTCAAAGCAAGGTCGAAGGCAGTGTGTCTACTGGTTATCTCCCATGAGGCATAGTGTCACTTGGCCCCCTTCTTTCCTCTTCTCCCCACTTACCCCCTCTCTCCCCCTCACTGGTGGTAATACAGCCAGGCCTATTCTTAGCTTCTGTGTCAAGCCTGTCTCCAGGGAGCAGTCAAAGTGTCTCGGTTACACACACACACACACACACATGCACACACAGGTTTCTTGAGACATCTCTATTTGATCTTTATTAAGCGTTGTAACTCTGAAACCAATTCGCAGAACAGCCCTCTAATTCGGAGCTCATGTTCCACTCCAACTGAAAACTCAATTAATTGAGTGGTGTGCAGATTGGGTTGCGTTAGCAGGCCGTCTGCACTTGACATGTTACTGTAGACTGCCTCCTCTCTGACAGGATACAGAGAGCAAGCAATGTGGAGTTGATGTATCTCTTGCATGTATGTTTTTCCATGGAGAGAGCTGACATTCATGTTGAATTACAGACCCAACAGGTTCAAATCCAAAAGAAATATCAATAGCATTTGCGTGAATTAGCAGTGGCAACATATTTTATATGCTAACAATGTTGCAGATTTTAGTTTTACTGGAAAACAAATGTTTTGGAAGGTCTGTTAAAATTTTGGTAGCACATATTTATGTCTCTCAGGATTTTTCTGTCTTGCGGTGGGAAAGCAGACCCTACATCTATCATTGGAGAACAACAGATCACATTCCCTTGTTGTTTCAGCTTACAAACTTAATGGAAATTGTATGTGTGTGTGGTGTGTCTGTGTCTGTGTCTGTGTCTGTGTGTATGTGAATGTGTCTGTGTGCGTGTATGTGTCTGTACATGTTTGCTCTTTCTTCACAACTAGTCTCTGTTGTTAAGGGTAATCTAAGATAGCTTCATTTAGAACTGTCCCCAGCTGACTCTCCCTGTGCCACATCAACACAAAAACCAATGCTATCACCTTTGCACAACACTGGTAACTCTAGCCTCTCCTTCTCCTTGCTTAATAGTGGTAACTCAATCCTCCTTTTAGACAGGATGTGTATGGCTTTAATCCACTTTCTATGACAAATTTATTATTCCCACCGCACGCTACATGAGAATAAGCCAGCGTGTGTTCGTTAGCGAGGCATTACCACCTGGCTTTTGACAGGGTGGCAGTTGTGAGTGTGTGTGAGTGTGCATGTGTCTGCATCAGTGTTACAGGCAAGACTTCCCTCTCATGTAAATCCTGAAGTAAGCGTCTTGAGCACGTCGCACAGCATAATAACGAGGGCATTGCCTTACAGACCACACGTAAGACAGGCACCCTGCTAAAGCCCTGCCGAGGGTAGAAAATCCCTCCAATGTGTCTCTGTGGCAGAGGAGGGGACAGAAGTCTGGTTTGGTCCTCAATGCAGCTGTCCTGACCCAGGCCAGGGCCACCCAATACTGCACTCACCCAGACACCTTCACACACATTACACACATGAAAACCCTGACACAAATACTGTACTTTATGAGCTACAGGTCTTGGCCGGATGGCAGGATCAAGGCATGTTTGCAAATTTTGAGTTAGAATGGTGAATCTTTGTAAAACCAAAACCATGAGGATCCCGAAGGGAGCCTATGTGTCATCACTGAGCATAGTGTGCTAGAAAGTGTGTAGGCGCTCTTTTTTTGAGCAGTATATGGTTAATACAACAATGGAAAAACTGAATTATTTTGAAAATGTTACTTCTTCTGTATCTTCACCCGTTAGTTACAATTTTAATCTCCCACAATCTCTTCAAATACTATTGTCTTACTTCTGGGAACAGTTACCAACTTATCTTTGCTAGATTTAGCGACTTTTCAGACCCCTGTGGTGACGTCTTAAAAGCGACTAGCATCAAATTTAGTGACTGTAAGCCTAATTTATGTGTATTCTCCATAGATAAAAATGAAGGTAGCTGATCAACTGGGGAGCCAGAGGGCTGAGATCACATTCAAATAAATTAATAATTAATTAGGTCTATATGTCATCACCACAAATGTACTGTGGAAGTGTACAGAATCTGTATTTGATCTGTTGCTCATCAGTTCTCACAGTGAATGAATTCAGGGCCACAAGTCCCATTTGTTGCACAGAGCTGGTCTACCAGACTGGGTTCAGCGGGTGTGTAAGAGAGTCAGCAGTCGTCTGCTCTGCAGCAGAGCTGTAATGCTGCGTTTCTGGTGGTTAATGGCCTCCCATGAGCCTGCTCCTGTTTTACTGCCCAGCCTGTGGGAGGGAGGAAGGGAAAGAGTGATAGCGCCTGGAGGAAAAAGAAGTACAGAAGCCCGGAGAGAGGAAAGGGAAAAAAAAAAGAAGCAAGGAGAGGGAGAGATTGAGAGGATGAAAGGAGGGAGGAGGAATGGAGCAGTGAAAATGAGAAGGGAAGAAAGAAGTTGACAGAGGTAAAAAGGTAGAGAGGGACAGGGCTTGTGGTGTAAGGTGACCCAGAGCCCTGGAGCCAGGCTGGCTGCTGCTGATGGATGGGCTGGTCAGCAGGAGAAGCCTGACAAACTGCTTTACTGCAGCCACAGACTGCTCACTCACTCACCGCATCTACGTGGACAGATACTTTGCATTCATGCAAAGTATCAATAAATCATCCATCCCAAAATACAGAGACTAAATTGAACATGAAAAACAACATCCAGAAAAGAGAAACAAACAAAAGTGACATTGTAACATTTGTTTGCAGATTTGTATTGAAGCCAAGTAAGATTACTCCCAGATAAATGGATAGATTTTCCAGCTAAATGGTCTAAAGTACTTACTCAGTGCTATCACAATGCAGTCGTCTCCCTCTAGTAGAAAAGTAGAAATGCAACTCAGGCTGTACACACACACTCACCACCCTCACATGAGCTATTCATATCACAGGCCCCCGTGTGTGTGTGTGTGTGTGTGTGTGTGTGTGTGTGTGTGTGTATTTTTACTGGTCTTCGTATGCAGCGTCCTTGTGCCCCAGAGCATGGAGGTCCACCATCAAGTTCAGGGTCAGGTTCACATCCATTCATCTCAGAAGATATTCCAGGTTCAGGTATTATTTCAGCTTCTCTGCCATTCAGGTTGTGGTTTTGCCCTTCAAGGTTCATACATTTTTCATTGCCATGTGTATGGGATATTTGGTGTAATATCTATTCGTTTCAAGTCAAGGTATGTTTGTGTTATACAGTAAATCACATTCTTGCCTACTCAAATACTCTATGCACTGGGCAGCAAATTAAGAGAATGAATCAAATGGTTTTTTTTTTCTCCTTTAATAAATGAGTGTGAAAAAAGAGCAAAGCTTTCTATCTCTTTTTAGTTTGGATTTCATGAATGCACACAGGAAGACATGGTTGCATATTAGCACCTCTGTAGTCCGTAAAGAGGGAGTCAGTTATAGGGCAGAGAGATGAGCAGCCACACCAAAGCACCCTCTCTGCAGTTATATATAGAGCCTCCTCACCCCCGCCCTGCACTAGAGGTGAATGGGCTGTAAGCAAATACACACTACAGCATACATGACCTGTTTTCACACCCAACTCCCTGCCTCTGCTTTCCTCTTCTCCTGCTCATTTACCCCCCTCTCTTTCTCTCTTACCTCCCACCCTCTTTAGCTAGAAAAACAAAATATATGTGGTTTGGCAGAACATGTGGTTCAAGGGAAAATCAAAAGCACAAAGCAATTTAGGGGGGACAGCTATTATGAACTCAGACCCTGCCACTATTGTTTGCTTCTATTTGTATTTATTTGTACAGGAAAAAGACCATTCGTGCTGGTCTTTCTATTGTATGTACTTTAAACCTAAGCAGAAACTGTTAGCGGTCAAACACACACACACACACACATGCACAAACACACACGCACAGGTGCATGCAAGCGATTGGTTCCATGTAAGATGAGGTTTCAGGACTTTTTTTTTCGTGAAGCAGAATGTGCTATAGTGGACAAAGGTGGGTCCTTGGGAATGTATGTTTCTCCTCAGAAGGTCTTTCATTGTGCTGACTTGACTGACTAGTGAGGGTTAAACACATGCACCCATGCTTGCAAGTACACAGAGAAAGAGAGAGAGCGGGAGGAAAATAAAGAGAGAGGGTGAGAGAAAAGGGAGGGGCGAGAGAGAGAGACAGAAAGAGAGAGAGAGAGTGCTGACAGCAACAGGATGCATGGACAATGTCACAGAGGCCGGTGCATTGTGGGATTGGTCCAGGCCTCCCATGGCGCTCTGAGTGTTTTCTCCCTGCTGGTTGTGAGTGTGTGTGAGAGGTCAGAGCTGGACACTGTGGCCATTGTCCTGAGATGGCTGACCACTCATTTCCTCTCACTGACCAGGTGCTGAGGCCAGACAGATGACCTGAAATCAGCCTGTCTGTGTCCGTGTGTGTGTGTGTGTGTGTGTATGTGTATGTTGACAGCTAAGATTCCCACTGAGTGCCAATCACCCCCCAATTCCTAAGAAAATGTTTACTCTATTTAACTTTCTCCCTATATTTTCGTTATTCCATCTTGCTCTCTCTCTCTCTCTCTCTCTCTCTCTCTCTCTCTCGCTCTCTCTCCTCTACAGAGTTAATTCAATTGCCACTCCTGAGGTGTTGTTTTTATTGCTCATTCCTGGTTGGTCTTGATTACCATGTGGAGCTCCTGCTGTGCGTGTAAATCAGCACCTTGTCACACACACAAGTGCAGCATGGCCACCTGTGACAAAAGTCTCAAGGAGAGAGACTGGTGGGGTGAAAAGTAAAGGTACAAAAGAAAGAGAGAGACTATATGACATTGGTGACATTGGAGAGAGAGAGAGAGGGAGATTGATATTGTTGGGGTTTCTGGAGAGCAAAAATATTCCATGCTCTTCATTTTTGTTTTGCTGCTCACTCATCATGTGACTCATCAGTGACTGAATAACAATAACAGTGCCAGGGGACTGAGCCTTCAGACACTTTCCATATCACGTGTGTGTGTGTGTGTGTGTGCGTGTGTGTGTGTGTGTGTGTCTGTGTGTGTGTGTGTGTCTGTGTGTGTGTGTGAGAGAGAGAGAGAGGTACACACACACTCACACATGCACATTTCCACTGTTTGAGCTGTGCCTGGCCTGCAGTGTCACAAACAGCTGCTGCCCCACCAGCCACCACACTTGAAACAAGAAAGGAAAGAAGTGTATAGGAACAGAGTAAGAGCAACAATGAGGGGGGAAAGAGAAACAAGTGTGAGTGCAGAGAAAACAACAGAGAAAAGTGTTGTTATTTTAACAGAAGGCAAATTCGCCTTTTTGTTGAATTTTGCCCATGTGAGACTGTGTTTGAATGTGTGTGTGTGGTGTGTGTGACCCGCTGACCAGCCTCCTCGACACCTTCTCACACTTTCTCAGTAGCGCTGTGACAAATCGAAGACACTCTCCCTTTCTCACTCACTCCCTCTGTGGTCCAGCTGCTTTTCCCATTGTCTGCCAGCCACACACATTCACCTGATCAATCACATTCCCGCATTCAGGGTCACACACATCACACATGGGCACACATAGCCACAGGCATGCATGACATCCTAATCATATGCAATCACACACAAACACAGAGAAGATTCAGAACCAAAAAGAAGGCAGAGAGGGTGAAGAGGAGGATGATATAGTGATGATGAATAAGTAAAGACCCTATAGACACATGCCTAGCTAAAGCTCTTCACAACACAGTCTCCGTCAGTCCATGCAGCATAACTGTGACAGCAGTCGTCAGTCCGGTCCAGGTCCGGTTTCCAAACATTTCCCTCTCAGGTTGGAATAATAAACGGCGAGGCTGGGCAGGTCAGATCAGACAGACCAGTGTGTATTTTCCTACAGCAGAAGACTGGGGCCCCGCACTAAGGCTCTAATGCCTTACAGATGGTTCCACTCACTTTAGTCAAATACAGGACTAACCCTATCTTCTCCCTGGCTGTTTGATCTGCTGAAGCCCAACTCTACTCCCGATATGTCTGTGTAGACATTTTGGGAGGATATACTATACAGGATATACTATACAGCAATTCGTCAGGGATTTACCATGTTGGATAATAATCCGCCTGCCATAGTCTGCAGTGTGTATTCAGGATATCTCATTGACTCAAGCTGTTGGAAATATACTGAAATCATCAACGAGAAGTAGATGTTGATCACTTTTTCATTACATAAGATTGTCTGTGCTGTAAGTGTCGCCTTGCTTGGACACCTTAAGGGAAAAATCCACCCTAAAACACTAAAAACAGCCATTGGTGATGTTCCTCACATTCCTGGGTCCATTTTGTTGTTTGGTGTTGCATTTGGATAGCTGACCAATATGAGAATTTTTTTTCAATAATCTAAAACATTGGTGAATATCAGGTTCTTGTGTCCCTCAGAAGTGAAGACAAAGGACTCCTTTCCAGAGGGACCATTTTTTTTTTTTTTACCAAAGTTCAACAATCAACCGGGAAGAAATCCATCATAGAAGAGGAGGAGATACGAATTTCTTCACTGACACTAGCCTCAATAGTTCATAAAGCAAGACATGTTGTGTTTTGAATAAGGGATGCAACAGTTGTTTTTTCACGACTGGAAAAACTCACTCTCTTGTGTGATTATCGCTATCACTATCGCTCTCTCCTCCTACATGTAAAACCAATGACTGGATGCAACAAGTCCAGGCAAGTCTTGGGGTTGTTGAAATGTAATTTTGGGAAATGTAGGAAACCACTAATTGAAGTAGAAGTAGACAAGGCAGGTTGAGCTTGATGTTATATTACAGTGTGTGGAATTTTCCTTTTGGAGCTGCTGTTCTTCTATATAAACAGGATGACCCCAGACTGCATACCCCATCCCACTTGGGTTTAATCTAATGCAAGGTCGGAATTTGTCATCAGAATTTTATTCCCGTTATTTTAATCACTGTCTGGTCACATTCATTTCTCTCTTCACTTCTCCATTACCACGGTGCAGGTAGTTAAAGGTCATTTACAGTGTCTCTAATTGTGCAGTGCTCTCTACAGTGGAGGTCAGAGAAATGTGACTTATTTGAAATGGCTGAACGCTATGCCTGATGACTGGTGAAAGGTTTGTTTGTGGTTCACAAACCGGGCTGCAGAATAGCTCACATTTATGCCTTCGCTTCTTGTGAAAACAGAACATTGCACTCATTCAAGAAACACCAATCATATCAATTGAGTTTTGGAAGCTCTTCGTTTTTCAGTAAGGCTCTATTCATTGACTTTTAATGAAAATCCGTGCTTCCAAGTTAAACTGCTTTACAGTTTCCAATTTGGGCTATTAAGTTTTATATCAAGCTTGTAAACAGTCTAACTTGCTTTTCTGTTGTTAAGCCACTAATCACATTGGAGTCTTGAATAACTGTTGTTTACCAAGTTCACCAACAGTATGCTAATCTGTACCGACACATAATTATTTCTAAAGATTTCTTACTGTTTCTTGGCTGTTCTTTCCCCTAAATTTCATTTGACTCACAACTTTTGGTCGGGGTAAATTGTCTTGTCATTTAGACTAATTTGATTTAGATGAGATTTTGCTGATGGAACGGGTCATGCCTCAGTTCAACCATTCATCATCCAGTTTATGTTATTATAATAAAAAGAATCACTTTGATAACAAAACAAATGATTCGACCATGTTGTTCTACATAACTCTATTAGAGTGGACGGCTCTGTCTGGCTCTGGGAGGACAGTCAGGAGACACAGCAGAACACTTAGTACAGAGAGGCTTTGTAAAGGTAAGCAGGAACACACACATACATAAACATGCGCGCGCCCATGTACACACACACACACCCCTCCCAGCACCACGGCGGCAGGCAGTCCCACTCCATTTGGGGTAAAAACACAGAAATTAAACGCTGCGTGCTTGTGGTTTTTAATTTAGCGTGCTGACAGCCGTCCAATAGTCCTGTGGCGACATAACTTTACGGCCCTAGCGAGCACAGCCTGGGACAGGGACCAGGACAGACACCCATTCCAACGCCAACCCCTACACACACTCACACACACACTTCATTGAACATTTCATCCATCTGAAAGTATTGAATTGCTAATGCAGATGTACAGCATTTGATTCATCATTTCATCCAAGTTCTGGGAAGACATAGAGCTGTTGATCATATATTGAAAAAAAAATGGAAAAAAATAAACACTGATATTGCCAAAGTACAAAACAAAATTTCAACAGATACTCACACACAATACTCCAAGTCTCTATGGGTTGCTGTGGTCTATGTAATTGCCTGTTCAGGAATAAAATACCATCTCACATGGATAATATTGATACCAGCTGTGCACATGTGTGCGTGTGTGTGTCTGCGTGCTTGTATATATGTTTTGGTAAACCACCATTATGCTGACTGCTGGTTAGGTACTGCTGACTACATCATAATCTTTAAATTATGTAGACTGCATTGTTCTTATTGTTAGTTTGTTCCTACAACTTGCTCCTCACAATGAAAGGGAGACAAATTTGGAATGAGTTTATGGTTAAGAAGCGCCTCGAAGATCAGATTACCTAAGTGCCATTACTGGCTGTTGAGTGATGAAAACAGATCTGACTCTGTGTCTTCGCTCAGTAGAAGCTTGTGCCTTGGTGTCTTGACTATTGATTGGCTAATCCCTGTCATGAGTTAACAATATTGACATTCTGTCCTGTCCTTCACCGCCATTTGGCTGTGCCCAGTGTGACCTTGGTGGCATGAGCTGAACACGCTAACGCCGTACTGTGATGGATTAACCTGCAGGAACGGTTACTGCCATACATTGTACATGCCGATAAAGTCAAGTTGTGAATATCTTGAGCCTGTATTGCTACACATGATATGATTTACCTAAATTGTCTATATTTTTACATAAAACCTTTTCTAACCTAGAATGAGTGGGACTTCAGAGGTGGGTTGTTCCTGTTTGGAGATCATCAGGACACCAGTGAAACATGGCTTCATTCACTAACACTAGTGGCTGCATATACCATTTTTCAGACTCACATCAAAATACTGTAGATCCATGCACACTTGGCACACTGTAGCCTGCAAATATACCTGCCAAATATGAGAAGATGCACAAGTACAGATGCATGCATACATACACAGACACACACACACATGCACACATACAAGCGTGCATATGGGCAGAGGGAAATTCCACGCACAGTGTGGTCCACATGTTTTGCTTTATGATGTGAATTTAGATGTACGCATAAATGAATATGGAGGAAATGCTGCTTCAGAGGTGGCCCTGTGGGTCGTGTGTGTAATTTTGACTGTGTAGGTGCTGGATATGTGGCTGTTCCATTGCCGCATGGTGGTGACAGTGCCTGTTAATGAAAACCACATGGCCATGCCATTATTGTATGCGGTTGTTTTGTCTGTGTGTATGTGCATGAATGTGTGTGTCTGTGTGTCTGTTTGTGTGTGAATGTTTTTGCGGGAGCCCAAGCTAAGTGGATTGTGGTGTCGCCCCAGTGGACATCACAGTAATGGGCTCTGACAGATACTAGCTTGTGAGAAATTAATTCAACCTGATGACATGTGTCTCTAAATTAATGCTCATTGATACATCTGTTTGCGTGTGTTTTCTGAATGAGGATATACAAAAAGCGGGTCATATGAAGTCATGCGTTGGACTGTTGCAAAGGAAAGATTTGCTGCTCCGCTGGAATATTCTGAATGGTTACTAAGGCAGGCCGCTCTACTGTATACAGCACGTTGGAGAGCTATAAATCTTTGTCATTTGGGACCTATAGGCTACACATAGTGAAGTCTTTTTAAGCCTCTGTGGCATCTGGAGCACACAGTCACACAGTCTCCACGAGTGAGTCACAGTGCCTCCTCACCGGCTGGATCTCTGTGGTGCGGTGTTTGTGTCCGGGCTCATCCCTTCTCCACAGGGAGACATTCACATCTGTGACTCCCCACCTACACTCATTCACTCGCTCTCTACGCCTCCCTCCCTCCCTTGTCTTTCTCTCACTCCTTGCCAGCTACACTCCCAGGTTCCTCACAGAGGCAGGCAGGCAGGCAGGCAGGCCTATTGCCAGCACCTCTCCTCCTCTGAGAACGGCTGACGTCTCTGCTCTTCTCCCAGGTGAAGGAGAAACACCCTCAGCCCTGGAGCGCCGCACACATAAACACTTTCACACACACACACACACACACACACACACGCTTTTTTCACATCAGTGCTGTAACTAGGAAAGAAACTGTGTTTGTAGGCACACACACAAACACAACAGTGTTTATGTTTGAGAGAGAGTGAGAGAGAGAGAGAGAGAGAGAGAGAGAGAGAGAGAAAGAGAGAGATGCTAATGATCAGTAGTTGGCAGATGGTAGAGTGATGTAGCAAGGACTGATACTACTGCCCACTTAAACTCATCTGCTGTTACTCCAACCCCCAACACTACTACTAGGCTGGACTGAGAGCTGAACGCACACTTTTCCACACGCTCTCTCCTTCTCACGCACCCAACGACGCTCTTTCTCTCTCTCACACACACACACACACACACACACACACACCCTTCCAGATACAAGGGAATCTATACAAACATCGATCTGGATTAAAAATTGTAAGTGTACACCCTTTTGTTCATTTGAACCGTCATTTTCCAGTGTAATTAGAAGCAATTCGATATGGCTATGCAGAATAAAAGACAATGTAGTTGTTGTTGGTGATTCATAGAAAGGTCTATTGTCTTGTCGTCTCTGATATCATGATGTCAGGTTAAGGAGTTCAGTGATTGCATCCTTTGTCACGGTAATAGAATGGGTCTCGTTTACAGTTTGTTGGTGGTTGTGGGTAACAGATACAGTGAAGGAGCCAGTAAATTCACCCTGGGGGAAACGCACTCATCAGTGGTGTGGAGCCACATTCCATCTGATCTCATAACACAACCCGGTGTTATTCTGTGTGTGTATTGCACATCAGAGAAGTAACTAGGAGAGAAACTCTGTGTGTGTGTGTACGTGTAAGAGTGCGCGCGTGCGTGTGTGTGTGATTTATGATGGCAGCCCAGTTTATAGAATTATGAAGTGTTCAATGTTCGGTAATCAACTCTAAAGCTTTTTATAGAGTCTGGAGAGTCTCATAATTAACAAAATGGTCTGGCGTTAGAGGAGGATTTTCAGCGGTGGAAAACACTCACAGTTCTTGTGTTGCTTATGGGTGGGAAGGTTGAGGAAATTGTTCCAACTCAAAGACACGGCTCTGTTTTGCATTTGGCACACCGTTTGTGTTGCTGCTTTCCGGGGAACCATATTTCAATTCCTAATTGTTTATTTCAAAATGTACAAATTAATTAATTATCTGCTCATGAGAGATTACCTGATTGGCTAGCCGAATACATCTTGTTGTAAACCATTTAGATAAATACTTGTTGTCCATCGAACGCACCAGAGGGATCATAGTATAAGCAATTAGCTCTATCTGTCTGATTATCAAATTACTACATACTTTAGGTGCTATCTTCCAAGTCAGCCCACACACACACAAATTCCAATTAGTACCCTCCACATACTGTATGCCTTTGGTGGCTGGAGGTCTTTGATCAGATATCCTGCTTCTGTAACCTGATGATGCATCAAAAGTACCCCTCACATGACTCAACTCAGTTAATCTTTACTCGGCAATCTGCCCTCAAGGGATAGCTCTCCCAAATTCCTAAATATTTGGATTATCGATGAAAATTACTAAAAATAGTAGTTGGGATGTAATGATGTAATGATATAAACTGTCAAAAGTCAGTCAGTGGAATTAAGAGTTCTGTAGATAGAAGCAAATAACCTGTGCAGTGCTGTGAGGGCTATAATTCCCCATGTCTGTATGTGTTTACACTCATCTTGTAAGTGTCTAATTAAAAGCTATGTACAGGGTTGTGATCTCTTAAGTGAGAGGCTGAAAGGAGTGAAGACTTATTTACTGCCATGCTGCACTGTGGGGACTAGTTAAAGGTGCTGACAGTGGCTCATGCTTGTCTGAATATACTGTAACGCACACAGGCGCACACACACACACACACACACACACACACACACACACACACACACGCACACACACCATTAGGCAGAAATAGATAGAGCACAGCTGCCCTATCTCAGGAGAGAGAGAAGGGAATACAGAATGACTCCAGTCTCCTCTACAGGACCACTCCCTATGTGCCTTTACACTTAATTACAAACTAGAGAGCAAGAGAGAGAGAGAGCGAGAGAGAGCGAGGGAGAGAGAGAGAGAGAGAGAGAGAGAGAGACAGACAGACAGACAGAGATTTACCTGCACAACATTATTTAATACACATTAGATGCATGAATTTGGAGCAAGTGTGGCATCAGTGTTCCTGCTCCTGCCAGGCTGCGGGCTGCATTCTGGGATATACAAAGTGCTGAATCTCTGTTGAGGCGTAGGATTTAGGCCAACTTGAACTGAAAATGCATTGTCTCCTGGCATGTAGTCTAAATTCTCCCTCACATGGTCGGCTGTTGCAGAGCCAGAACCTTCCACATGTTTTAGTTTCCCCATTCACAATGCAACAGAATACCTCTCATTAAATGTAGCTGACCGTTACCACATGGAGGTGAGGTTAAGAAAGGTTAGCATAACTCTTCTGCTACTGCTCAAGCAGACCCTGTAAAACCTGATCACTTTCTGAGAAAAAAGCCCTGGGATGCTTTAACTTGAAATATGCAGAAACATAACAAAGCAGCTAAAGGTTTTTGTGGGGGTTCAGTCGCGGTGGGGAAGATGTCTTGTTGTGCTTTGAAGTTTTTCTGATCACATTGTTAAATGGCGATTCGAAGTTTGACAGCGCAGTCTGAGTTACTGCATTTTTTTAGGATGCTATCAATACACTGGTGCGGCTCACCATAAAGTCCAATCACTAACAATACCACAGTTGAAAATGAGGGGAAATACGGCCACCCCCAGGCTCTATTGTCATCATGTGGAGAGGCAGAAAGCATGGAGTCACTTATGCTATTTCCTCTCATTACACCCTCTTCAAACACAGTGTTAGGGTCAGTGAGCAGAGGGCTAATTGAGCCTTTAGATAGTTCTATAGAAATGTGCTACTAGTTTACTCCCACCACAGCCTGTCACTGGCATGACGGAGCCAACAGCAAGTCCTAAGTGGTTGTTATGGTTTCACCATGAAATGGGCATTCCTGTTGAATGTTTGCTGACAGTTAAATATTTCTCTCACCAGCAACTCTTTGTTAACGTCAAGAAAGAATCAGTCCTTTGTCAGTAGTCTGCTGGATGGTTTCTGAAAGTGGCAAAACAGAGGAATGTTAAAGGAATGCTTTGGGGTTCTTAAATAGCTGAAGACAGATTTTTATAGAGGTTTTATAAGCCATGAGCAACACTGCCTCTAATAGTTTACAGAGATAGGATAATCTAATTATCTAAATGTAATTGAATAATAGCAGTGGGAGTTACAAAAGTAGAGGTAAAATTAAAGAGATTTAAAAAAGAGGTTGATGCAGTTCATCATACTAACATACAATAGTTCTGGGTTGAGTTTATTTTGCCTGTTTAAAATTGTTGATGGCTTTGGTTGTTTGGTTGGTTTTATAAAAGCCTGTGTTTATGGTTACATAACTGTTGTTGTTTGTTAAACATACTGTAGCTTTAAAAAGCAAGTTATCAATTATTCTATTTCGTTATTATTAATAAGTCATTGTAAAATGATGAGTTTAATGTGTTAATACCTCAAAAACAGCAAAGTAGGAATGGAAATGGTTACAAGAAAAAAAAAAATAGAATTTTGGAGGTCTTAAACGTTTCAGTCAAAACCACACCCACTTCCGATTTAAGCCCCACTCACTTCCAGTTTTATCTAAAAACAGATACAAAAACAGATCATTTGTTTGAACAAGTACAGATAATTGGCTGTAACTTAGATGACTGGCACAAACACCGACACTATCCTAATTAACAACTGATTTGTTGATAGATTGTTGAAACATGATCCTCCTGTTTGCTCTCATCACTGTGATAATGACGTATCTTAACTGTGGTTAAACGTCTGACCCACTGTCAACTGCTATCTCCAAGGTTATCCTGGATAAGCTCCCCTCTTCACCTCTGTCTCAGATTTCCTTCCACTCACTATCTCCCCAACTAATGGATCTGCTTTGAATTGTGAGGGGTTTTTTTATATTTTCACTCAAAGCAAGAGCAACACATTACTTCTTTTATCTTAATAAGCTACAGACTGCACTGCTTAGAACAGCCTTTCAACTTTAAGATGACTTGATTTTGAATTTGATTCAGTGCAAATGTGTGCCTGCGCGATCAGATATTTGTTGACATATCAAATAAAGATTAGAGGGATAACCTTAATTCAATTGGAAGATCAATCGACATTAGATACCAATGTTCCTCTCGGAGATTAAGTCCGCAGTATAAACTTTTCAGTACTTCCTTCTCCCTCCATCCCTTCCTCCCTCTCCTCCCCCGTCTCCCCCACCCCCCTCATTCCTTTTTTAGCCTGCTATCTCTGTTTCTATCTGACCGCCCTCTTCTTTGCATTCCCTCCTTTGTATTCCCTCGTCCACTCTCCGTCTCTGGACCACTGCTCACCTCATTTTGTCTCAACTGCACTCCGCCATTCCCCACCCAAAGCCCGGCCCTGATACTGACACAGATGGGTGCTCCGCTTGTTCATGCTAGCCGACCCATCAGGTGTACCCCTCTGCCCCACCGGACGCTTCTGTTTGCAAACTGTGACAAAGTATCGGATTTACCCCTTTCTGTAGGTGCAGGGAGCGTGGAGGAACAGGGGATCCGGGCATGTTCCTCTGTATTACCTATCAGACCCTACTTTAACCCCCCCTTTCTTCCTGTGCACACATTCACACAGACATGCACACACGTATGGCTGTGCAGACTGACACACACACACACACACACACACACACACACACACACACACACACACACACACACACACACACACACACACATTCCAGGAAAAACGCATGAGTGAAAGCCTGATGATTTGAGGGTAGAACAAAAGTCAGCCTTCATCAGTGAAGGACAAAGACCGACTAAATTAAGTGATTATTTGGCGTTTGCTAAAGTTGCTCCAAGGTGGTGAATCATAAAACACAGTCTGTTTCAGCCACATTCAGATATCCTAATCAGCCAAATGAGTCATTCATTTTAGCGGAGAGTAATTAAGATAAAGTTAATGAAGGTAAGACTAATTAAGACATGATGAATCGGCATGTCTGATACACCCATTAACACATTATCTACTGTTCCTTTGTCATCGCACTTATCTGCTTTTACAGCAGAATGCCGCCTGGAAATTAGACATTAAAATGTCATCCCATTGGTTTATCATAGAGATTGACATTGGGAGAGACTACAGGGGGGATTTTCTTAAGTTTTACTACAGTTTTCTCTAGTTTACCTGAAGACTTTGGCAGAACATTTTTCTTTCTAGTGTAGAAAAGGTTTAAAGATGCTTAGATTAGACTACAGAAGTGAATTAAAATATCACAGTATACAAACAGCTTGGGGGATTATCTGGAATCTTCTCTATCTTTTCCCTCTGTGTTGTTAAGGAAGGGGAGGTGACAGACTAGAACAACCAAGCTCAGTGAGTGTTATAATGACCCAGAGGTCCTGAGGTGAGTTTCACTGTGTTATCACAGGGATTGAGATGACTCTCTAAGTGTGCCATTAACTCCCACTCCTCCCTGTTTTAGTGCTGACCTTCATCCCCACCGAGCGCAAAGGGGGGCAGTAAAACCAACACCAGTGGAAATTGAGTGCTCGCTAGTAAGCTACTTCCGATGAGATCAGTAGGATGTAAAACATTATTGTGGAAAAATGGTTTGGTATTCCTGAAAGACATTAACAGTTAATGCTTGTGTGACATCTTAATGCAAGTTTGTTGGAATCTGGCATCTTCAGTTTGACCTGGGTAAAATGACATGGTCCCATTGCATGTAGCAGCAAACACAATAAGCATACACACTTACTCGCTCGCTCACACACGCACCCACCCACACACACACGCACACACACAGACACACAGACACACAGTAAGTCACCTATGTTTTGGAAAACTCCCTAAGACCTCAGTCTCCAGTCAGATGAGGGATAGATAGAGGAGACGGTAGGTGTTAGCAAAGGTAAATGGAACTGAGCTAGAGCAGAGACTTATTTAGAGAGAATGGCATGAAATATGGTTGCACATCATAAATATCAAGGATAATACAGTGATGAAAACAAAATAATGCGTTGATGACTGCAGCCGAAAAAGCGGTCTTCCTCATCTTTCTGGTGTTTTTTGCGTGTTTGAATTTGTCCGCAATATCATTATTGCTCTGTGGTGTGATATGGTCTGGTGGTCTTATGTATCCCGTGAGCTGTGCTTTCCAGACAAAATGAGGTTGAGTTGGAGTTGAGCAGCTTCTTCTCATTTGGGGCTAACTCCAACACAACAAAATACATTATGCAACAGCATGGCAGACCTCACACCACAGAGAGAGGGAGCCAAGCAAGAACATAATACACTCCTGCAGGTTTGGTTAATTACTCAATGCAATGCAGCTAACATTGTGCTCTCAATTATGTTTTGTTGAATACTCTGGGTGGTGTTTCCTTTTCCACTCAATTTGATTGTTTTAAACAAACTAGGCAAAATATTTGGTAGCGGTTCATTGTTTGGCAGTCGGCTAGTTTGTAATACATCTGCATAGAAAGGCATATTATTTACACTGGAGTGACTGCCATACTTGATGCAGACTGTACTTCCCAAGATGGCTATAGCTATGTAGTGGAAACTTGTAACAGTGAACACTGAACTGAACTAGAACAGAAAACCCTCATTACCCATCCTTTAAACTCATGTTTACAAATCTCTTTCACAGCAATCATATTCAATGGAACTGCCGTAATGATGAAAACATTATGTATTTATATGGTGTTCCCCAATGGGGCGGACACATGAAAGACGCAGACCACAGTCCTGCCACTGTGGTCTGATTGGAGATGGCAGGTTGGGCACCCTGACCCTCTGTGATCAGGGGCAGGGGGCAGGGAGCACAGAGGCCAGGGGGCACAGTCAAAACAGAAGGACTGTGGATGTCGGGATGCTTAGCTGGGCTCCTTTGTTTGTGTTTGTATGCAATCAGCAGCATTACCAGATTGTGTCCGCTCACTGAAACAGTGGTTGCCTTCATCTTCATTCACCCGTGGGTCACTTGTGACTATACATCTATGGGTGCCATGACGAGGCACTCAAGCAGAAGAATATGAGGCTTGGATGAGGATGAGATGAAGGGATTAGGATAGGGAAGGGTGGATAAATGGGATTTTAGACTTGGAGAGCTGTAACTGTGCTGTGTTTGATGCCTTGGCAGAGACTGGTGCCTGACTAATGTGGCGTGATATACTGGGCACTGAAAGCAAGGCCAAGGGTTCCTTCCTGGGCATGAGTTTCTGGGCTGGAACTTCTGCTTAATTAGACAGCTGGGCCTTTTTCCTGCATATTTTCACAAAAGAGGATGCTGTAAGCTTCTCTTCTCTTCTCTTCTCTTCTCTTCTCTTCTCTTCTCTTCTCTTCTCTTCTCTTCTCTTCTCTTCTCTTCTCTTCCCTTCTCCTCTCCTCTCCTCTTCTCTTCTCTTCTCTTCTCTTCTCTTCTCTTCCCGTCTCTTCTCTCATCACTTCCTCACCCCTCGTTCCTCTTCTCCCAATTTGTTTGCCTAATATCTGCATTACTCCAGTCTAGTGAGAGTGCTTGTTATCAGCGCTGTAATCAGAGATGGAGAGATGGTTATGTTTTGTTTCTCTCTTGCCTCCAGGTAACAGCTTTTCTCACTCGACCGTGACAAGCCCAGCAGTTATTGATACTTTAGCTAAGGGGGTCATACAATAATACCCCCTTCCCTTTCTACAGGTTGTAGGGGCTCCCTCTACCTAATTTGGAGCTGAAACTCTCAGTAGTCGGTGAGTGCTCTGTATTAACTTACAGGAATGTTGGCTGTCTACTGAGAAGTGAAACTAAACACACTATCCTTTCAAGCTGTTTTTGTCCCAAGGCCACTCATTTTGATAAATGCTTATTGTGCCACACATAAAATTTGATATGTTCAAAAACACGTTTGTATGCAGTGTGTACGCATTAATGACATATTAGATTTACCACGAGGCTTTGATTGTGGGAAGGCATTCTAACTAAAACAATTATTTTCAATGTTACCTATCCTAGCATAAAGATAATTTACGAGCCGGATGTTAAGAGTCCTGTAAAAGTTATACAGCTGCACCTGGCAGACAGCAGCAGAAGTCAAAGTATGTGTGTCTAACAGCTGATGTTTTTTATACCTGTGGATGTAAGGTGAGCACCTGCATGGAGTAAGAAGACAGAATGTACTAGGTGATGGCCTACATCTAGTTTTGTGGAGGGTAGATATAGGAGGGGAAAAAGGAGGGATGCAGTATCTGGCATGGAGAAAAAAAAATACACACACTGGTTCTGGAGACAGAGATTTTTTTCCATTCTTAAACACTGGAAATTAAAGAAAATGCTGAAAAACCAGGTACCATGGTAAATTTAGAGTCAACACCTGGGCTGACTGGGCAGGATGAAAGGCATGTTGTGTCACATATCTGCAGTGTGTCGAGCAATAAATTAAAATGAGGTGCAATTTCCTGTTAACTAATTAGTGTGGAATTGGTGCTGTTATATCAACCTCCCCGGGGCTCTGTGAAGTGAGCTTCATGGCTGGCACTACAGAGCACTGAGTTGTCTGGATTAGTGCTAGGCAGACATAGACAAGATAGGAGCAGAGAGGTGTGAACAAGAAATGGAGGAGTGACAGAAGACAGCGACTAGAGGTTGTATCAGCTGGTTTTATCCGGGGCAATGAGGACTCAAACAAGACTTGTTTCTTTAGTTTCTTTGGCAAAGTGGCCCCTCAAAATGACCTGTGGAAGATGCTTTTCACCTCAGGTAATGTTTAAAGTTAGGAGCCCTAATGGAGCCTCCTAGCCATGCAGCGGGCCCAAATGACCTCTCTGTCTCTCTGAGAGGCTGTTTGACGATGACAGGGTGGACTGGGAGAGAGGACAGCGTTGAGTGATGTTCAGCTGTAGACATGGATAATTCAACACTCTCCGCACAAACATCAACTAATGATCCTGTCCTCTGGTCCTTTCAGACCGACTGAACTGGATGGGCCTGTATCACTGTCTTTTCTCCTCTTTCACTCTTTTTTTTTGTTTCTTCTTTCTATTTTACCCTGTTTTGTTATAGCGTGTTTTGCCTTCCCTTCACCCCCCTTCCTCCCTCCCTTCATGTTTTGTGGCCCTGATTTAGAGTAGGTAGTCGTATTCACTATGGACCGAACAGGCCAAGGCTGAATGGAGATTATTGGGTTTATGTCAGAGTCAAGGTTCTGATTGAAGGTATAAATCTGGGTGGAAGGCTGGAGGCTCATGGATCCCTTATGTTTGACCTCAGCTTAACACCAGAAGCCCCATTAAAAGAGATGCCCCGGATCAATCGATCAAGCCCCCCCTTCCCCAGTCTCCCCTGTTATTGACAAGGTCAGTTAATCCATGGTTAAAAGTCAGAACACACAGTGTTTATGGGCTCGACTGACACTGCTGATGTGCACACTGAGGGGTCAGTATCAGCATTAGCAAGCAAAGGGCTTTGATTAAAATGCAAAAAAAAGCATGACAAGGACTTTTATGTTTGGAAAGAGCAGTGAGCAATGTGTAAGTCAAGTCATAAAAAGTCAAGACAAAGCAGCGGCCACCATCATTCCACTCTACTTCCACAACAACAGAAAGTGGAATGACAGTTGGTGTTTACGCTGGTGTTTTCAACAATTTTAGAGATATTGTTTTCAAACTACTGGAGCTTTGCTTAGAGTTTAGGCTTAACCCAGAGTGACACTGGCTCTTAGCTGGAGCCCTCCTCACTTCTGACCAAAGACTCAGCAGGGTATAATCCCAGGTCTGCAGCTATTGGTTTTTAATGAAGTCTAACCTTTAACCCCCAAGAAGCCCCAGCATACCAATGACAATGCTCATTCAGTCGCGATTGAGTTTAGCTGTCATACTGTGTCAAATTAAAGTCAAACTGAGAGTGAAAGTAGCTCATTTTTCACAGTCACGTTTTTGTTCGTCACTGAAACGTAAACCCAGCCCTTTGAAAAAATTGAATGATTATTATTTCTAGAGTTTCTGAGTATGAGTTGGCGGAATATTGTAGTGACCAGGGAAAGATGTCTCTGTCCTAAGAATAGTGTATCAGTAGGTTGGATTCTTGTTGAAGGGTGAGAAACAGAAGCTCCTGTGTCTCTCTAACCTCTTTGCCATAGGCACTGCCCGCAACGAGGGGGAAAAAGAGGTTTGAGTCAGTCACATGTTTGCCTAGAAGAAGTTATTGTTATGTCTACTTCCAGGAGGTATACCATTACATGCTGGGCTACAGTTTAGTGCTTTATACCTTTCTCTCTCTGTGTTTTATTCGCTGTTTCTCTCTTCCCTGCGCCTCTAGCTACATGGAGCTTGCTGTGTTAGACGACTAGAGTGTGATAGAGAGAGTGAAGTGTGTCATGTCAAGTCAGTTTGTTATAGTGTGGGGGAAGTGAGGTGTGTGATGTCTAGACCCCTGCCGCTCTTGGCTGATGTAGGCCTGCCCTCTGAGTCAATAAACAGCACCGGTGATGAGTTTCAGCTTGCCTGTCTTCTCCAGCGCACGCACACACATCTGTTGAGGCATTCACACACTCAGGTGCAAGTACACGTGTGCGTGCACACACACATTACATGTTCACGGACACTAATACCTATTGTAACAGTTTTTCTCATTCTCCCGTCATCCTTCCCTCGTTATTCCCACCCTCCCTCTCTCTCTCCGAAGGAAAATGGAGGGCAAGACTCTGCTCTGTCACCCCAGCTTTGCAAACGTAGGTGTTTTAGTCTCAAGTGATTTATTACGTTTTGTACAGTAAATCTGTGAAACTGCTCCACTTTTACTAACCTTGTAAAAATATACAATTTATATTACAGATGTCGGATTTAATGATGGAGTAAAATAGCCTAAACAACATGGGGCATGGAAATAGAGTTTCCAGAAAGTGCGCTCTGCATACTGTATTTCAGGCTTGGTTGTCTTAATCTCAATGTTGTTGCAATGTAGTAAGTTCTTTGGCCATCTGTATTTGCATTGTCAAAAACACATTTTCTTTGCAGATGTTAGCCCCCAAAAGCTATGTGTAGTAAGCTACCATTTCTAGTATCATGGGGCTTTCCTGTGGTGTAACAGCGTTGAGTCCCCATCTGGAGTTTCGGAATATTTTAATACAGAACAAAAAAGTCATGTCCCTGTTTGACTATGGTCTATAATGTGGCTGGTGTGTCTGCTTTTCTTTGTAGGGAAATGATAGTAAGATTTCTTTATATTGCCTCAAAATAAGTGAATCAGTGTAGATATTCATCAGCAGGTCAGGAATAGGAATTGTTTATACTGAAACTCAGCTTATGAAAGGATATTTGGAAAAGTCCATCAGGATCATAGGGATGGTCCATCAGGATCATAGTGTGATGGTTTTTCTCTAAGGAAACCAATAGCACTAATATTATTCTCCAGTTAATGCATTAAAAGATAACTGAGACAAAGATGGTGCACGAGTTAAGCTCCACTGTGTGTCTGGACCATCTCTCCCACCCATAAAAGCCCAGTTGGGACATATATAGTTTAGAACAGAAGCTGATTCACAGTGATAGCAGGTCCCTATAAAGGGAGCACCGCTGCGGTACAAGACCATGCATGGAAGAGACAGTCGAGGAAGTCAGATGCCTCTGCCAAGTGGTGTTGTACGACTTCACAGAGGAAGCTGGAGCTACCACTGGAAATGTTTTGGTGTTGAACACGCCTGCCAATCTATAAATACCGTGAATATATCTGAATTCTGAATTTCATGCATCAGGGTGGCCTTGTGTTTAGAGAGACCATCTTGGAGAGAGAGAGCGTCCCTCAGGTATCCACCATGCTTAAGTGTTGAGCAAGACCCTGAATCCACACCAGTTCCAGGAGCGCTGTTCTGTAGGTGACCCTGCCCTCCGACCCCCGCTGAAGGAAGGCAAACAGAAAGTATCACATTACATCAATGCTGTATGGCTTTTGTGTTCTCAGGAAGTCATCAGCAAAACTTCTGTTCACGAAAGTCTATGCTATGCCTATTCCCCCATCACTCTCTATTATATGTGCTTTTTTTTTTTTAAACTTTTTGTCTTGTCTAACACTGTACAATCACATGATGAGAAGAAGACGTCAGAATAGGAAGGTTGTCTTATACACCCATATGGCAGAGCGATGGCTTGAAGAATTCATTGTTGCAGTGATTATTTTCCAAGTTGTTTGCCTTATTACCTGGAAATTCATGATCATATCTATGGCATCACCACAGTCTTTACACATTTGTACTGGTCTTACTTTGAAAACAATGGATCTGAAAGGTGATTTTGCATAATTTCACTCACTTGCAAGGCGACAAATCAAAACACTTCCCAAGGCTATGAACTAAGCCACTCTATGGATATGGGTGCTGTCACAGCCCCTGTCCCTGTTCGTGTTATCTCTGGGTAGATGGGTCACTAGATGCGAGTCTGAGATGCTGTGTGTTTGTCATTCCCTGCGGAGGTGAGAAGCAGGTAGCCTGGAGGTTGAAATATTGATGGAGGATGATAAATTTATGTGGCTGGTGGAAGAGCAGAGCATATCCAATAGACATCGTCTGATCTTAGTATTAATGTCTCTCTTAAGGTTAACTTTTTAACTCTACATATCGTCCTCAGAAGAAGGTTGAGGCATCTGTACTGAACATATATTGGGGTGTACAGTAAAGTGATGCTGTTGAAATGGAGTTTATATTATCTTTTACACATGGTGGAATTTGAAAGCGAGCAGTCTTATGACTATGCTTCAAATTTCTGTGTGTGTGTGTGTGTGTCTGCATCGTCATATGCAATGTGCACACTGCACACTCTCAGTTTTGCCATAGTGGACCCTCCGGTTGCCACAATAAGGGTGTGGCTGCCTTGATGTTGAAGACGATACACTGTTCCCAGTAATTTATTCATAGCTCTGAGGTTTTCGCTGTATTTTTCATCTATTTTTCATTAAGAAAGAGTAAATCACCAACAGCATGCGGTTTATTCAGTCATGAATACTGCATGGCATACTCTGTCTATTTATGCCATACTCTTATGACTCTGCTCCCATAGAAGAGTCAGAGTGGAAAAGATTGATTGTTCCACGCTTCATTTGATGACAGTGACACACAAGTGTGATACCACTCTGTCCTAGCTAGTTTCCTAAACAGTAGACATGCTAGATTTCACATCAGACGTGGTCATGTTTGATATGTTTTTCTCATACACTTCCTCCCGCCAGTGATTGAACAAGCGACCTCCCTACGCCCCGGGGGAGGTCGGTCAGGACTTGAGCTGTCCCAGTAGCTCCCAAGGTGAAGAAAGGCCTTCCCCTCTCCCTCCACACTGAGGCCTGCCTGCTCACACAGCTGGCTTCCATCACAGCATGTTTGTGTGTGTGTGTGTGTGTGTGTGTGTGTGTGTGTGCGCGCGCGAGTGTGAGTGTGTATTCTGTGCCCATAATAACCACAATGCCAATGCATCAGTCCTGTCATAGGCAGCAACCCAATATCCGTGGCAGTGGGGGAAACTGCGTCACTGTGTCATATATCTCATCTGGTCTCGGGTATGAGAATAAAATGTCATACAGTGGTATTTTAATTCTCTAATGGTAATTCATCCTGCTCAGTGGAACCGAAGGCAGATGGAACATGAACGCCTCCTTGACGAATCACCCAGGCATTTTCTAGTCATTCTCAACAGGCTATTCCTTTCTTAAACAAGTGATATTTCCCTTGATAGATTTTATTCAGCCACTTTAGACAGAGGTGTTCTCTTTTTTTTTTTCCCTTGCATGTTGCCTGTTCCAATCACTCATTGCTGCCTGTTGTGGAGCTAATCTTGACAAGAGCCGGGTGGGTGGATGAAGGGGTGAACTATGCAAGCTAGTATTGTAAAGGGTAGGTGGGCGGCAAATGTGGTTAATTTGCTTGTCTTCGGCTTGTGGTTCATTTTGCTGAGCCAAATCCTCTCATTTAGGGGATTATGTTCCCAAGCCTGTGGAGATCCACAGGAGAGTAGGTGGAGGTCAGAGAGAGAGAGAGAGAAAGAAAGAAAGAGAGAGAGAGAAGGAGGAATAGAGCGAGAGGAGAGTGATGGAAAGCGGTTTGGTGAGGGGGGGTACAGAAGCAGAAGGGGAATGGTGTCGGTGCCGGTGCGGAGCAGGGGGAGGTGATGCTCAAAGAGAGAAAGAAGTGGGGAAACAGCTTGTCTGTGGAGAGGAGGGTGGAGAGATCTGAGGATTGGGGGAGCACTCGTGTGGGCAGGAGGTGCGGTGAGGTGGGGAGGGTATTGTTTGAGGAGGGCTGAGTGAACTCTGATGGGGGGCTGCCGCTCTCAACGGGTATCGACAGATCTCCTCCACTGCCTCCCCTACTCCACAGACCTCGTCAACCCCACTTCCAAACATACCATCGCTCTCCACAGCTTGGATAAGTTCTCCCCCTCCCCGCACTCACACGTATGAGTTGATGGACTCTGAGACGGCCGGAGCACTCCGGGCCCTCTGTTTTGGTGAATAGGAGAGTTTAGACCATGAGGTTGAATTGGTGCTTCAGAATCGGGCATTCTCCTTGAAATGCACAACTCCCTTTGGGCTCTGTACAAACCCACACATACTCAAGGACGTGTCCCCCTTTTTATTGGACTAATGTTATTCAGTATATTTTTGAACCATAGCTGGGCTGAAAGGCGAGAGGCGAGGGAGCATGAGATTCAGCAGTTTTACAACACTGTAAAGCTAAAGCAAAAATCAGAATCCACAAAGTAATAAAAAAAGAGATGGTTCGTATCCAGGAAGTCTAGTGATCCCAGAAAGTTTGGAGAATGAATTTAGAGCAAGTAGAGAAACAGCAAAGGATCCAGAGATAGAGGATATAAGTGAGGGAACGAGCAAAGAATGAGAGAGGATAAGATGTGCATTGAGAGGGATCAATGGAGGAGGAGTGGAGAACTCTTGAGTTGGGAGCCGTGAATACCTCCCCTATGTCAGGGACTGGGACGTTCTCACCACTCTGATGGGGGGCTCTTTGAGCAGGGGCCAGGAGGAATATATTAAAGACTGACAATTTTCAAGATTTTTTTTACTCAATCTGATATATATGGTTTGAAATACTACTGCAAACTACAACTAACAGAATATTAATTGACATTATTGATGTGAGTTTGCATTTCAAATGCGTGGAAACAGTGCAGTCATCAATGTGCAAGGAGTATGGACAACAGAAGTGTGGACTAACATTCTCAAGTGGGCCATTCACTCCTAATTCACCTCAAACAATCGCTCCGTCTGGCCCCAGTTATGGCAGATTGTGTTACATGATCCTTGGAATAATGAACCGGTGCGTCAACACTGCCAATCCCACGTAGCGAAGAAAAGAGTCTGTCTGTTCCAGCCCCTAATCCAGTCTGTTTGGGAAGCAGAGTCTGTAGTGTGACACTTGTTCCCTACAGTCTCCAGTGTTCTCTCTGGAACCTCCAAGTGCCAGCCTGCATTAGCATAACCGTGAGGCCCATCCACTCACTACAGGATTAGTTCAGCTCTCCTCCCACTGTCTGATGGCTCTTTATCCAGATGGATGCAGCCTGTTAGAGGTCTTAACCACACCATCGCCACTAAAGTCATTATCATTCACCACGGGAAGGAAAAAGCTCACTGAGGGTCTGCTGTTTAGAGTGAGATTGACGTCTCATTTGGGATGGTTTAAGAGAAAAGAGAGGGAACTCCCCTTCGGACTATGATGGAGTAGCCAATAAATAGCCAATCAACCTGTCTTTTATGCTTGTTAAGTGATTATTTAAGATTGCTAATCTGATCTCATAGTGGTGGAGTCATGGTTTTTTTGAATGATGTGTAAAATGTGGACGATTCTCTGTTGAACACACGTCACCCACAGATTTTTCACCAAGAACAGCTTGAAAGGTTAGTATAGTGGTTTAGCATGGAGTAAGCATTCTTAAACCTTTTCATCTCAGGGTTTGAGTAACTGTATAAACTTCACCTCCTCCTCAACTTCTCATCCTGCAAATGATGGCGATTCCTCAACGTATCAGCGCTTTTCTTTTTTTCGTTTCAGCCACCAAAATGAGATTTATCCACCCACTTAACCCATAAGATATACTGAAGTGATGCATAAAAACAACCTCATGCTAGGAACTCCTGTGTCCACTCATGTGATTGTCGAACGTTGAGTGGCGCCATCACCAGCAGACAGACAAGCTCTATCTGTCTATTGTCCAGACAGTTCCATAATAAACCATGAGCTGCAGCACTGTGGCACTACTGTAAGGTTAACTCCACCACTAATCCATCGGACTCAGGTAGGTTAGATCAGTGACGTCTTGCATTGCGAAGGAGCCAGTCACACTGCATGCCATGGGCGCAGTCTCACTGCAGTCGTCTGGCTTCTCTACCCTGCAGAGTAAACTGCATCTAATCTATTTTGTAGTGGGATCATAGCTTGTACTGATGACTAGATAAATCAACACACAAAAGTGAAATGACATTTGACATCTGTGATGTTTTAATCTTGTAACATGTTGGTTCTTCTGAACAGACTTCGAGGAAAGAGAATACTGATGCATTTGGGTACAAATTAAGTGCAGGATTGCTTCATGGTTTAAATATAATGATAGGCCATCAGATAGACCAGTACTGAATGGGCCCATTCAGCATTATGCAGAACAATGTATGAGAAAAAAACAAAACATTTAAAGGATAAGGCTGGTGTTTTTTAATGCATTTCTTACTGTCAAAAAATACGATCAACCATAGAAATCCATTGTACTAAAAAAACTATTAAAAACACATCAGAGAGCCATGCCGTTGCTCTGGGCAACATATTTCATCATTGCGATGCACTGGGCCAGCCAACTTTTTCCTCAAACAACTTAAGCTGACTGTAAACACGTTTTCCATCTCTGGAAAGTAGTTCCGTAGCACCGAAAATAGTCCCCGGCGTAATGAAGAATTTGTTCCCATTTCAGTTTGATTTGGTAATAACTACAATAGCCTGACTTTTCATGGTAATAGTTAGCGATTTTTAAAATTGAAACTAAATCTTTGTGAGCTGTATTTCAAGGTTTTTTTTTTAATGACTTCCGGTTTGAAGGCTAAATAGGTTAGGTGGGGAGTCTGAAAGTAACGGGAGTAGAGCAAACACATTGTTGATTTTGTTATTTTCATAGGATTTGTTGACGATTAGAAATGTATTTAAAGGCACCAGCTTATCCTTTCAGAAGAAATATCACGATGCCTAGTAGTCTGTAGAGCTACAGAGGTAAACATTTATAGGAATGCAAGACAGACAGTGTGTGCTCTAGTCCTGGTACATAAGCTGTGCCTTTTAAGGACAGAAGGAATTCAATTCAATAAAAAAAAAAAAATGTTAATTACCCCCACAGGGCCAATTGTAAGCATAGTATTTAAAAACAGTAAAAATGCAAAAAATACTTTACAAACAGACAGACAGCATCTTGTGCATAACTAATTCAAGGAAGGAAAGAAGGAAGGAAGGAAAAAATAAGGATTGAGAAGCAGAGAGACAGAAGGAAGTAAAGAGGGATGTCTTAAAGATAAGTATGAAAAAGTGAATTAGTGTGTGTGTGGTGACACCAACACTGTACCCAGCAGAGAAGTGCTAACACATTAAAATGATCATGGTATATGAATTTATCTAAAGATCTCGCACAAATCGCATGAATCTAAAATTTCTACATAAGAATGAGCTTCCACAAAATCTTCTCCTTTATATCCCTGTGTTTTTTTTCTATCTTTTCCCACTCTTTCTAACCTCCTGCCTTGCCCTAACCTCTCCTCTCCTACTGCTCTCGCTTTCACAGTTTCCTTTTCTCTCATGCTTTCCATGCTCTCTCTCACCCCTTCTCCCGCCTACACTCTCTCTCTTTCTCTCAATTCTCTCTCTCTCTCTCTCTCTCTCTCTCTCTCTCTCTCTCACTCTCTCTCTGACTACGCTGTCTGCCTCAGCTGTTCTCAGTTGCACTGTGTGCCTTGTGCTGTGGGGACGGGGCAGAGCTGCGCTGAGTGGGGCTGGACTAGTCCAGAGCAGTGTTAACTAGAGAGAGAGAGAGAGAGAGAGGCAGAGAGACAGAAAGGCAGAGGGAGGGAGAGAGAGAGAGAGAGAGAGAGAGAGAGAGAGGGAGAGAGTGTGTCTCAGTGTAGATTATGCTTACCAAGCAGACTGGATTAACAGCTGAAACAAACTGGACCTGTTTTTCTTTTTCCAGCAGAAGGTAGAGACTGGGAGATAACGTGGAGGCTGTTCAGAGAGGGAACTGCTTGCTGGATAGGTAGTGAGGCAGAGAAGTATGACAGCCATAACTAGACCTGCTCGCTGTTCCTATGTATGTTCAGTATGGTGGAACTCCTCTTGTATTAGTCTTTAGTTTGGTGTAGTTTTCCTGGGGCGGACTGCTGTGGGAGGCTTGCTTGCAGTGACATTGACCCGTACACCCCCCACTCCACTCGCAGGTTCTGTCTCCCTTGGAGTTGGACTCTAACCTTGGCTTTTGACCCCTGGAACGGGAAAGGGTTTTGATTCGGCAGGGGACTAGACCTGCTGAGAACCAGTCTGGACTGAACAACCGGCGTTTACCCACAGCCACTGGACAATAGGAGCGTTTATTCTACGAGGAAGCCTGATCCGAGAGTGACGCTGAGTATCTTGAGGATCGTGCTGGAGGAGTGTATTTAAGGGACCTCTCTGGCCTGTCTTGCCCCAGGACCATGGGCTCTCTCTGGGGCAGCATCGTGCTGCTGTGCGGGGCGCTTCTGCTCAGGACGGAGGGCAGCGGAGCCCAACAGACCAAGAACAATGTCCCCCGGCTAAAGCTCTCCTACAAAGGTGAGTTCCTTACACCTTGACATTGTTATTGTCCTCCATCAGTTAAATCTTTAAATTAATCAACTATTCACTATCCTGTTTGAGGTATATCCTGTGTCCTAGAGCCTGTGTCCTAGAGCCTGCACTTTTTAATGCGCAGATGAATACCCCGAAAACCACAGATAGTGTGCTGATAAACTGATTGCTGTAAATATAAAAAAAAAGCCATGTCCATAGCACTTGTGGTATCTGCTACATCCTATACGTCCCTGTGAGAGAAGCAGAGAGATGCAATGGCTTTGATATCGACCTTTAGAAACTCCTGCAAAGTAAACTGAGTTGAATCGATTCTATTCATTCCATCCATATCAGTTCTAGGTTCCCTGCTTTTGTGGAAAATCTCTACACTTCATCAGGTGTACGCTCTGGTTGTATGACAGAATAATGCATATCTGTTTATATAGTTTCAGCTTCAGTATAATGGTAATAGAAGGACAGTGTTACAGTATTGACAATTGATTTTTGAAAATGAAAAATGTTTTATATGGTGTTAGATTAATACAAACTTGGTTTTATGCACAGATGTCAGCAAAGAGAGTTCTCATTCAGCTTATTTATTGTTTATTCAGTCATGCAGAAATAGCTCTCCCATATATAGCTGAGTGTTTACAGTATGTTCAGCTGAAATGCGGCATTGTTAGATTTAATGTAGCTGGCATGGTGACATGGTGTTTTTAAAGAAACATTATGATGACAGCCTTCCAAAAACAATTAGCATATTGGTTCAGTAATTTAATTCGACTGTGTCTGAAAAATAAGTGGATGGGATAGGAACAATTCATTGCAGATGTACTACGTTGCAAAGAAGAGAGAAGTTTAGAGGGATTGGGATGGTAGCTTTTCTTGTCAGATCAAAAGAACTGCTACTGTCTAATGTATCTCTACGCAACAATTGAAGTGTAAATGACAAGTATCTCTCTCCCCCCTTCCCTTTATTGACTCCCTCTCTCTCTCTCTCTATCGCTCTCTCTCTCTCTCTCTCTCTCTCTCTCTCTCTCTCTCTGTCTTGATCAACTGCTGTTGTCAGTTTTGTAATGAAAAGTGGTGCCAGACATGGACTCGCTGGCAGTTAGGCGTCATTCATCCCTCTCTCCCTTTCTTTTTTCCTGGATGTCATTTTTCCGCTCTGTCCTTTCCTGCATGGTAATTATACTGAGGATGAATGGTGCAGGTCTGTTTCAGCAGATGGCTTTCCCAAAGAGAGACGTTTCTCTCTCAGCACTGGGAGATCCATAATTACACACGCGCATGCACATACACACACACACACACACACACACACACACACACGCACACACAGATGCATACAAGCATGCGCACACACACACACACACACACACACACACATGAATACATGGCCATCTGTAGATAGCTAATGATACCTGTGAGCATATCAGTCATTTAAAACCACATGCTGTCAGTTCAGCGAAACACGCCCATGCAGTGATATCTCTATTAGATCACTGGAACCCAGGACTTCACAGTAGATGCAGGGTTATTTGGCTGCCATCTCCATATTCAAGATTTCCATCAGACCCCATTCAAATTTTGGATGCTGATGACAATAAGAGTTCTTGCCAAGGGCTGGTGAAATTTACGTCCCTGCATTATGGTGGAAATATTACTCGTATATCTTATTGTAGACTTTTTTATCAAACAGTATCCAGTTCAAGTCCCATTAGGCAAGCGATATGGGGTTATTTCATTATGAATCATTTATCATTCAAATCATCATATAAATAATTTATTACCCTTGTGAGAGGTGGGAGGGTGAGATTTAGATTTACTCATGGAAAGGAGGGACTTCTGTTGGGTGAATTACAGTACCTGCCCAGGCAGTCTGTGAAGTCCTCTGCTCCTGAAGATGGAACTTCTGATCTGTGACACAGGGGGCTGTGAGGTGAAGGAACCCTGACCCCTGCAGGTTACTGGGAATACACACTTTTTCTACCAAGTAGGCCAACAGTAGGATGTCTGTGTGTCTGTGTGTGTCCGTGTGTGTGTATATATATGCATGTTTTTGAGTCTACCACAAAGACTGCACTCACATTATTTATCTCTAAAGCCTGAACCTGAGCAGCAACCGCCCCCAATATGAGCCCCTCATTCCACTCAGTAATGCTCTCTGACACATGCATACCAACTTCTCTGATAGCCCCCCCACCTCCTCTCCACACACACACATACACACACACACCATCCCCAAACCTCCTCACGGAACCCCAGGGGACCCCAACTGATCTTCAGAGGGGCAGAAGGGCAGTGGAGTAGGGGGAAGGATAACAATGGTACCCCATGGCTACCTAAACATGAGCTAAGGTCCAACTGTATCAACAACTAAGTGACTGGGTGATGATGAGGTATTAGGAGGCCATGGATTTACGATACACCGTGGAGCCGTAGAAAGTGCAGTTTTACATAGATTATACCTTGGGATAAATTGATTGTCCTATGAGATAGATTTGCACCCTCGGAGTAAATGGGGCCTACGGGGAGTGAATAGAGGACCTGGATCCATATGTCTTACATGTGTACTGGCCACAAGAAGTGGAGCACATGTTGTTTACTGTCCAGGGACGAGAAGAGAGAGTACTTTAGTTTTATAGGCTGTGGGTGTACTGCCAAAAGTACTCCTTCTCTCCGACCTGTCCACCCTTTTCAGGAGCGCAGCCAAGGGCTTGCACACACACACACACATACACACACACACACATGCACATGCACACACGTACACACACACACAAACAAACACACAAACTAACACACGCACAACCACCAGCGGCACCAGCCAAAGTCTTAACAAATTCTTACTCTTGAATACCAAGGAGGAAAAAAGCCAAGAATTGAAACACCAGTAGAAAACAGTCTGCCTTACAATTCACAAAATTCTTCTTCTGCTCATAATCATGCCATTCAACTGGGTTTGTTTTGGGTGTGAATTGACTTCTAATCGGAGCTGGGGAATGGGGAAATTCTGTTAAAGACCTTTAATCCGTAAGCACGTTAAGAATCTCCGCAGTGGAGTTGGGTTTCTCAGGGTGTGTATAAGCTCAGGATGGCCATGGGAAGGTATTCTACACACACTGGAGAGCTGGCTTTCTCAGGTTCTGGATGGTCCACACCCTTATATTGTTGATGGGTTGAACTTGAGTTATGGTTTGTTCGGTGTTGTTCATTTGGTTTGACTTGGATGCTGTTCATGGTAAAAAAGCTCACCTAATCCTGCACATCTAATGTGGAAAGAGATTGAAGAGGTGTTTCACCGGATTTCTGGGTGACACCGAACAAATTACTTAACTGAACTGAACAAATTACTTACTTAACTACCCTCAGGCATGGATGAATCAGTCAGTGTGCACTGTTTACATGATGCAGTGATACGTTGTGTTTTGTCACTGAGCAATCACACAGTCAGTCATGTGGACAGTAAATGTCAGTTAAGCTACTGACCCAAGGCCATAGATTGGAGGTCCCATACAATGTTGCCACACATGGGTTATTGTTTAGACGTGTTTCTGCTTTTTCTGTGGAAGCACTTAGATAACACTCCATATGCCCTCCAGTCCAGAAAGAGAGAGAGAGAGAAAGACAGAGAGAAAGACAGAGGGAATGTAGGGTAAAAGAGTTTATTTTTATCAGTCTCACATGGGACTGTTGATTCTTTGCATCCATTCCATCTGCCCCCTTCTCTCTCTCTCTCTGTCTCTCTGTTTCTCCCTCTTGCTCTTCTGCTCTCTCTGTCGCTCACTCACAAATTCATTGTAATAGAATATAGCAGTGTGAGAGAGAGAGAAAGAGAGGAGAGAGAGAGATGGGAGAGAGAAGGGGGAGGCTGAAGAGAAAGATTAAGAGAAGTGCCCGACCAAAGTAAAGAGGGATAGTTGGTAAAATCTTTTTGAAAGAACAAATGGGAGAATTTAAAGGACAGTGAGGGAGAGAGAGGGAGAGAGTGTCAAATAGAAAGTGGGCAAAAGTGGTGAGTAACAGCTGGTAAAAAGTATTATTTGGAGAGAGAGAGACAGGTCTACCTCAAAGATTATGGGAAAAGAGAGAAAAGGAGTGAAATATGGCAGGGTAGCAGCTGACACCTGGTGCGGGCTACACACTTGCCCATCCACCTGTCTGTGTGTCTGTGTCTTTCTGTCTGTCTGCCAGAGTGACTGTCTGCTTGTTCGTCTGTGTGTGAAAGTGTCAGACATCTAAATCAGCCAAACCTGTTCTATGTAGCATAATGTAACAGACAGGCTTTAAACATCATTTTCACTGTGAAAACGTGGTCTTGGAGCTCAAAATATCTGCGACAAAACGTGGGCTTTCGAGTTTGAGAGGACTTAATGGAGTATCATGTGAAGACACAGTGAGAGAAAAAGCAAAAAATAGACATTAGCTTTTGTGATGTGCATGCATACCTCCCAGTGATAGTTAACCAGAGGGGAGACCAGTTCTAACATGTAGGCTACTGTCACCAGAGTGGCAAGGAAGCATCCTGCTGGTTTCTATTTCTTTCCAATAACACACATCTCTGTGTACTGTTACTGTACAACATGCTCCATAAACACACACGCATACACACATTACCCATAGAGTATACGTCTCTAGATGATTAGCTTTTAATAACTTAGCAATAGTCTCTGTTGAATGGTCTGTTGCCATGGACACTAGTCCCATGGACTATTCTCACAAACCGGAGCGATGTGTATGCGTGTGGTGGGTGGACTTGGTGATGCTGCGCTCCATTCTCTCACACATGTATCAGATGCGGTTTGAAAGAGAAGTGCAGTCATCGTGTCTGTGCAGCTGACTGCCTCGCTAAAGACGCCTGACACCTCGCTGTTTATAAAACAAGCTTACTTTTCTCCGGGCAATTACTTGTTTCCTTTAGACATGCAGAATATATAGAGATTACGTAAACCAGATAGACCCTCTCCCTCTCTCTCTCTCTCTCTCTCTCTCACTCTTTCACACTTGCACACACCTGTCTGCGTGCGCGTGTGTTTGAGCATGTGTGTGTTGCTGTTCAATTTCATTGTGTGAAGCAGGAAGGAATGTGTTGCTGGATATATACAGAGCCATCTCTTTATGACCAAAAGCAGATGGAGTAACCCTATCCTTTCTAATGAAATACTGGGTTTGTTGTTTCTCAGACCGGCCTGTCTGGTATGATCACTTAAAAGTAAAAACAATGTGTTTGGAGGATGGCTTCTTTCTCTCTCTCTCTCTCTCGCTGTCTCTCTCTCTCTCTCTCTCTCTCTCTCTCTCTCACTCTCTCTCTCTCTCTCTCTCTCTCTCTCTCTCCCTCTCTCTCTCCCTCTCTCTCTCTCCCACACACATACCCAGCATCGGTGCAGGTGAAAGGGGTCAGAGGTAGCGGGTGTTATTGTGCTGTCAGTGAAGGGCTTACAGTGGATCCACTGATGACTGATCACCATGGCTACAGAAGAGCATAAATCTGGGACACAGAGTTTTGGGCTGGGTTGAACAGTACTTTTGCAGCAACTTTTTGTTGACCTTGAGCTTCTTTCCATTCTTTCTGAAGATACTGACTGTCTTTATGTGCAGCCTAATGGTCCCTTAATAGGATTTAATTTCTCATATTCCAAATTAATCTTCCCGATAACTACACCTGCAACTAGAGTAACCTAACTTATCCCAATAAAGGCTGAACTTTGACTGTAATGTCCCGACACATTGCAGCCAACAGTCTGAATAGTTTTAACAGGTTGGTAAATAGCTGGTAGATAGTGTAGGTGTGGCTGGCAGTGTTTATTGTTTCATATTCTAATTTAAAAATTTCATCCATCATGATTTTAATGCTGCAATTTTAATGGAAAACACAGCTTTAGATTAGCTGGCTAACTGATTCCATTATTCACAGTACCTGAGTGGCTACAGACTAGATCTGTTCCTTAAGACTTCAGGAAAATGTTCAAATCTTTGAGGACTTATTAAGTGAGCTTTTCATGGTGACTTCTTCGAAGGCTTTGGAGTGGGGAGTCAGGCTGCCTGAGGGCTGTTAACACAGTGCACTGAGTTTATATTTAGGAGACTGTCTAGATCCCTGCTCATCACAACGATATCAGCGCTGAGCCGCAGGAAACCAACAAAATCACCAAGACAGTAACAACAAGACACGGTGCCAACCCACTGTATGCTACCGTGTGTGCGCGTGTGTGTGTTTGTGAACATGTGACTGTGGCATGCACATGTGCACGCATGCATTTGTGTCACATAAAATAAGTCTGTTTTTTGATTGAGTGCCAACGCCAAAGTGTTGGATGAAGAGCACTAGAGAATCTGTTTCTAACTAGAGCCAGCATGTTCTCTCTCTTCCACTCTTTTCTACTCTCTCCTCACCTCTTAACCTCCTTCTTTCTCTCCTCCTTCATCTGTCTCATCTCATCTGTCTCTTTCTCTATTTTTCACTTGCTGTTAATGGCTATGGTTACATGCACAGACAGTACATGGAAAAAATACTGTGAATATTGCCCCAATTAGAATAAGAACACATTTGAACTATGTTATTATTCAAAACAATGACTGGATTTACATGTACACAATAATCTAATGATTTTCCTTACTCTGAGAATGAGAAGACCTCATTATGCTATTCATAATCTGTGAAAAGCAAAAAAAGATTTTGGTATTATTGTTGTTTTTTCGCAAGCACTGATAATGCACTAAACCTATAAGAAATCTACAAGAAACATTTCTCTGCATCTATTTCCCATGTACCTTTCCTACTAGTTATTCAAGGCTGAGACTCAAGAGGCCTGGGGCTGGATATATAATAAAGTTAGCTTATAAAAAAAAAAAAAAAAAGAAGAAATGACTAGCTTAGTTTTTGTCAAACCAACTCTCCAATTTTCCAACTAATACTGAGGTATTCCAAGTGTTTTAATCTGGGTATGAACACTGATAACTACTTGATTCAATACAATTCAAGTAACATGCCTTTATGACCCATGTTTTAAAAGATTCCTATTCCTATTAGAGAATTTGTGAATGGTTAAAAGCAGTCAGTGTGCTCCCCTTTCTTCTCCTATTTTCTTGTCTTTCTTACCAGTTTCTCTTTACTCTGTGTCTTCTCACTCTCTCGGGCTCTGACACACTTCAGAGGGGGGGGGCATTCTCCCTGCTAAAACATTCATGAGCGTTGTTGTTATTTACTCCCTGAGAGAGAGAGAGAGAGAGAGAGAGAGAGACAGAGAGAGAGAGAGAGAGAGAGAGAGAGAGAGACGGCTAAAACATCCAGTCTGTCTCAACTCTCTTTCCTTCCATAACTCTCCACCCTTGTGTGGGTGGTCGAGGGGAGGGGGGTCATTGTGTGGGTAGACATTCTGGGTGAGAAAAATATGTGAGAGGGACGGGGCATGAACGCGTGTGTGTGTGCAAGTGTTACACAAAAGGTCAGAGAAGGGAGAAATCCTCTGGCATAATGTATAATTTCACCTTTGGAGGGGGCTATGGTGACAAAACCCTAAATATCCTGTTTGTAACGAGTTCAGTTTTCCATTGTGAATGCAAATCTCACGACTTGGACAAACTTGGCACACCCGCACATTACACTGCAAAACGTGAGCTGGCTCTTTCTAAAAGTAGCCTGTATTAATGTGACCTAATGGTTGCTGTGGTTCAGAGTAATCCTGCAGTTTGAATGGTGGAACATTAGCAGAACATTATGATATTATGTATTCCTCCCAGTTTTCCACCGTGAGTTTCCCAAGTTCTGCTTGGCTGCTCTAGTCAAGGTCACTTCCCCCTTCCAGACAGTTTGATCGTTGGCTCCCAGTGTTGGCATTACCTGCCCAGTCCAAGATGGCTTGGCATTGGCTCTGTAATGCCCTCTGTCAATTGCCCTGCCTGGCCCAGCTGTGTGATTTCTGGTCCTGAAAACAGTTTGTGAAGGGAAGAGAAGCAACAACTTCTGAACACATGCAAAATGATAGAATATGCTGGTGGAGAGATTTTGTAAAAATACGAAGAGAAAGAAAGGGAGTTCCATAGAGGATAAAGTGTGACGCCAGTCTATCAGGGGTATAGGCAAAACAAAGCAACGTACCATTCTTTGGTTTATTTCGTGCACCCCCTAGGCATGGAGTAGTGATCCTCAAACTGTCAGTATATGGCAGAGCACTACCGAGCAGCAAGACTAATGAAGGGAGAGGTGAATCTCTGGTCATGGAAATTCTAGGCGGCTGGAAATACTAAAAGCTTTCTCAAACCAAAGGTTTGTTTTGCAAAAAACAATTGAAAATGTTAAATGAAATAAAGACTCTAGACTATTAGTCAATGGGGCATTGTCTAAATACGTGCACTGTATCTCTGGATTTCAATCTTACCTTTTTCGCATGACATTATTTCAGCAAGGCTTGATGTCTCCAATTTTGTTGTCATGCTGTCCACAGTTACTGTAATGTTCTTCAAGTGATTATCATGTTTTACTTAGCACCACTTGTCTCTCTGATTGTCTCTCCAGATATGTTGGAGTCTAATAACCTCGTGACGTTTGAAGGCCTGGCCAACAGCTCGGCCTACCACACCTTCCTGCTGGACGAGGAGAAAGGCAGGCTTGTGGTGGGAGCCAAGGACCACATCTTCTCCTTCAACCTCCTCAACATCAGCAAAGACTATGCACAGGTAAAACTGATGTCTATAATGCTTCTTAGTCTGTCTATCCGTCTGTCTGTTGGTCTGTTGGTCAGTCTGTCCCCCTGTCCATCCATCCATCCATCCATCCATCTATGACTGTTGGTTTGTCTTGCTGACTGACTTAATACCTGCCTTGAGTGTGTGCATCTCCATCCAGAGTGCCAGTCAAGGCTCAAGTATCTGGGGACTCTGTTTATACAGAAAAGTGCCTCATGAATATTTCAGACCAGAGCTGTCGCACAGGATCACACGCTGCGCCAGGCATGTTAGCTGCTCTCTGCACACCTGGATGAATAATGGAGTAAACTGAAACAAAGTGGAGAACAAATCGCATTGTGACCCCCTCAACCCTCACCATTTTATACACATGCATGAACACATGCTGCTGTCACACAGGCCTATCACATTCTATGGACTCACTTTTCCCCCTGCTTGTCTCTTTCATGGATTGCATTTGATAGTGCTCCGTAAATCTGAATCAAGGAGGGGTCTTTTTTTTTCTTTTTTAACATTTTACTGTGTCTGCATTGCAGATCCCTTGGCCAGCCTCTCCCTCCAGAAGAGATGAATGCAAGTGGGCAGGGAAGGATCTATCGGTAAGAACTACAGTAAAACCATCTATCTCACATGTCAGCATTTCACCCCTTCTCACACACAGTTTCTTTTATTTTTTACTAGGAAATATGAGCAAGGCTGCAGGTTTCAAAGTAGACCTTATTAGTATTAAATTGGTCCATATAAGGCATCACAAAAACAACTAAAAGATAAACTTTTTTCATACTGTATCTTTCAGCTTTTGTTTCCCAGCCTCTCTTATGTGTTGACATATCTAATCTGTCATATGGACAAAGCAGTAGCTAACTCACCATAAATCTGATCATAATCTCCCATACAAGATAGAGACCATCATTTGACCTTAATCACATATCTACAATATCAAGCCTCTGGAAACTCTATGTAATGGGCTGAAGCCTGGGGAATCACTGCACTTACAGCCAGAGCTTCTGGTATAACAGTTCCATGTAAATATCCACTGTACAGTCACATTTTAGGGACTACAGATATTAAATGTCACATATTATAGGACTACAATTTTCTATTTCTATACACATATGATCAAAGACATTTAATGAAGACATTCTTAAAATTTTATTTTGTTTAAGTTTAAAGTTACTGGATTTCCATAAATGCCCCCTTTCAGACTAACTCCAAGACTTGGTCCTGATTAGCAATTCTTACTAAAGAATTTCTAAAATCCTTCGATTCAGGACAGTTTGCAGCATTTGAACTGGAAATCCTCCATTCAGCAGGTGTACCACATTTGAATTAGAGGAGCTGGTGTTGTCAGCCAATCAGGGTCCAGTATTGTGTCTGTTCTGCCATGGAGGACTGTCTTATTCAATTTTAAGTCAATTCAACTTTTCCATGTAATGTTCACGAAGAACATTATTCTTTTCCTGAGCCATAGTATATTTGAAAATGAAAATTATGGAACATTAATAATATAAGACCTTTAAAGATATTGTAGTTATTACACTGGATTAGATGTGTCCTTTAGTTCGGTTCAAGTTTGGTCATCCCTAGACAGCTGTAAGATGTATTTATTTGTTCAGGATAAGAATGATTTTGTTAATTTGCTAAGCTGAAGCTAAAGCTGGATCTGAAAACCTCTCTGATTTGTTGTCATGGCATTAAGATCCAGAAGTCGTTCAGACAGCCTTACCTTACTCTGTCATCCCCTCGCATGACAAGCTAAGCATCGCATCTCCTTGTATCTGGCAGAGTGCAGTTTCAGAGCAGCTTGTATAGTGTGGTGAAACTCTGTGTAAACACACTGAGAGACGGTTCCAGCTCCCCACAAGCTGCCTTATGAATTCCATCTTCAATAAAGCCTCAGGCAATGGGCTGGAATATGAAATCATAGCTGCGCTGTGTATGCCTCACTTCACAGCCTGGGCCGCGGCCGGGACGGGGCGAGCTCTCCTGCCATTCTACCCTTCTATATGGCTGATTTTTGAAGGGCCATAAAGTCCTTTGTCTGTGTGTGTTTTCTGTAAATATTCTGGCATGGATGAATGGGGAGCCCCGAGGGGTGGTCTTTGTGTTACCGGGGTTGGAGGAGAGTGAGAATTAGAGGGAGATGGAGAGAGAGGCAGAGCGGGCGCACACTGATGTCCCCCGATGAACTGGAAGCAAACACTTCTGGAGATGAAGCAGAGGGGAAAGAAAGAGATAGATGGGTGTGAAAGGTGTGACAGTTCACCCACAAGAGAAGGAAGAAAGCTGCAGCTCCCACATAGTCTGTCACACACAGAAATCTCCAAGCTAAAGCTCATCCCAACTAACGAATGTATAGTAAGCAAGACAAGGAAGAGAAGTAATGGTTAAGGCCTATTATTCTTTGCCGTTATTCCCATGCGTCTAGCACTTTTCTTCATTAGACTAAAGCTAAAATCAGATAAAATACTAGACATTTTTCTAATAAGCCAAATCAATGTTAGTGTACCGATTGTATTGCCAGTGTGATTGTTATATTAAATACATACTACTGATGATATTCCAAGGAATTTATTATTTATTACAAAGCCATTATTGCATGGTATTATATGGTACTCGCATTCGGACATACTGGTGTGATGTGAGTCATCTCGTCTGCATCATCACACAAAATGTTTGCTGCAGGTATCTGCTCAAAGAGAATATGCCGAAACTACAAGTTTATTGTATTAGCGCTTGCAATCATGATAGTTCACTACTTAGATAAAAACCACCCACACAGGCCCTAGATCCAAAGAAAGACAGCTGTTGAAATGAAAACAAAAGCTTATACAAACAGAGGCTGCTTTCTGCTGCTGACCTAGTAAAGCCAGATAAACTTAGTCATGCATAATTTGTCGCTGTATTTTTCTTTTTTCTGTTTTTTTTTTTTTTTTTGTCCATGTGTGATGACATATTCATTTTCATTTGAGGTCAGGTCTGCTCAGGCACGTGCTGGCAGAGCACGAGGAAACTGCCCACATGGACCTGGAGCAACGCACACAACACACAAACAAACACACACACAAACACACAATAAGAGGAAAAACATTACATTACATTTTTTATTTTAGATAGGCAACATTGCCAGCAACCAATACGGAGCATACTAGCCACTGAATCCAGATAACAAATATTCCTAGAATGATCAGCATCAAGAATAGCTGTGAGTAAAATGAGAGAGGGATGTCTGAAGTGTTTCTTTAATTCATGCTGGAAGATAGGACACTATAGAACTCACTTAATACTGATATTAAGACAACATGTATGGAGCCAGATTTGTCTTCAACAGAATTCAAAAACAAATCTGACTCCATAACACAGGCCTGGATTATCCTGATTGCTCTGAGGTTGTGGTCGACTTTGCTGACTGCTTCACATACATGTATTATTCCACAGTCTAATTCCCTCCTATATGAATTTCACAATAATCCCAGTGGATATCATACAGCTCATGCCCCTGGTCAACAAAGAAAGAGGTCACTGAGTTCAGAGAGAGAGGGAGAGAGAGATGGGGAGATAGAGAGAGATAGAGATAGAGAGAGGGAGAGAGAGAGAGAGAGAGAGAGAGAGAAAACACAGAGTCATGGATTATCATAATCTGATCATAAAGTTATTCCCAGAATTATTACACAGCACAATTCTGAGGTCTAATCTGGAGTTACAGTAGGCCATTCTCTGTGGAGAATGATTACAGTAGAACAGAACAGTAGATTACAGTGGGTTGAGCTCTCTGTTATCATCACAAATTCCCTCTCTCTTTCAGTTTTGGATGGATCTCCCTCTTCGTCTGTGCTCTTAGTGAGGTCTGACCTGTTTGTCTGTCCAGCTGATCAACAGTGGAATAGAATAGCTTGGATTTCCACCACTCTCCATTGACCCAAATGTGCTGGACGCTGTCACGCCAAGCTTGGGGACAACCATAATGATCTTTGAAATGTTTTTGTGTCAACAGGCAATAGCTCGCCCCGGTCCTGCTAGAGCAAACAACACTGTGATTAATCTCTCCTCTGTCTCTGCTCCATCAGAGGGAGTGCTCAAACTTCGTCAAGGTGTTGCAGACATTCAACCAGACCCATCTGTATGTGTGTGGCACAGGCGCCTTTCACCCTGTGTGTGGCTACCTGGAGGTGGGCAAGAGACCAGAGGTACAGACGGACACTCCATTTCCCCTTGGCCTCCACTTGTTTGAGCTTTTATTTTGCCGTTAAGCACAATAATGCATGTTTGCCTGAGATGTAAGAGCTATATAAAGTTTGATATTAAAGTTAAACTATTGATTTAGAGTTGCGAAGGACCATCTCTGGTCGAGTGTGAGAGCATTCGCTTCCCCTAAATGATTTGCTAAGTACATAAAAATGGTTTCATTCACTCAGCAAAATGAGGTGGAAAATTAAACACAGGGTTTCATAGTCCACAGGATTTCCAATTCATCACTCTAATATGAGACTGCTGTGTGTGTGTGTGTGTGTGTGTGTGTGTGTGTGTGTGTGTGTGTGTGTGTTCATTTGAGTATGAGAGAAGGAAATTGCTCTCTTCTCCTCCAAATGTCACTGAGTCAGACTTATAAATGTGCGTTTCCTATCCATTAGACAGTTATTTTCAGACAATTAGAGAGGGGAAATATCGCTGAGAATAGCCATCTACTGTATGTAGACCGTAACCTAGAGCTGTAATCCATCTGACAGGTTTTCTATTAGTGTCGAGCTCACAGAGTCATAGAGTATGATGAGATTCATTGTTTTCATCCTGAATCCTGCCCCCTTGCCCTGTTACATTATATTACAGTGGAAACTTGCTTTCGATAAATAATCCTAAATAATGCATTCATACTATACTGAACTTAACTCTTTGAGACTTAATTTTCACATTGATCTTTTTCATGAAATCCTATACCAGTGTTTTCCCAACCTGGATGTCATGACCCCCTGACATGAAAATAGGGTCCCGAGAAAAGATCCTAATCATACTGAAATGACTGATAATATTAGATACGATCATAGAGTAAAAGTGCATTTTCCAATCTTATTATGGGGTCACATGCCAGAAAAAGTTGTGAACCCCTGTACTAGCCTGTTCACTACAGTCCTGTGAAGTTGTGTTTCTGTCTCTGTGTATCCAGGACAGCGTGTTCAGACTGGAGTCTCACATAGAAAACGGCCGGGGGAAGAGTCCCTACGATCCCAAGCTGCTCACTGCATCCATGCTCATTGGTGAGTCGCACGCTGTTTAAGACCGGATACGCTGTGCTGTTCCTTTGCGAGTCTGAGTAAGCTCATATAAAAACGTGTGAGTCGTGAAAACACCCTCGGTCATGCTCATTCATTTTAGCAGATATACGGGGTGTAAAGCAAGTGAGAATAACAGAACAGGGCTTCTCTGTCATTCATTATGAGCGGATCTGCTCTGTAGTTTGTATTTACACACTGGTGAACCCCTCATTGGCAGGACTATAAACTCTATTTCAGTCTGAATATACCTTCTTAAAGTGCTGGGTGTGTATGGCAGATGACACTTTGTAGTGAATTCTCCTTTGTGTTGAACCCCCTATTTTTGGCAAGTGAAACAGGACGGTATGAGCATGTCATTACCCTCTCCCCCCAATTATAGCCAGTCACATTGTGTTATATCACACCGTTTAACCTAACAGATGGACATTTTCCAGCCCATCACCCCTCATCTCCTCTCCCCTCTCTCTTTCTCTCTTTTCTCTCACCAACATTATTATGTACTCCCCCCTGTCTCACACCTCTCTCCTGTCCCTCCTCATCTGTCCCTCCATCCCTTCACTTCACCCCTCCCTCACTCCTCCTCTCTGCCCCTCCTACTTCCACCGTGTCAATGCCAATTTCACACTCCTGATGTTCATCACGTCACTCACTGTCTGTAACGGCCGGTGACTCCAAATCTACCTGTGCTGCTAAGCCCCTGAACAATTCCTCCCGCTTCACGCCTGCATGACTGGGGCATCATCGCCTCAGACTGTTTTCTCATCCAGTGTAGCTATGCTAACACTCTCCCCTCTTCCCATTCTCAGACGGTGAGCTGTACTCAGGGACATCGGCTGACTTTATGGGGCGGGACTTTGCCATCTTCCGCACTCTTGGCAAGCATCACCCAATCAGGACGGAGCAGCATGACTCCCGTTGGCTAAATGGTAAGGAAGGAACAGGAATATCACTGTCTGACTCTCTTTTGATCATATGATTAGAAAAAATGCTTTGGTAAATTGTTTTAGGGTTCCAGATTTTGCTTGATCTCAAATGTGTGTGTGGCCCATGTGTGTGGTCCGTGTGTGTGTGTGTGTGTTTCAGATCCCAGGTTTGTGAGTGTCCATCTGATTCCTGAGAGTGACAACCCAGAAGATGACAAGGTCTACCTGTTCTTCAGAGAGAACGCCATGGATGGAGAGCATGCTGGGAAAGCTACACACGCTCGGATCGGACAGCTCTGCAAAGTGAGCACACACATGTAAACACACACACACGCCCAACGAACGCACACACACGCTTGCACTTGCAGACAAATACATACACACACAAACACAAACACAGACAGAGATACCCACACACCCGCCCACCCACGCGCAGACATTATGTGAAATAGCTTCTGTATCTGGAAAAACACTTGACGGGTGTCTGAGTGGCTCTCATAATGGCAGCTTTCATAAGCTGTTATCTCTGGTTATTTTTAGCCCTGAGAAGAGTGGGCTTTGTTGTGTTTGGTGCGGCCGCAGCTGAAGACAGAAACCTGAGAGAGATGTTAAATGTCACCAGAACCTGAGAGGCAAAGGGACTGTCAATGGCAGCACTGTTATCCTAATGCCAGGCTTTGGCACTGATTTGTGTGTGCTGCGCCACCCAGCTCCAGGGGAAGGTTGTGTTAAAGCGCTGGCCTCGTATCAGCTTTCACATTCCAAATCCCATCCTTATTCATTAAGTAGGAATACGCCAAGCTGACTGCAGATCAGTGAATGAGGGTCCAGCCTCCCCCTCCCATTCAGCTGCATATCGTGCCTCCTGCATTACAGCCTGATTCCCCAGAATGTCAGGAATCTGCTCTGCTCAACACAAGACAATCCATCCATTATGCAGGATGCTGTATTAATTTAGGCCTGTGCATATTTGGGACACATCTAACATGCTGTCATAAATCAACACTGAGTGGGATATGTTTATTCTACCATCTGAGCCAGCATTCTGTCTTTGCCTCTGTATGTGTGTGTGTGTGTGTGTGTGTGTGTGTGTGCTGAAAAACAAACACACAGACGCACATATAAGGGCGTGTGCTGGAACATACTGTTCAGAAAGACAGTCTTCTTTCTTCACTGCATCTAAAATCCACTCATCAAGGGCAATGTTTTTTTAATAAGGCAAAGGTGGAAATTTGGTTGATTGACAGGCTTGTTTAATAATCAAGAAATAAAAAAAATACTTCCTGCATCCCGACTCCATCATCACCCTTAATCATATGTTTATGTTTCGGATGGTTTGGCTAATGTGTTTTTAATACCTGTTCTGGAACAGATTTTAATGCAGTAGGGTACACAGTGAGACTTCAGGTGTCAGGTTGAACTTGTGTGTGTGATCTGTCCCACAGAATGACCTGGGAGGACACAGGAGTCTGGTGAATAAGTGGACCACCTTCTTGAAGGCTCGACTTGTTTGCTCCGTGCCTGGCCTCAATGGAATAGACACACACTTTGACGAACTGCGTGAGTGATCTCATCCTCACCTTAACATGTGGTTCACACATTATTGCCTGGAGATGAATTTCTATCTCGTCAATGTAGGATATGCTTTTAATATACATTGACGTCTTTTTGGCTTTCAGAGGATGTTTTTCTCATGAGCACCAAGGATCCTAAGAACCCGATCATCTATGCAGTATTTACCACCTCCAGGTACAGTGGCTGACATTGGAATGGTCTTAACCATAGCCGCCGACTGTATGACCCATGTCTTAAACAACCTCCTCCTCTTTCCTTTTCTGCCTCACTCTCTCTGCCCATCAGCAACATCTTCAAAGGCTCAGCCGTGTGCCTGTACAACATGGCGGACATCAGGAGGGTGTTCCTGGGTCCCTACGCTCATAGAGATGGACCCAACTACCAGTGGGTGCCCTTCCAGGGACGTGTTCCCTACCCACGGCCCGGCACGGTGAGTACTGCATATGCTTAACTGAGCTTTTTATTTGATTTATTGTAGAATGTAGAATCTTTAAAGGTACTTCTCCATTATACTGTGTCGAAAGCAATTACAATAATTAATTTTCTCCCCAGTGCCCCAGCAAGACGTTTGGAGGATTTGATACGACCAAGGACCTTCCTGATGAGGTCATCACCTTTGCCAGAGGTCACCCAGCCATGTTCAACCCCGTCTACCCCATCAACCACCGACCGATCATAGTCAAAACAGACGTGGACTATCAGTTCACACAGATCGTGGTGGACAGAGTGGAAGCAGAGGACGGCCAGTATGACGTCATGTTTATAGGCACAGGTATACACTTATACATTTAAACACACTCAAACATACAGTGCTATTATATATTCAGAGCTCGACTCTATCAGCGACCTTGTATCTATTCACATGTGTATAGCACTAACCATACAGAGACACACACACACAGACATGCAGTATCATTATCATCAACACTGACACAGAACTGATTGAGACAGACATTGAGTTGAGCGTATGGAGCAGGTACTGACTGAGAATATGTGCGCCTGCTGTCATTGTGTGCTAGACATGGGGACGGTTCTGAAGGTGGTGTCCATCCCCAGAGGCTCCTGGCACGACCTGGAGGAGGTCCTACTGGAGGAGATGACCGTCTTCAGGGTAAGTTTAAGGTTATTCTCTCATCACTTTCCTTCTTTCTCCAGGTTAGGCTGGACTCTAGTATCAGTAACTCTAGTATAAGTGTGGTTTAATCATTTTGTTGTCTTGTCATTGCCATTTCTTATAGGAGCCAACAGCCATAACAGCAATGGAACTTTCTACAAAACAGGTATTGATTGTAGTTCTCATTTACATGATCGAGAAACATTCCGTGCAGCAATGTAAATCTAAATTACAGCAATGCATAAAAGAATGCATTGCAACCAAAGTGTATAGCCTCAGGCTTACATGAAAGAGGGTAATTCTGATATTTATGTCAGTAAATGAGTTGCAGTGGAGGAGAGAGCAACCTGCTGGATTGCAGGGAGAGACAGGTGAAGGGACAGGTGAAGGTGTGTGTGCTTTAAAGTGAGTGAAATGTGACTACTGTTCCTGTAAGTTTATGTGTGGAAAAACCGTCTCAGTGGTTGAGAGAGTGGGAGCTCTTCGTGGGTGACACACCTTGCCGCAGGCTTGGAAGGCAGAACAAAGACACGTTTGTCACACACACACGCCTTGAGATGAACCGACATGTCATCACACAAAGGTCTCAATTGTTGGCATGTCAGCCTAACAGTTAGTTCATCAACATAAGTGGAGGGAAGAGGTGAGACAAAAGCAGCGCACTAATGGAGCGGTAGAAGTTGGCTGAACACCTGTAATCAGATGGTCTGTCCACATTCCTGACTTGTAGTTTTGCCTCAAGCTGAGTCGAAAAGTTGAGCAGAAAATATGCCTATCACTCAAATTGCTCAATTAGCTTACAGTAACTGCAACACAATCTCAAACTTAAAGGTCATTGTAGTGCCTGAGAGATAAAATAGCTGCCATTGAAACCTATATATCCTGGATCTGCCGATCTGTGATACTGAGATGTTTTTCTCCTCTCTCCTCTGCCTACACAGCAACAACTGTACCTGGGCTCAGCCATCGGTGTCTCCCAGATGCCTTTGCATCGCTGTGAGGTGTACGGGAAGGCCTGCGCTGAATGCTGCCTGGCCAGAGACCCTTACTGTGCATGGGATGGCACCGAGTGCTCTAGATACTTCCCCATGGCTAAAAGGTACACATGCCTGAATACATGCGCCACATTCACACACGTACACTTGTATGTCTTGTGTTCACTTACACGGTTTTACGGTTAAGTGCGTATGGGCAACCTGAGTTCAACACACCATGCAGATTTGATTTTGACATGCCAAATGTACAGCACATGTGTGAATAATGTTTTTTTTTTTGCGTTTTCTTTTTTTTTTTTTTCACATGGTGACTAAATTATTGAGGCAAAATCAGATCAGAGAGGAGGGGTTTTCATACCCAGATTAAGGACATATGCAGTCTGGCTGCGTTTCAGGGCTGGAGGTAGGGCCCACGAATAGTGCAGTCTTTGTATGTTCGCCAGAAACCCCTAAAGGTAAGAGGGTCGTATTTCTACCAGAAAGCTAGAAATATAACCTGCCGCATGTGTTTACTGTAAATGAGAACCGATGTCAGTGATGTCTGGAGGCTAAGTCTGTCTGGGTGAACCCCGGGTGAAGTAGGTGTTAGGGGTTCAGTGGTAGTGTGCTAAGAGTAGTGGACTTATCATATATGCGTGTGTGTATATGTGTGTGTGTGTGTGTGCGTGTGTGTCTGTGTGTGTGTGTGTGTGTGTGTGTGTGTGTCTATGTATGTGTGTATACAGCCTCCCACTCACAAAGCTCCATGGGGCTTATTGATTTGAGTGCTCGCTGTGCGGTATCCTGTTTCCTCTGTTAGTTGGACTCCAGAGTCCTACATTCAGAGACTTAGACATCTAAACAAGGCAGCTACAGCAAACTCGTACCTCCAATTACCAACACCCCAACACCGGGTCAGAACAATGGGAAGCGGAGGGGGAGAGGTTACATCTGCCTCTCTCGCTGTCCATAAACCTCTGTGTTCTCCACTTTAGTGTCTCCATTGTCTCATCATTTATTGTTTACAAAAAGCATCCTTAGTGTTTGCATGTGCTTAATTGTTGTGTGTATTTGGAATTCAATCCCCTTCGCATCTGCAGCCCAGAGTGACTCCCGAGGAATACAGGCTATCATGATTGATTAGATCTGAATTCCTCTGTCTCACACACCCTATAATTAAAGCATTTACTCTTAAAGGTTTATGATGCTCTGGCTTATTGCTGTTAGTTTATCTATTTTCTTTGGCCTCCGCTATCGCTGCACATCCAAACCACAAAACACACACACACACACACCCAAAACAAACTCCCCAAACGCACATACTCACAAACACACACACACACACACACACACACACACACACACACACACACAAGAAAGAAGCCCATGCCCCTGCTGAGTCATGACAGTGTTTATATTTGTTTTTCTGCAGGAGAACGAGGAGACAAGATATCAGGAATGGAGATCCACTCACACAATGCTCAGACCTGCAACATCACGGTACATAAAGACAGATAAAGATTTGTTTGTGTGTAAAAAAAACATTTTACAAATTCTGATAATAACCAAGATAATTTGCTACATGGATGTGTAATAAAGCTGATATTCAATTTATGTCAATTTGAATTCAAAAAACATAATGCCTCTACCAAAAGCACAATGCATTATTGTTTTTCCAAATGGCATATTGAAGCTAGTTCAGAGCATGTCGGTTTTCCGATTGCACAACAAAAGGAGCTTTTTTGAGTATTCAGCTCTGCTTTGAACATATAATGGGTCCCAAAGCAGCTGCTGGCCTTTCCTAAAGCGATCAAAAGAGTAGAGAAACAATTTGAATGTGTGTGCGGTGTTGCGTCTGTGTGTTTTATGTGTTTCTGGTGGTGTGAAGATTAGAGTCAGTCCATGTGAAGCTTATAATTAACATGGTCAGGATTCCTCCAAGCCTCCTCTCTGTCGCCAAGCCCTCCACTCCACTGCCCTGTTAGTGGTCTCAGTCCAAAAACAGGGCTCAGACTGCGGTCAAATGAACGGTCTCACTCTCTTAATTATACATTTCTTTCATTTGAATGAAAAAAAAAGCCTGTTATCTAAAGCGGCCCTATTTGAGGAGGGAGAGTTCACACAGAGACAAATATACACATACACATCCTGGTAAATAGCGTTGGTGCCCTGTAGCCACCCACACAGTATAGAAGCCATACATTGATTTTGCGTTTTGGAGAGACGGTGGGGTAGAGCGGTGTAGGGTGCCTTGTTTTCTTTTCACAGCCACAGCCCACAGAGCACCAGATTCAGAGCTCTGCAGCTTAAAGAGAAAAGGAAAAAAGTGATTAGGGAGAGGGATGAAGGAATGACGAAATAACAGACTTCGCTACAGCCTGAATTGTTCAATTTAAACCCGGCTTTTAGAGATCAGTCAGAAACAACACTGACCTTACAGTGCAGGAACGCGCATGGATCTGATTGAACAGCATCTCACGTACTTGACCAGACCCAGGTTTTAGTTACAGCCCATTTCCTCTGGAAATAGACTGACTGCCTCTGTGGTGGGAACTGCCTATGCTGCACATGATTGAGTGTGATAAGAAAAGAGACAGACAAAATAATGTGAAATGCAGTGACTGAGTAGAAAAAAATAATTCAGCCTCCAAACGCAGGCAATACTGAGAGAACAAAGTTTTGTACAAGTCAGTCACTCAGCGAATGTTACACAGAAAAACATGAAAGCCATTAGAGCTTTAGAGAACTGTTTCCTATCTATCTGCCTGTAAAAGAAATCACATAACATTCAGCTATCGACACAACCAATGATATCTGAAACAAAAAAAACATAATTTATACTAACTAACTTGTGATTTATATATTCTGCGTGTTGGTCTAGATGAGCTGAGCGGGCAGACCACTCTGCTGGATAAGACAGTGTATGGTGTGGAGAACAGCAGCACTTTCCTTGAGTGCAGTCCCAAGTCCCAGAGAGCCCTAACCTACTGGCAGTATCAACACTCCACTGATGACCGCAAACAAGAGGTTGGCGTTACCCCAGCACCCTCTTAGAAACTGTTCTGTTGAGACACACTCATCTGACTGTAGAGCTGATAAAGTAATGATAAATGGTATTATATAATGAGGTTTATTCTAAAAAATATTATATTATGTCAATAGTTTATGGCATAGTTGATCAAAGCAAAATGAATTGAGCGTGTAATCACAGCAGTCACAAGGCATTGCTGATTAGATTTCTGGGCCACATGATATCATATTAGCTGTAATTTGAAATTTTGACTCTTTCCTCTCTGTCTCTGTCTCTCTTTCTCTATCACTTTCTATTTTTCTCACTCTGTAGATCAAAGGGGAGGACCGATTCATCCGCACAGACCAGGGCCTGCTGATTCGCACCCTTAACAAGAAGGATTCTGGGATCTATCTGTGCCAGGCGGTGGAGCACGGCTTCATGCAGACGCTCCTGAAAGTCACCTTGGAGGTCATCGACACAGAGCGCCTGGAGGATCTGCTGCACCGCGACGAAGAGGCCGCCGCCAGCTCGCCCGTCCAGGACCTCTCCACACCTCGAGAAAGCCCCAATCAAAAGCTGTGGTACAGAGACTTCCTGTCTTTGGTCAATCACCCGACCCTGAGCAGCGTGGACGAGTTCTGCGAGCAGGTCTGGAAGAGGGAGAGGAAGCACAGGAGGCAGAAAGCTCACCTGGTGCAGCAAGTCCAAATACACCAGCAGCAGCAGCAGCAGCAGCAGCAGCAGCAGCCGCCGCAGCAGAAGGCATTTGTTAACCCTCACAGCCACGGGCACGCTCACGCTCACGGGCTGGCAGCCAAGTGGAAACACCTGCAGGAGAGGCAGAAGGGACGCAACCGCAGGACCCATGAACTGGAGAGGGCTCCCCGCAGTGTCTGACCCATGAACCTTTACCTCTCTAACACCCAACCCTAAAACCCACACCCCAGTCCTCATTCTGTAACCCTGCTTAACTCACCTAACCCCTTTCCTCCTCCATACCGAGATACAGACTTCTTCCACAATGACTGGATAGAGAGAGTTTAACTGGAAAGAAGGCGATACTTCCCCGATCTGCCGGCTGGTGTGCTATGTGCGTGGGCAGCCATGTTTACAGAAAGCCGGTACAGAGGACTGCAGGAGACAGGATGTCATATCACACCAGACCATTGGAGCATATTATCTCAGCTGGCCTCTGTGGCCCCGGTGCTGCAGAGGGACAGTGTCAACCAGCGAGAGGACTGGATATATATACCCACCCTATACACATGACTGACTCCATGTTGAAATGGCTGCGTCGATGGCATTGTCTCATGGCATGCTAGTTAGGTGTCTTTGTCGTTGTACAACTAGGTAGATGCCTGAAAATACCTGAGAATCTCTATTCTGATACATAAATCAGAAAGGGGAAGGGGATGGGATTGTATTAATAAAGTCTGAGGAATAAATGGACTGGCAGTGGTATTACAAGCACAAAAATAAGTTTATACAGTTAATGGAAAGCACAAAGATGGGATATTTGGTGGATTATAGAAGGTTAAGTCAGTCAACATGAGAAGAAAATGCCCAAGCACTGCAAGAAACTCCGCTGGGAGAGACAGTCACCATAACATGTCGACAAATAATCCTAAATTATGTAGCTAAGCTGTGTAAATACTGTATGCTATGACATCTCCTCATACTAAAGGGAATGGCTTGCGGTTTTCTTGTTACCTTATGTTGTTTCCCCAGAAAGAAACTTATTTAAGAAAAAGTCTTTTGAAAGCAGTTGTAAGAGGGAGATTTTGTAAGTCTTTGTGTCTATGCCCTAGATAAGCTCCTCAAAGGAAGAAAGGTTTTAATATTCTGTTTTGTTTATCTTTTTACGTCATCAAATTCCTTTCAGTGTCACCAGTCATAAAGTTGACTGTCACTTGTTAAGGATGTCTCCAACTGCATCACCTCAGTGCAACTTGACATGTCCCGATGAACTCTTCCATGTTGATTTAATTATGCAATTTATACACTTTGTTTCCACTATATGTATATTTATTGATATACAGTAATGTACATTGTGAACATATTATTTGATATACAGTCTATTTTTCTCACTATGACCTGATTACTATTTTTCATTTGATTCATTTAATTTACAGGACCAACCTCTTAAAATAATTGTATTATCACAAATACTGTAGTAAGACTGGAAATGTCAATGACATATTTATCAGTACCGGTCAATACTGCAACAGGTGTCGCATACCAAACACACTGAGCAATAACCCAGTGTCCATACTGTATTTTTCTTCCATATTTGTTGCCTCATATTCATACTCTCCACCGGCAGTGCAGTGCAACAAGTTAACTTCACTGCATGTAAAGAATATTCTCATTTTCTGAACATGACAATAAACGATTATTATATAGCACACACACACATACACACACACACAACCTGGAATGTAGCTGTGAACATTATGTAAATAGAAATACTATGGTCTATGTATGACAAGTATGACACTGTGTACTAGTGCATGTGAATGCTATTGTAGTGTACCTGTTTCGCTATAACAGTGATATACTAGTCTGATATTGTCCACAATTATTCTGTTGTTAGCTTATGCAGCACACTATATTAACTGTTTCGGAGATGTAAATACTATTTCTGTTAGGACTGTAAACTTCAGTTCAATTTATAATTCCTGAGGTAGGTATTCAGAAAATACAGCATTTGCTTTCAGATACTCACGGGTCGTCTGAACAGGATCTCACTCTGGATTTGAATGTCCACTAGCTAGCTAACAACAATGAACAATGGCAATGGAGCAGTGTAATTAAACAATGCAAAACATCAGTATACTATCAGATGGCCTTGTCTGGGAGTGTTTGCAAGGTCCGTCTTCTCTCTGGCTGAGGAGAGGAAGCAGTGACGGAGGACGAGGAGAAAAAGCCGGAGCGGGTTTAGGATTACGAGACAAGTTGGACACCAGAGATGTGGAACTTTCAGCAGAGATGGGCATATGATCAGATCATTACTATAAAGAGAATATATAGGGTGCCTCAATGCATCTGTCTTGTCTGTATGGTGTAAGTGAGGGATTAAAGTGCTGCTGCTGCTGCTGCTGTAAGGACTTTTTGGCATGATGATGATGGTGATGTATTCTACTGGTCTAATAAATGTCTCTTCTTAAAGCCCTGGCTTAACTGAATCTGTCTTTTTTTTATACTATATTGTGTATTGCATGGTAATGCATACAAGTTATGTTGTTATCAAGAAACAATGAGACAATAAACATGTGGTCCTCTAACATTGTCAATTGAAACCCTGTTGTTTGTATTTTTATACAGTTACATAATCACAAGAGTTGGATAGAATTGAAACACACAGAGGAGGTTGAAGAAATGTTGTCACAACCTGGCTGACAACCATAAAAATGTGCTTCCAGAGTATGCCGTAAAAAACAATTCTTTGAAAAGGGGAAATAGAAAGAACAGGAATCCGATAATCTTGAACAATCTCCCAGTGCAATAAAAAAAATCATCTGTAGTTTATGTGGGCTTGACAATACTGAATTTCCGTGCATCTCACAATAGAAATATAAGCCATAGGGATCCATACAGTAAAGTGGGGCACCACTGCTCTCTGGTGGTGACAATACAAAAACACATAATCAACCTGAAGTGTAGGAGGGAAAAAAACATGTGATTCATATATCCCATCTATGTGTAAACAACAAGAGCAGTGATCTTTCCTTCCAATCTTTCAAAAGTAGACAACTTTTCCTTAAAAAAGTTAGTATTTTCCAGTTTGATATTGTTGTTGCGGCTCATAGCAGCAAAGAAATTTGCAGTTCACAACGGATCTGTCGGATCACAACATTGTTTCTCTTAACACCCATGCATCCAAGGTCAAAGGTCAGTCAGTATATATCTCAGCTGGGTTCTGACCTTGACTTCTGCAGTTAACTCAACTGCTGCTGGGGGAGCTTAGCTTCACTCCACACTGTCTCAGATGTTTCAAATGGATTATTATTGGGGAGCTCTAGTGCCACTATTGTCTGCTGGGAGAACACACACACACACACACACACACACACAAACAAACACATTCACATGGAAAGAGATGGATGCATTCAGAGAGAGCAGGGAGAAGGACGCCCATGAGAGTGTGTGTCAATAGCAATGTGACAGATATACGACCATGGAGAGATGAAAACGGATAGTGTGTGTTTTTAGGTGCTCTCCTGACAACACTTGAAAAGGGCCGCTGTTGCTATAGGAAACTCATTCCGTGAACTGACTGAGCTGTGTGTGTGAGTGTGTGTGTGTGTGTGTGTGTCTGTATGTGAGAGAGTGTGAATGTGTGGTTCAGAGAGAAAGAAACAGAAAGAGAGCAAGAGAGAGTGTGTGTGTGTGTGAGAGAGAGAGAGTGAGAGAGAGAGAGAGAGAGATTGTTACACATTATTATATGATTCATTCATTACATTATTATATGATTATCTTATTCAGAAATGTATCCACTGTTTACTTTGTTGTTAGATCAATTGTATTCTTTTTAGTTGACTGTTCTGAGACGCTTTGGCAATTTTGTTGTTATGACATTCATGCCAATAAAGTATATTAAATTGAATTGAATTGAATTGAGAGAGAGAGAGAGAGAGAGAGAGAGAGAGAGAGACAGAGAGAGAGAGAGAGAGAGATTGAGAGCATGTGCATGGATGCACATTTCAACCACTTTAACACTTTTCAAACTCGGCAAAGTAGATGGAGCATACCTTTCTCACACGATTTCTATCTTCCCCCATTGTCTCTGTATACAGTAGATAATGTCTGTCTCCATCTGCAAAGGTCTTACGATATGATAAGCAGTTGCTGTTCGGCGTTGCTGTCATACCTGTACCGCAGAGCGTGACTGCCCTCCAGTGGCCGAGGGGACCTTTATCATTACGGTTCAGCTCCAGCATCCCAGTCGGTCTGATGGAAAAAAGCAGCTCCCCCCCTCATTCCTCCCACCCAAGGCCATGGATGAGTGAGAAAGACCGCCCTGACACTCACACAAAGGACCAACACACTCAATGGAAAAACCGACACATGAACAACAGGGCGGGAAAGCGAGACTAGAGAGACTGGAAACAGGTTAATAATATTGCTTTTGTTCATGTTTTCATTGCTCCGAAACAGCTCCGGGACTTGGAAGCTGTGTGTTTTGGTCAGTAAAGCAGTAAGTGTTTAGGTTTTCAGAAGATTCAGCAGGAGTTACATTTATCCCAAACACATTATCCCACTTCTCACTAATGTATTAGAAAGCCAGCCTTGCCTGTAGAAATAGTAGGATTGGAGAGAGATCTAAAGAAACTCGAGTGGGATTATACAGCTTGTCTGTTTTATCTCTGTTTGAAACTTGTCTTGCACAGGTACAGATTCTTGGCAAGAGCGGCGGCTATGAGAGGCGTAGGGTGGGAGTCATCTGGGAGGCAGCTGAGTGGATATGTAAAAGCACACGTTGACACACACAGACACACACATTTCTTTCCTGGGACGATCGTCATGTTCTACTGCAGCTGCATCCTTTACTGCAGCTGTGGGGCAGAGGGATCAGTCCATTCCATCTTATCACAAGGCTTGGGAAAAGTGAAATGGACCAGAGATAGTCATTTATTACACGCTAGTGACAATATGCTGGGATGATGCTTCACTTGGCCCAGTAGGATTCTACTGGAGAGGATGACTAAGCCCCTAACGTGCACAAGCATAAGGACACACACACACTCACATAATCATGCACATGCACGGATCACCAGTGGGTTCCAGCTGGTTCGTTCTGGGTCACCTCTAGAGACATCACTTTGGTCTATCTGGAAGTTTCGGTGGAAAATACCAAAAGCAGAAGAGGATTCAGCACGCATACATCCATATATCTTCCTTGACCTTTGGGTCTGGGTCACAATGCAAACCACTGGCCTTACAATGAAGATTCCCACCCATTGCCTTTTGGGGTTTTTTTTCCAAAAGGGTCATCACACAGCACCCAGCCCGGGCCAGGAGAACTGGAGAGCCCCGCTGCAGCCAAACAAGACGCACTCAGCCACAACCTGTCTGACGTTTACCCAACTGGAGAATGACCCCTGACAGCATCCAGCCCATTAGCCAGACGATAAATAACATTCAGAATGTCATACCTCGGTTCTGCCACATTATAGCATAGTATGGTATATCACAGTGCACTCTGGAGTGAGGTAATGATCTTTCTTTTCCCTCCAGCTGTCACTTATCAAAGGCTTGTAAGATTCTGGCAGTGTCCCTGTCTGCCGTCATTGAGTCAATAGCAGTGGTGCATGTGTGTGTGTGTGCATGTGTGTGTGTGAAGTGATTTTCTGGAAAATCTAATTCTGCAGGCTGGGGGGGTTTACTTGATCATTGTTGGGTTATGCCTTGAAGCACAATCAGGTTGGCTCTGTGTGTGCGTGAGTGAGTGAGTGTGTGTGTGTGTGTGTGTGTGTGTGTGTGTGTGCGCGTGTGTGTGTCCCTCTCTCCCTCTTTGGTAGCGTGTTAGCATTGTGTTAGCATGCAGGGGCACATCCCTTGCTTGGGGTAAAAGAGAGGACAGTGCGTTTAGTGTTGGCAGCTTGGCAGCAGTTGTGATGGTGGTGCTGTAGAGTTGGCAGTAACCTCAGTGGCTTTCGTGCTATGAGTGACAGAATGGCACAGGAGGTTTAGACTGGAGGTATGACAGGACCTTTAGCTCATTTCCTACATGGAAAAGGCCAACTTCAATGTTATTTTTATGATTTTGTCACATAAAAGCACATACATACATATACACACATACACATACACACAGGCTCACGGATGCACACACACACACATAGTCACCTCTGGCACCTTTCTGTTTTTTATATGTCAGTTAAACAACAGATGAAGTAATCTGTTCAACCGGAGACAATTAGATAAAAATCTTTCACTACTCAAAGTGAACACTGCAATTTTGTCAATTCAAGGTATCATTTTTCAATCAGAGAACCTGTCATGTTTACTCTTCCAGACACTTGATGAAGGAGTCTGTTTTGAAACAGCTTATAGGAACTGTTTTTCTTCCTTCACCTATATAGCTCACTCCTGACTCACCAGGTGGATGCAAAAACATATAATTAACTTGGAGTAAACATCGCCATGAATGGTCAGGAAATCATATCATCCTAACTTTCTGTTTGTAAGCTCACTGAAAGGTTTATCCGGTGGCAGTGATATGCAAGCATAGCAGAGCAGGGTGTGTGTACACCACTGTGTAATATCACTGTCTTGGCAGTCCGCTGTTAGCGTTGGCCGGAATGTGTTACTGAATGTTTACCTACCACATCACGACAATCCTCACATTGGTGGAGGACAATGTGCGGACGGGGTGTTAGCAGGTAACGTATGCCTGGCATCATGTCTCACAGAGAGTTTACATTGAAGACACTGGGGTGCCAATTCTCTCTCACGCACTTTCTCTGACACGTACGCAGTCTGCGCTGTGGCGAGCGGATTGAGAACAGGGCAGACGAAAGGTGGAGACAGAAAAAAAAATGATGGCAAAATATCTTCCGGGCCTTCAAGGGAAAGGCTGCTGATTGAAGCAGTTATCGGGCTAAACGTAGGAGAGGGGGGCCATGAAAACAAAGGCTGGATGCTGTTGAAAGGAGCTGTGATGAGATAGGATCAGACAGGGAGGGGACGAGGCCTCAGGGCTGACCTTAGCCGACCCTGAGATGGGTCAAAGTTCTGCACACCAAAGAGCAGAGGTCAGTTTACCCAGAGAAATGCGTCTAGCTGACAGGCAGCCTGCCATGTGTCTGAGTTTTGCTTGGCTGCTGCCCTCCACACTTCTAATCTGCAACTAATTGAGGTCTGCTCAAGTTAGGTTTGGCTGGAGCTCCTGGAACACATCACACAGTGGAGGGGTTAGAACAGAGGAGAGAACTTCAGCTTGGTGTCACTCTGAGTGAAAATCCAAATCCCGCTTACAGAGTATTAGTAGGATAAAGAATCAGTGGCTCCTTATAACTTGTTGCAAAATGGAGACAGGAATTAGCGGTTTTAGTGGAGCCTGATCTCCTGAAATTATGTGAAATTATCACAATGTCTTAGATGCAAATACATGCTTTGTGCAAGAAAAGTTATAGAAAAACCCTTCCCCACTACAAAGAGATTACATGAGAGGGGAACTAGAAACAGACTAGAAACAGGTGGTTGTTTGGCATAGCGCCGTGAAAAGTAGATCATTGTGGTCGGGCTGGTGGATGGGTGTTTACATTTGCCTTCAACTCTGATGAGCCAGATTTGATTACCAACTCATACCAAAAATATTTCTGCCGCGAGTGAAGTTTTAATTTTAAGTTAAAGTTTTTTCTAATGTAATCATGACCAAAGCATTTCCCTAAGCTTAACCAAAGTTGTTTTGCCTAAACTTAACTGTTACCTAACCAGGTGAAAATGGTGTTTTCAATTCACGCTATTATCAAATAATCCGATTTGTGGTATTGTCACATAATCCAATTTGTGATGTAGGAATGTACAGTAATTATTTCACAACATTTTATGAGTCTGTGTTTAATAAATATGCACTGGAGGCTCAAAATATATGACCCAAAACTAGTGTGTTTTGTTGGAGGAGAGGAGTTTCTCAGTTGACATAAGGAGTTGTTTTTATTGACTTACAAAACCAAAATGTTAGTCAGAGTCAGAGCAGATCTTGCCATGGTTTTGTGGGATTGTAATGGACACATGAAGTGAAAAACAATGGCTGGTGGTTTAGAGGCATAAAACAGAGGGACATAGAATGCAGTCGTACAGCTAGTCATCCGATTAGTCAGTCTGAAACAAACTGAAATAATTTATTTAGAACCTCTTTGCAGTTTAGTGGGTGCAAAGAACTTTATGGCTTACAAGTTTCTTGTATTTATAAGGATTCATTAGAGTGAGGCTGAAGTAGGTCTAAGGTATAATGTGTTTGGCCCAGTTGAGGATGGAATGCAAGGATCTGTTTTTCTATGATTGTTATTGTCTCCTTCATTCTTGGTCTGTAAGAGAGAGTGTGTGTGTGTGTGTGATGTGTATGTGTGTGCATCTACATGTGTGTGTACATATGGCGTGCTTGGGTTTAGAAATCTCTGGAATATGTCACATTCTGATCCAAAAGACTGCCAAAGGTTATTAATCAAAGTTAGGGCAAATGTAAACTTGGTGACATCTCTAAATGAATTAACAGGAGATTCTGACACAGGTCACTGATAGCGCCATTTAAACCAGTCAGGGTGATAAAGTGTAGGTTAACAGGTTAACTGTTACTTCTGCCAGAAGGAACAGCACATCTGGAACAAACATTATCTCTGATACCTTCCACCCACTTCTCATCTCCCCACTCACGTTCATCCTCACTTTCAACAACGCAAAGCACATGTACGTCAGTGTGTGTGCAATGTTTGCAACTGATGCATAGTGTAAGTCATTATCACTCACACCTATGTTCTCCTGAGATAAGCAAGGCCTGAGTTCAGACAAGGACAAGGTGTTGATGTGAAGTGTGTCTGGGATTTGTAGGAGGCAAAAATGCAGGAGCCCCACACACTTTACCATAATTTACTAAGGGAGAAATCTAGCCTACAAATACTGGCTTACAGATACACCCAGAGTATGACTCACATTCTCGATTTCACCAATGTGTATGTGTACCGCTTTTTCCAGCATTTGGTCTCGATTAAACTCATTTTGTTTTCAGTTTCTGCTTTTCTACATCAAACAGGGGTTGTTTCTTTTTTTCGTATGGTGGGATGTTTATTTGTCAAATTGGTTTGGCAATTAATGTCAGGGTTTGAACGTGAGAGCTGGCTTTTATTGGTTACAGACAATCATCCTATATAGGCTATGTAGGAACTCTTATTGCTTCTGATCCACTTCAAAGCCCACAGTCAGAACATGGAGGCAGCGAGAAAGTGCCACAGCATTTCCCTTGCAGCAGCAGTGCATGGTGGTCCTGCCCTGGAGCGGGATGGGAGCACGCTGATTCAATTTACATGTCACTATTCATATATCATAAACACAGACACACATGCGTACAAACACACACACACACACACAGACACAGACACATAGACTCATGCACAGACATTTATGAATGCTCATACACACATATGCACACACACATACACGCATGTCACATATATTTGCTCCTACGGTCACTCTGAGACCACAGTTTCCCTCTGTAATAGTTTGGATTCATTTTTACATAGACAGTTAGGTGGGCTAACTACTTTCAGCAACACCCAGAATATGTACAAAACTTTCCCCCACACACTAAACTCAACCTCGGTTGCTCATTTTCCAAATTCAGTTCAGGTACTTTAAGTTTAGTGTACAAACGTGTGTGTCTTTAAGAATGTGACATTACTATGTAGGCATAAAGTTCAAAACAGTGAGCTGGAAAAAGCAGCCTTAAGTAGATGCTGAAGGCAGATGTTTAGTCTATCCTTGTCACCCTTATTATTATATCCATCTCTATTATGTCTGGTAACTGTGATCATAACTCACCCTGTGCGAGGCAGATGGTCGACACAGCTAGTGTGAGCCAAGACGGAGAGTCAAAAAGCTTTTCACCTGCCTGGTTTTTCAATCCTCCACCCTAAACTCGGCTACATAAATACACGCATGTCACTGTGCCAAACATGACGGATGACAAGGCACAGGAGGCTGACTCGGTACTTCCACATGTCAGTCTGCTTTGTCATCCCTTGCACATATGCGAAAACATGCCTAAGCTTACCTGAAAGCACATAAACAAAGGCGCACAATACACGCACACATTCAGATTTACACAACCACACACACCTAGTAGTGTGTATGTGACTGCGGTTACCGTAATGATGGATGAGAATACACAGGAGGCCAGACGGTCACTTCCACATATCACTCCAGAGGCGTAACCCATTCCTCCTCTTCACCATCTGTGACTGTGGAGAGTGGGAGCCGGCCTGGCCTGGGTTTCCCATTACTAACCCCCCTATAACTAAGAAATATGTCCTGAGAGCCGGATCGCAGGAAGACAAGATGGTGGTCACGCAGCTTCCCTGATAGCCGCTCTGTGATAAAGGAAGCTCGGATGACGCGCTTCGGTTTCTGGTCTCATATTTAGCAAAGAGAGAGTGGATTTACCACGCTTTGGTGCCACTGACACTCATGTGAATCATACATCTACTTAGGGCCTCACCTCACCTCAGGGCTTAGCCATATCTCCATAGAAGAGATGGGGAGACTTAGGAAATAATGGTGTGTAACGGGATATATACAGACTCTTTCCACTTAGACACTCACTTAGACAGATGTGAAAAGTGGTTGTTTAAGTGTATGTGTGCTCATGTGTGTGAAGGTGTCTGTGTATGGGTTTTAGCCTATAGTGTTTGCACTCAGCAGACACAGCTAAGCCAACCATAACACACCTGGCTTCTCAGTCAAAGTGGGTCTATACCTCTCCTCCGCTGTCTTCCTCTCTCCCGGTCAGTTCATCTGCGGCTAACTGGCCACAGTGACTCCCTCTCTCTGCATGGTATCACACACAATGCAACATGATCCCTCTGATAGAGTCCACAAACCGCAGAGATAGAATAAACATTCGCATATCCTGGTGCGATTTTGTTACCCCGCCACTCAAATAATATTATACACTGTAATCCAATGACACAGACACACTGATTTACAGCAAGTGAATAAGAACTGCTACCTGCATTCAAATTCAGTCTGATGTCTCTATAGTATTTGTGTGCATTAGGGACGTGGCTCACTGGCCATATGATAGCCACCTGTGTAAACGGCCTGGGTGTCTAGTGGCTCTGAAACACTGGATCCTCAGAGCGCTGCTTCTGTTGCCAAGGGAGACCAGAGGCCTTCGCCACCTGACCTCTCTTTAACTGAGGGGAGAGCCCTGCAGGCGGTCGGTGGGAGACACACACACACACACACACACACACACACACACACACACACACCTCACATACACACAAGTATGCGACACACACCCACTTGAGTCTATCTCTTTCAATCTCTTTCTCTATTTCTTTCTCTGTCTTACTCTCTTACACAGCAACAATCGAATGCACATGGCCATATAGGCACTTGTGCGGACATACGCAGTGTGTGTGTGTGTGTGTGTGTGTGTGTGTGTGTGTGTGTGTGTGTGTGTGTGTGTTGAGAGGCAGGAGGAAGTGCATGTGTGTGTGTCTACATGTCTGCCTCTGTGGGTGTAACAGGAGGTGGGGGAGGCTGCTGTTGAACAGGGGCGGATATTGACACAGCATTAACATGAATGAAAATATTTTCTGTGTTCAGAGAGCATGAAAGGAGCGCCGCCAGACATTTGGACACGGCCTATTAAAACAAACGGCAGACATCAACACTCAATCAAATAGTCTTTTTACAAACCCAGGCTTCCTCTAGCTGCAGCTCAGTAATGTGAAAAAGGGAAGGTATTTAGTGATGTGAGGAGTTGTGTAGGTCAAATATGGAGCCTTGAACATTACCATCTCAGATATTTGACACACAAGGACAGAGGAGATATTTTGACCCAGTATCTCTTCTATACTGGTTGAATATAACGGCTGGCTCAATGCAATTATTTGGCTCTGTGGTCTATCTGGAATGCCAGCTATTGGAGAAATCCCAGGGACACACGTAAGAGGACAGATTTCAATGGGTATATGGCTGCTGTGATGGTTAATGTGTGTAGGAGTGCTGCGTGGGAGGGACCTTGGTACAAGCTACTGCAGCAGGGATCGCACTAATGGAAACATCAAGGCCTGAAAGTACAACACAAATCAAGAGGATGGGAGGGACGAGGGGATAGAGAGGGATAGTAAAGAGGGAGGGGAGAGGAGGGGGATTGGGCTGTTGCTGTTTCTGCGCTGAGGCAGATTTCTGACTGATTACTGTTATTAGACTGGTTGAAGGAAGGAGAGACTCATTCAGTCGCAGAGGGGCTGGTGTGAGCAACTGCTGTGTCCAATGGCCTGTGTGCATTAGGCCTTATACAATGGTTATTCATCTGAAGTAGCTGCTTGAGAAATAGGAAATGAAAATCTTCCAATCTTCCCCTTGTAAGGATGTAACATGTCAACACTAAAATATGTCCTTATATAAACGCCTGGGTTGGTTAGTGCGCCTTACTCTGCATCACAAGGTTCAAATTGATAAAATTCTGTCACAGTCAGTCAGATAGTGTCAACTCAGGGGAAGCTGTGAACATTTGTCTCACCCGCAACAACAGATGAGAGTCTATAATTGCACCAGGCAAAGGAATAACAGAGATAGTGTATGTTATGAGACCTCCACACACAAAGTCCTTCTGTTCTGGCAGTGAACAGGTGGACCGTGGGAGTTGGAGTCATCAGATCCCAGGGGCGTGAAGGGGGGTGGGGGCAGCTGCTGCAGCTTAATGCAATAATTTCCATTCCATATTAAGTATCTTAATCTATAGGCTAGTTGTTTGTTGATGGGTACACTTTGTCACCCTGAATCTGTCTCTCTTTATTTCACTCCTTCTACCTCTCCCCCTTTCAGTGATTCATCTACCATCTCACTTACTCATTATTATTAATACGGTATGGAAGTATGTGTGGGGTAGGTGTTATAGTGTTATTTATGTATGAATGTAAGAAACGGGAGCTGGGGCTTTTAACCAAAGTCAAATTCCTTGCATGTGCATGTGCGATACTTGGCCAATAAAGCCTGATTCTGATTATATGTCTACACTGTCTTTGTGTATGAGTTATTTGTATTTGTTGTTATTTGTTAGTTGTAATATTGTTATAATCAGTATGATGTTATATGTTTGCAGTTTATCAATGTAGAGGTCTAAAATATCAATGAATAATTATTCTCATCATTTCCCAGACACAGTTTTGCAAACTTCGAAACTATTTTTTTTCCTTTCTAGACTGATGGAATGTTTCCCTGGTAAGATACAGCATGAGTTAATGTGTGTGTCACCACAAAGCCACGAGAAAGAGACAGAGACAGAGAGAAACAGATGTATTTCAGAGAGGTTTAAAGGAAACCGACGGCACTCTGCTCCAGTAACTGAATGCCTTTGGGACATTCTTCTGGGATATGTGCAAATTCAATAATGAATCCAGTCGCGTCTTGGCTATTATTTTCATTTTAGTGAGTGAGTGAGTGACTGTGTGTGTGTGCATGTGTGTGTGTAATTTGCTAATCAAATTCAGAACGGACTCTTTATGAACCTTGTGAGAAGAGCACAAACAAAAGACTACAAAGACACAATAGAAGTCGGAGTGACAATGAGTTTAACATAAATATTTTACACAATGCTGACAATACCTAATAGAAACAGCGAGAGAAGTAAATAGATAGATAGATAGATAGATAGATAGATAGATAGATAGAGAGAGAGAGAGAGAGAGAGAGAGAGATAGAGAGAGAGAGAGAGCGTGGCATGAAAATACATAAAAGGAGGAAGCGCTGGAGACAAGGACACACTAATAACAGGGTTTCACAGAATTGAGTAGTGAGAGAGGTGGGAAGACAGATAAACAGAAGGAGAGATTAGGTGGATAGGGAAAAGAAAATTGCCATGAAAGAAACCTTCTACATGAAAATTCACGGCAACCACGATGGCAATGACAATGATTATCCACACACAATAGCATAAACAGGGCAATGATTGAAGATGAAGAAAGAGCCCGAGTTAAGAGGCTGAAAACCTTGGCTCAGATCCATGTTAATGCAGTGGAAGTAGGAGTGAAGAGGAGGTGGTGAAGGAGGAGAAGAGGAGCGAGGGGAGGTCTGGAGAGTGACATGAGAGGCAGTATTTCTTAGAAAAAAGCTGGGGAGAGTCTTGCAGAACCTGCCTAGGAAACACAGCAGAGAGAGAGAGAGAGAGAGAGAGACAGAGAGAGAGAGAGAGAGAGAGAGAGAGGGAGAGAGTGTGTAAGAGAGAGAGGAGGGAAGAGAGTGAGAGAGTCTCAAGACAAGTCTTAAGAAGAAGCAGGCAATTTTCAACCCTTCAAACTGACACACACTCACCACACCACCACACTACCACACACACAAACAAACTCACACATTCACTAACACACTCACACACACACACTCACACACACACACACACACACACACACACACACACACACACACACACACACACACACCCTTCCCTGGCAGGTATCCCCTGCCCAGATCAGTAGCAGTGGTAGAAACCAGCTTAAGCTGACTCACTGAGGTTTGAGCTGAGGTTTGGACCCTCCCTGCCTGTTCAAGCGTGTGCAGTTAGGGGCGAGCTTCACTTTCCTCCCCAGTGCAGGGAGACCGCACGCCAGGCACGAGGCTCCCCGCTCCTCCCCTCTCCCACTCTGCCTTTCCTGGGCTCCCGTCCAGAGAATGACTGGCTCCACTGGACCCTAGAGGAGGAACGCAGCCTGAAGATACAGTACAGCAGCCCTGGCTTTGCCTGCCTGCCTGCCTGCTGGGACAGAGAGACGCATAGAGCTTTTACACATCAGCAGCTGTCAGCTTCCCACACCTTGGTGGGACTCTGCTCATAGATTTGCTTTTTTCCCCTTCTTCTTCTTCTTCTTCTTCTTCTTCTTCTTCTTTTATCAGACCAGAGAGAGTGGATCTGAGCTTTAGAGAGGCACAGCCGGACGTACAGACAAACAGACAGACGGACTGACATATGGACGGAGATCAGCAGTGGGCACTGCGGCGTGAATGTAGCAACTGGACTTCTCTTCTCCCTGGTTACTAAGACCAAAGAAGGATAATAGCCAGAGCCCTATCCTGTCCACCGAAGCAGTGGGTGGATGCAGCTTTCAGCAGACTTCTATAGGGGAAAGCAGAGGCTGTATAGAAGCTACAGAGACATCTCTAGTTTTCCACAGTGTGGTGATCATCAGAAAGTGGATTGCTATCTCTAAGTAGACTCCTGTTGGATGGTTATACCTGAAGCTCTCTGTTTTTTTAAAAAGATTGATCACAGGGACTTGCTAATAATAGAACGGTAGACTCTTCCTCTTTTCATAGACTTTTTTTTTGCTGGCACATATTGAATGGACTTGCCACTTACAGGCTGACTGCGTGCATGAACGTGGAGTGTGTGTCTCGATGAGGATGGCAAAGTGCATAAGGACTGGAGTGTATCTGACACTGATGCTGCTGTATTTTGTTCTGCGGAGCACAGCACACACACCCCACAGCATCTACCCTAGGATACGGCTCTCCCACAAAGGTAAGCAATACCTAGTGTGTGCGCATATTTATTTTATTTGTAATCTAGTTTGGCAAAATATTGTTCTTAAACAATGCACTGATTCAAATGCTCTGTTGCACCAATAAAATGGCAAAAAAGCCTTTAGTTGATACAGCACAATGTTCAGAACTGTCCAGACTAGTCAATGCAACCTGGATGGAAACTAATAGCATTCTTTACCCAGAGCCTTCATGGTAGATTGAGAACAAGACAGGTGTAACAGTGCAAACACATTTTTTCACATTTACTGTTACATGCTTTAATAGACCTCTACTCTTAAAACATGGCTGTTATTCACTGTGGCATTCTCCACATTCCTGGTGAAATTAGCTAACTGAAAATTAAGTAAACAATGCATATTTGGTTTTATGTCCGAATCCCAAAAGTGCAGGGCAAACCCAACCACAGAAAACCATAGCATGAGACTGGATACATATTTTTTTTTCTTATCTACATTGTGTTTTTCAGAATACATGTAGAATTTGTAAATGTAAGCAAGACACCAATAAATGCTCCAAAAAAGAAAACATAACGGAAGTCATTAATTAGGGGAAAAGGGGTCAGTCTCTGGTATTTCATCCTCTGTGAGTAAAGCAAGCCGCAGGTTGTCGTTACCCTCTAATGGGACTGTTATTGATTGTTATCTAAGATTTATGTTTTAGCCAGTGGAGAAAAAGTCGCCAGGAGTGCTGCTCTAAGAGGGGTGAACCTCTAATATGACTCTGTCAAGTGCATACTTTTCTCACTGACTGTTGTGGATTGAAGTTCAAGGAGCCTGTGGTCTTCTCCTTGCTGTTGATTCTAGTTTGTTTTGGTCCCTTGGCCATGGTGGCTGAGAATCCACAATGTGGCTTTCTGTACTGGTGGAGCGATAGAGAGGGGTGTCTGGACATGGGAATGGATGTACTTATGTGTCTGAGAGAGAAAGAGTGTATGTGTGTGTGTGGGAGTGTGTGATATGGATATGTATGCACTGGTATGCGGACTGATTGTTTACTATGTATCGCTTAGAGAACAATGAGGGTTTTCTCTTTGTAGATAAAAAAACTTGAGTAAATAGTAAACATTCCTTTTTCTCACTGTTTCTTTGATCTCTATAGCAACAGAAAGTGATGATTCCACATAAGCCTGTTAGTCACGGTTGAATATAGGTGTGGAATTTGGATGGTCAATAAATCATAAATACGGCGCTGCAGTTGGTTGTGAGAGTTGACTACTCTGCTGTAATAAGTTACATCTGTGAAGAGGACTTGCTGCACTGTTTAAACACAATTTATCTGTTATGTGCCTTATGTTTTATTTCCACTCCAATTTGTATTGTTGATTATGACAGCCTAAAGAAAAACAAAAAAATAAAAAATGAAACCACCCAGTTACAGACAGTTTTCCGTTGGAAACCACTGAGGGAAAGCAGATATTAAGTGAAGTACGCAATGAACTACAGTATGAACACAGGCGAGAGAAAGAGGGTGAGAGAACAAGGAGAAAAAAGAAAGAGGGAGTTTTGGCGAAATGTTAAGTTTGTATGTCAACAGATTGAGCAGAACAGTGCTGATGTGCTTAGTCATAAATGCCACATCAATATCTGTAATACCTGTGACTTTTATATCACCCAATTCATTAGCCGCCTGAGGGGAGAGCTGCTATTATGATTGACACTCCACCTCTCCCCTCCCTCTCTCTCTCTCTCTCTCTCTCTCTCTCTCTCTTCTCTGATACATGTTCTGGCTAGTAGAGCGCTATGAAGAGCTGCAGTTGGATCCTATCATTATGGAATGAAAAACATCTAAGCCTTAATATATGCCTCATGGCCTTTGCCAGTGGATTTTACACACACAAGCTCACACAAACCCATTTTGACATGCACACACACACACACACACATTTAATAGTGTGAATTCTTTGCACGCCGATGCCTTGGACGCAGTTCAGGGAGATGGAGAGGGATGTGGTTTTAACTATTCACCCTTAGGACCAAGAAAATATTACCATAACATCTGGTATAAAAACAGGGCGGAGGAGCTCGTATAATTTCAGTTTGATTCTCTTCTTGAGGAAAGAGAGTGATAATGATAACTAATAACGCCACTACACTACTGTAAGATATTTTTAACCCAGATGGCCAGATGCTGTAGTGTGTGATCAATAGAAATCTGCCTCCTTTTCAATAAAATCTGTTCTCAGATTAACTTTCTTCTGGCTTCTGGGAATGAATTCCTTTGGGCACATTATCATATGTTTCAAGGACAACGTTCCTAGCATGAAGTATGGATCTCTCCGCGCTTTGATGTTAGAAACACTTCATACATGGCTTGAAATTATTATTATCTCTCTCTTTCATCTATTCCCCATCTTCTCCTTTGCACTTCTGGACCAGCGAAGATTTTTCCAAACACATTTGATTCACTTTCATCCCAGGCATTCTTTTCAATTGCCGATACTCTCAATTAACTCATGTTCCAAAAGGTTGTTACCTAAATCTCACTGAGTATTAAGTTACAATCACAGATTGTCTGCTGTCTTTAGAGCATAACTGACCTTAAGCCTTGGCTGCAGAGCCTCCAAAGACCTTAAACACAAGTTATAAGACAGTAATACACCTCAATTGCTTGGACTTTTGGCCAATCAAAATCCTTAATCCCTGTGGAATTAACTGTAGAAATGCCCAGCAGTGAAATGCGCTCAACATAGAACTGAAATTAGAATATATGTTTCATACTATTGGCCATAAAATTTGGATCTGGGCCGTCTTGATCTAGCTCTAAGGCTTTTGGCACCGGCTTCATTCCGGGTTCCAAATCCACAGAGTGAAATGAGCTCCTCCTAAGGACAAACATCCATTCTGTTGCTAATGAACCTCTTGCACAGCGAGCATGTGTCAAAGTCACGGTGGGCTGCAGGTAGGTGGCCCGGCATAGACGTATGTCCCTTCCTCCACAGCACTGTCCTAACGCTTGGCTGAGCAATGGAACTGCAGAGAGCGTGATAAAGTAGTTTGAAAATAGTGATGACCTATTCAGACTAAAGTCACTTCCAAAAACTCTTGACTTTTGAATAATTTTAAGACGCTAGATACTGTAAATCAGTCCTCTTTGCATTTTCTTTAGGATTAAACATGATTTAGAGTTTGCATTGGACACACAGTCGCTCATCATACCGCTGTGTCAAATGTGGCAGTGGTTTCTATAGCTCCCCAGTCTTGAAACAACATGCAATGAATCAGATTCAAGCATTCCTGGTTTAGTGAGCTTAGAACTGTCACCACACCCACATAATAGATACCTGTTGAGGACTGCTCTAGAAGAAACAATCATCTGCTTAAGAAGATATAGAAAACAGAAGTATTTAAGAATCTAAGGGAGAACAGTGGTTACTGCTGCTTCTGTTTGCAATGAAAAGCATGCCTTTGGCTGAGAAAAGTGAACAATGTGATGGAAAAATCGAAAAAAAAAATGTCAACAAAAATTCGGAGAAATAACACGAGTTGCCAGGTTTTACGGCAGACAAGCTAATCTCTTCTTAAAACATGTCTGAGTTTGGTAAAAATGTGCGTGAGAGTAGCTGTGGTAAATAGATGGAGTGGCTACCATAAAACCTGAGCATTTCATAATAATTAAGTTGACCAGGCATTCCCACTGCATTTCTGCCAAAGATGTGTTTATTTAAAAGTCATAATCATTTAGTAACATATATAAATATTTTTCTTCAGCAGGTCTGTGTGATATTCCAAGGTGAATAAAGCTATCCAGTGATGTCGGAGTGTTTTGACAGGGTTAACATCATACACGTTGACTTATATAAATAAACGCATGTCATTTCCCTGTTTTAGCCCAACATTTACCGCTCAGAAAATTCAAACAAATGACGCTAAAAGCACTCAGGAGCTGTGTTTCTGCCGTGTTAATGTTAGTATACGCCTCACACACACTGTATCTTGAGGAAGTAGGAGAGCACACACAGCTGGTGATAATACATTGGCTTATTGTAACAGATGTTGGAAATTCGATTGACATTTTTATCTTTCTACAGCAGCTTAATTCTGAAATTTGGGGCAGTGGGAGCTGGGGTTGGGGGCGATGTTTCAGCAACTTTTCAATCAAACATTCTGCTGTACAGCTTTCAAGTGTTTCAGAGTGATGGGAGGGGTTGACTTACAACAGTTGAATGGCGGCATTCACAGGTAAGTTAGACTTAATGCGATTTAAATGCATCCCATTAAAATATATTATCTCCAATATTGCCGTTTGTGCATGTGTGTGTGTGTGTGCGTGTGCGTGTGCGTGTGTATGTGTGTACGTGTGTGCGTGTGCGCGCGCGCATGTGTCAACACAGTGAACTCAGGTAGCAATTACTGATGTATGGAACCCCCCTCTGAGCTGTAATTTTAAACCTTCCTCTCCAGACAAGAAAAGGCCTCTCTCTATATACTTTGCTACCTTTAAATGATGTAGCTGTAGGTGATGAGATGGGGAATACCAGTGTGGCATAAAGTCCTGCCTGCCTGAAATGAGAGGGGATTTTCTTTTTCCTATTTAAAGCTAATGTGCGAAGTGAAGAGTCATATTAACTCTGTTCCGCCTACATGTGCGGAGACCTGTAATTAACATTTAGCACTTAGGATCTCAGTCATGGGGCGATGACACGCACCTTATATATATGGACTTATATAGACTAAATCATCCCTCTTGGGTCAGCAAAGGGTAAAGGATATTTCCCTCACCTCCCCCCCTCCTCTCTCTCTCTCTCTCTCTCCCTCTCTCTCTCTTTCTTTCATTTCGTATGTGTGAGTCGCTGCCTACTTTTCTCTCCCATTGTGAAATGTGTGTGCTCTCCGGTTCATTAATGAGATGTCCAGAGGGGAAGGCAGCTGGTGAAACTCTAATATCCTCTCTGACCTTTTCTCTGTGAAGGGACCAGGGAGAGGAGATGAGTTGAGTTTGTGACACGGGAAAGCGAGAGAAAGCACAGAAATTACTCGGTTTTCCGGCGTCTTCGGAGAGAATGTTATAATGATATTAGAGAGAGAAATGAGAAGAAGAAGGATGGAGAGTGGGGTGAGCACTTCAAGACACAGAGATGCCAAGCAGCTATTGTTTATTGTAGCTTGGCAGTAAAAAGCAGTGCATCTACCAGACAGATCTGTGTCAGATTGCCAGCCTTTATCTCTCCATGCCAACCTGTGGGAGAGAGAGGACTGCTCTCTGGAATATGGTTACTCCATACACACTGCATCATCAAACCCAGCATTGAAAGTCATTGTTTCAACTTACAGTCACAAGTAATATAGTGGTCTTGGTTACAAGCACAATGCACGTTAAACATGAGAATAAACTTTGGTTAGTAAACGTATGCCAGATATGCATGTTTTTCGACTGGTTCTGGCATTTAAGGATTCGACCAAGCTGTTGTTGTTTTTTTTGCTGTGTCAATAACGCTCCAGATATGTCACTTGAGTTTCTCAGTTGTTATAGTAATCTTTTCCAACTCAAGTAAATTATAAACTGTGTAAAAGTGTAAAAGTCATGTCAAATGAAGCTGTAGGCTTTACAATAGAATTAACTCCCACACACTGCTACTTGCAATGCAACACCTTCATCAGACTAGTCCAACCTTCGACTAGTCTGACAAAGGTCCAGTTGGACCAAAACGCTATACAATAAAGGTGTTGCATTGCAAGTAGCAGTGTGCAGGAGTTAATTCTATTGTAAAGTCTACTGTCTTTCTCCGACGTACCTGCACTAACCTTTTTTGGATGTGCGAGATTTCCCACTTGCAAATGAAGCTGTATGAAAATTAGTTTCTTAGTCATTCAAGCCACTTAATACCATCTTGAGTCATTTCCACTTGTTCTTTGCCTTGTTTACTTCCAAGAATATACCATGTTATTCTTCAATTTATGACGCAGTTAGGAAGCATTTAATGTTTAAGCAACATTAAAGCAATTAAATCACTTGATATTATTTGTAGTGTATGGGGCTCTTGACGAGTATGGAAGATGCAAGCTTACTGTGCATCAGAAACTAATTCATCTGAGCTCCAAGGCCTTGCAGTTGAGGCGGTGCGCTCTGGAACAGATGGGGATGGAGTTTGATTAAATGTCAGTCAAATACAACACAATCCGTTTAGAAAGTGCATTAATAAATGACATGTCAGGTAATGACAGGTACCTAAGCACATGTCTGTGCTTAGGTACCTGTAGTGTTTGATGAAGAAGCATATGTCTGTTCGGGCCAATCATAACATCTACTGTCAGTTGTTAATGCTACTCTCCTGATTTATACCACCAACTAGATTACAGAATTACACTTCATCTTTATTACTGAGAAACACACTTCAGGCTCTCTCTTTCTCTCTCCTCGGACACTCCATGTGGCTTTCATTTTGCTCAGTGACATCATTCCCTCACACGGGGATACGGGAACACAAGGCTGTACCGATAATGGCATAACACCCAAGCCCTCCAACTCCTGGCCCCACCCCCGGGGGCTCCTCAGTCTCACTCAGGCCTCGGCAGCACAAGGAGAACAGACTCGCTCCTTATTCTTATCCCCTTTACCCCAACCCACTTCAGTATTTCGTGTTGTTTCTATTCCAGCACACAAGTCCCATTACTCAGTAGGTTAAACTATGTCTCTGGACAAAGGAGACTGCCTGCCACGGGCACAATGTCTGACATGAAACGTGTAGTTAGTATTGGCAACAGATCAAATTATGATAGCAAAATTTAATTTGTGTTTTTAAGTTTCCTGAGTAACTTTTTTATGACCTCCTGTGTGCCTCCTCCTTGGGTTTCTATGACTAAACATGAATATTTTCCTCCCCATTGCTCAGAGACCTACAATCAAAAGTACATTTACATGCACACACACACGTGCATGCACACACACACACACACACATACACAGTACTCTCCCTGGTGCACGACAACCGTGTTTCCCTTCTTGGATAAAGAGGAGATCAGGAAGTTTATTTTGATTTCAGTTCACCAAATCTTCCCAGGCATCACTCAGCAGTCTGCAGACAGCCGATGAAAGTGTCTGTCTTGAGGGAGTCCTTTTTCTCGCTCTTTTCCATTTGAAGTGGGAGCACAGTAGGGCCGTGTGTCTCCCTGGCTCGTTTGCTGTTGGAGAAACACCCTCCTCCTCCTCTTGGCTCTTTAGCTGACGGCGAAGCACTCACTGGCTGCAGATGGGAACGACTTGAGAACGACTTGGACAGAAGAGAGAGAAGGGAAAGAAGAAGTGTGGAAATCCCCTCTTTCCGTCAGTCTGAGAAGGCCGAACAGTCACTGCAACTGTCTGTAACTGGTTCACATAATGACAGAGCAAAAACCTTTTTTTACCGGCACTGTGTGATCTGAAACACCTCAGTGTGTCAGTGTAATCACAGGATCAGCTAATTGCTGTTTATGACAACATTGTAATCATTTATAATTAGCTGATCAATCATCATCTTTGATTATGAACATGACTATTATCATCCTCATCACCCATTATTCCCATTTATGTGGATTTTTATTTGTTTACTGGTTAGGAGGCGCTCTCTTTCTTTCTTTCTTTCTTTCTTTCTTTCTTTGTTCTTTCTTTCTTTCTTTCTCTGTAGTATCCCTGCAACTGCTTCCATGTTAACAAGCGGTGTCTCTGTGTGTGTGTATGTGTGTATGTGTGCCTGTCTATGTATCTCTGTGTGTATGTATGTATGTATGTTTCCATATGAATCAGTTGCCACTCTTCATTATTACCAAAGACAAGTGAAAAGTGGATGGAAACTGGGTTTGGCTGATGCACTGTTTACTCCATCGCTCTCAATAGCCATCTCAGTCTGTCATCTGAATAAGAGCTAGCAGATTTGGCTCTGTATAAAGAAGGAGCTGATTGTTTCAAAGCCACCCTAACACCTCTAGAAAGGTGGAAAGGAATGTTAGGAGGGTGCTGTCCTTGATCCAAACGCAGGTTGAGAGAGCGAGAGAGAGAGAGAGAGAGAGAGAGCTCTAAGTACGTGGATTAGATAATTACAGGAAACATCGTCTAAGCCCTGGCAGAACACCACTGCCATATCCCCTCAGTCGCTGCCACCTAACCACCAGAGATCTAATGCTACTCAAACAAACAGTCAGCCTGTCTCTACCATATATATCTTAATAGCTGCAAAATAAACACAGTCACTCTCTCCTCTATGGAGATTTAATAGAATTTTAAACAAACAGAACCTTCCACAGGGTATATGGTGTTGCTATGAGCGATCTGCAAAAATGGGATAAACACTCCCTGTCCCTCTCTCTTGGAGATCAAGTATCTCTAAAAACATACAGATGCTAGAAAAACAAATCACAGGATTGCCCCCTGGAAGACTTGGCATTATTTGGGGCAGCTAAAAGCTTGGCATTACAAAGGAGTTTTGCCCGAGGAGACAGTAGGCAGGTATGTGATGGTAGCCAGTGTTTTCCCCTCTTCCTCTAAGGGGAATCTGCTGGTGAGGAGTATAGACAGTCTAATTTGGGTATGGGAGTAGAATGAATGAAGAGAATCCTGCAGGCCTGTACTGTACTGATATGACATCTTAGACCCAGGCTCCTCTGGCTGAATCTGTCCGAGGTTTCAGGAGGTCTGCTAACACACACCAGATCCCCCTTTCTTCTTTCAAGGACACCCAGTCATGAGCTCCTGGGCCCAAAGGTTTTTTAGGCTAGTCCGACCCCCTGGAAGTGCAACACTCTGGGGCTTCAGCACTTAGTTTGAGTCCTTCACCCTGTGGCCTGCGCTCCAGCAGCTCACCGACAGGCAGGTATAGGGGACCAGCCTGTCAGGTCCAATCAGACTGTGTGTGTGTGTGTGTGTGTGTGTGTGTGTGTGTGTGTGTGTGTCTATACGTGCAGCCAAGCATGTTTATATAGAATCTGAGCAAAAAATGCAATACATGTCTTTATCAATCTATGTTTGTTTCCGTTTGTGTTTATATATATCCATATGTATCTGTCACAGTCCATTGCTTTCTCTTTAAAGCAGGCAGTGAAATCACTTTAAGTTAGGTTGACAGGGAGTGACAGTTGATCTCAAATCAGTTTGTGTTGTGTTTAATTAATACAGACAAGATTTTCAATGGGAAAGCTGAGCCATGATCTCTGCCTGAGGGCAACGTCAACCAACGCCTGATAAAGAGAATGGTTCCGTTTCCCGTCTGATGAAAGCGCTTCCTCCTGGTTACAGAGGCCACAGACTGGACTGTGTAGATTAAATGCCTCCCCCATTATCACAGCATCTTTCCCAGGACTCATATCCCACTTCTTCCGATCCTCCTTGTAGGAAAGGCTTTGGGAAATTTCTAGTGCCGGGAGTGTCTTCATGCTTGAGCGATGTCAAGGGTTGGAGGTAGTCCTTCCTTGTTAGTGCCTGGGAGGCCTGCTTTGTACTACACTGTTACTTCAGAATTTATTATTGTCTTCCAGCAAATCTTTGAGGAAACAAAATCATCATTATTGCCTGTTTGTTATTTTTTAGTTCCACTTGTCATACATACTCTTGTCATTTCCATTCTGTATTTTTTTCCTGTATGAGCTCCCCGGGTTTCCCTGTGTACATGTTTGTGAACTTTCAGTAATGATGAAAAAAAGATGTGATGTATGCGAAGCTTGGCTGCCGCTGAACTGAGTGAGAAGAGGAATAGATGGCACAGCGATGGAGAGGCGAGATGGAGAGATAACCCTGTTGTTGCTCTCTGTCGTCCCCTGGGGAAGCTATGAATCAGAAACATATGTTGCAATGTGCCCTTGGCCATGGGAGCAGTTAGGACTCAGGAGCAGGTTACTGGAGCAGTTGGAAATCCCTTGAGCCGGGGGGGAACTGATCGAATTTGATATTGTTAGGCTGTATAGTCTGCAGGGCAACCTACTCTCAGACCCTACCCTAAGAAAGCAAATACATATCTATCTATCTATCTATCTATCTATCTATCTATCTATCTATCTATCTATCTAGTGTTTTGGGTGTGAGGGCAATCATTGTCCCCATTCTGTAAAATACCTATGTAGGGGAGAGTGGGGTAAGATGAGCCGGTGGGTAAGTTGACCCAGCCCCTGTATCTAAGGCAACTGTACACATTTTTTGTCATGTGATGATACATTTAGGAAGTACCCTACATTTTGCTCTGGCTCTGATAGATATAGATATAGCTATATATTTAGATATAGATGACTTCCCATTCAAAAAGGTAGGAGTCTTGTCTTGTTAGTCACAAACTTGCTGCCCAAAGGGTGTTACCAAGATGGCGCCCAAGTGAACCGACTTCTCTTAAAGGGACTTTACTGAAATATGGGTAGATGTATTTGTTTTACTGTCTAATTTTTCCGGACTGCTTTATTGTCTTAAAAGTGGGATATGTTGTTGAATCTGTTCACCAACGTGTTGAATGTAAGTTTTCAGGCTATTTTCGTGACCTCATTCAAACGCTACAAACTCGTCCCAGCTGCATCCACTCTTGTTGATAAGTTTATATTATCGTTTTCATGGTGGTCAAATGCCAAATAGTTAAAAGTAAGTGGAATATTGCTTTAAGTAAAAATTGGCTCATCTTACCACACTCTCCCTATAAACCCATGGTCATGCCGACTTGTCTCTTTATAGTCTTTTGTCTTAATCTATCTATCTGTGTGTGTGATATGTGCGCAGAGCTATGGCAGCTGAACAGGACCTGGGTGTTCCAGGGGCACGGGGCCTCGCTCCAGCCCCAGACCATGCTGCTGGACGAGGGCCACGAGAGGCTTTATGTGGGGGCCAAGAACACCCTGTACTCCCTCAGCCTGGACCGGGTTAACACACACCACAGAGAGGTAGGCCTGTCAAGGTGTGAGGCATATTGAACTCCTATACCCATGGGGCAATAGGTTAGCCAAACTGTGTGTGTGTGTGCATGTGGGTGTGTGTGTGCATGCGTGTGTGCGTGTCTGTGTGTGTGTGTACATACAGAGCATATGACAGTGTGTGCATACTGACCGTTTTTTTTCATTTTGACTGAATTATTGAATAAGACATTGAAACAGTGGCAGAATAACCATGTGAAAGTATCTGTAATATTGTAATGCGACCAAATGTAGACAGTATTATCATATTATAAACATATTATTATCACAATGAGACAGTATAGATAATGATTGGCTGATCAAAGATTCACCTCTTTTACTATTGTTTCAATTACTACTACTATTTCATTTAAAACCAAATTGTAAATTTGAGTGCAACTGTTCTCTCTGCAGATCCACTGGGCAAGTACTGAGTCTCAGATAGAGGAGTGTCTAATGAAGGGCAGGGAGAAGGTAAGAGACACTTGTTAAAATATTACTGCATACGTTATATTCTATATTCTGTCACCACTAAAACATATCTATTGATTAGAATATCTCATAGTGCTCATTAACCTTTGTTCAACCTATTGAAGTATTGATGTTATGGATGATGCAGTAAAAACCTGGCCTTTTCCCTACACATAATTTTCTCACCCTGCCTGCCTCCACCCCCCCCTCTGCTTCATTCCTCTATCTCTCCCTATAGCCGGAGTGTGCGAACTACATCAAGGTCTTGCAGCAGTACAACCAAACCCACTTGTTGGCCTGTGGGACAGGAGCCTTTAACCCTGTCTGTACACTGGTCAGGGTGGGACACACGGGGCAGGTGAGTCCCAAGGACAGACTGACTTATTAAAGATGTATAGAGTGCAAGAACCAAGATTTTAAATGGTAATCTGCACATTCCTTTTTTGTTTTGTTTTGTTTTGTTTTGTTGGCGACATCTTTGGTGATAAGTGATCACTGCTGTGGTATTTTTCACAATCAATCGTATTTCACAATCAAACAGTGTGGCGAGTACCGTCACATGTTTTCTCTTGGATTTTCTGTTGATGGAGTTTGAGTTTCTAGAGGTGCCGCTGTTTTCTTGGTTTGTTCAGCCATGGTGGTTATTGCTTATCATACTATCTACCAAGTTCTTCTTCTGTTTATACCGACTACTTATTCCAAACAAACCGCTGTTGCTGCTGCCCGAAACGTAAAACACATCACCCCCTTGTGTGCCAGGGGATTTCTCCTTGCAAAGACCTAGAAGCAAAACAAACATTTATTTATATGAAAATGTTTCAGATTATAACTTCATACTGTCAGCCAAGTTTCAGATGTTGCTATTCCACTGTACACTGTTCTCTCTGCCGATGGTCCCATGTAGCCAGATGCTTCTCAACACTTTGAGGCTTTGTAATGTTTTAGCTGGGACTTAAACGTTTCTATAACTGCTTACCCAGCTAGAACACTTAAACTGTTAAACACTTAGCACATCCACATGTAGATTAATTTATCCTCTGAGAGACATGGAGCGATGTGTATCTTAGAGAGGAGGAGATGAGAAAGACAGTGAGTGAGAGAGAGAGAGAGTTGGGTTTGTGTTTCCTTCGGAGGGAGAGGGAGAATGTTTGTTTGGGACAGGGTTTGTTTTTATATGATTCACTGTCTGAGCATTACAACAACACTCTGGACTGGAAAAGCTAACACCACTACTGCCCCAGTAGACCTCTGAATGAATAGATAACAGGACCAGAGGCTCTACTTTCTGTAGGAGGGACTTTGAGGACAGAGAAGAATAATGTTCTGGCTCCATACTGTGGGTCAATATCAGGTGTGTGTGTGGGGGTGGGTGGATAGGAGTGTGCATGCAAGCTAGCGTGCATACATGTGTGTGTGTATGTGCAAATGTGCATGAGTGTGAAAGGCCTCCCCCAGATGTTTACACTGAACAGCTCTCTAGGTGTGTGTATCTGTGGTGTATCTAGAGTGAGGGGAGAGGGGAGAAAGGTTTCCGCTCTGCATTCCAACACCCTGGTCCAGTGGGTCAGGTCAGTCACACCTTCCAAACAGGAACCACGCTCAACCATCGCTCATATCAGTGGAATTTTTATAGCTGCAAACTTAAACTCAACAAAACTGGACTCATATGTGTATGGAGCCTCTCTATGACTGATGGGTTGCTTCCCGTAATAATTTCATATGCGGTATATGAGATTACATGAAGTCTAGAATTACTATTAAGCCCGATTGAGCAATATGTTCTTACCATAAAGTGTTATAGAATGCAATTGTTGCCATGTATCAAGGTGAACAATGCATAACAAATCAAATATTTATGCACCACAGGCTCGCTCACAGGTTTTAATATAAAAAGTCCCATTTTTGTACTTACTGAATCAATCTACGAAATGACCCTCACATTTCAGAGTATGTAGAATAACATTGATTCGACCTATTTTACAAATCCCGTTTGGTTTTGATAGGTCGCAGGCATGTGATGGATGAGTTTTAAGCAGCAACTGACTTCTGTTACAGTCGTCCACTGGGCTGCAGGCACGGCACAGTGGGGTTCCATGGCTACTCATAAATCAATATAAGACATCCCCTCTGATCTGCCAGTGACAGTCATAAACACTGCGGTGGCCCAGAACGGATGATCTGCGATTCTATAGGGAGTTCAGGTGTGTGTGTGTGTGTGTGTGTGTGTGTGTGTGTGCCACCTGCTGTGCGGGGCAGTCAGATCAGAAGAGTGGAAGCAGTGAACTCTGTATGATATAAGAGCAGAGCAACGCTCACTATACACATTCAGACAACAATCCTTCATTTGGTCATCCATCACTCTGTGTCTCATCTATCTTCCATCTTCGTTCTCATTCATCACTCTCGGATCCCTTTTCTCTCTCAGTCACCTCTGTCTCTCAGACATCCCCACCCCTCCTCTCTCTCTCTCTCTCTGTCTCTCTCTCTCTCACACACCAGCCTCACATCACCTCCTGGAGTTTGTCTGGATGTTGTTAAAGCCCTTCCAACAGTTTTAATGTGTGCGTGTATACGTGCATTTATGTGCGTGTATGAGTTTGAGAGTGTGTGCGTGTGTGTGTGCTTGTGTTATCTGTATTCTAACAGTGTGGTGTCCTCAGGACAGGCTGTTCGCTCTGGAAGAGGAGAGTATTGAGAGTGGGAGAGGACGCTGCCCCTATGACCCCAACAGCTCCTGCACCTCCACGCTCTCCAGTAAGACACTGCTCAATGTAGCGCTCATCAACTCACCATCAGCTGAGTTGTTCATTTTTAAGCCACCAGTTGTGACTTTGCATTTCATGTTTTCATTTTAGTTGAATGAAAACATTTGGATCTCATGAAACATTTGAATCTGACATTGAAGAGATTTTGGGACAATACTGCCATCTTGTGGGCTTTTTTACATGTCAGTATTTGTAATCAGAATGGACTGCAGTATAATAGCATATTACTATTAATTATGGCTATTGTTCGTTTGATTGTGTGTGTGTGTGTGTGTGTGTGTGTGTGTATGTGCATTAGGAGGAGAGCTGTATATTGGCCTGTACACAGACTACTGGGAGAATGATGGAGCTTTGTGTCGACTTAACAACCAGACCTACACACGCACTGAGAGAGACGACAGACAGCAGCTCAATGGTTGGTGTACAGGAAAATTATTACTATCTCTTCCCTGACAACCAGCGATGGGTGCAAATAAATATATCTCGTTACAAATTACAAATATTCAAAAATAGATTTCAATAAATTAGAAGAAAAGATTACAAGACTTAATATTAAATTAAAAGCATGTTTAATTTGTATTTTCAAAATACAGAAAATACTTTGTAAAATGTTATTTGACTGTTTATGAACAGGAACATATTCTCTCAGTCTGTCTCAAAACTTGGAAAACAAAGCAACCAAGAGTGTTACTAATTCAGATGAAATATTATTATTTATAGTATAAGACCTTGTTTTCTAGGTTGGATTGATTCTCCACAAGCTTGGTAACTCTGATTTTAAATCACATGGGTAAAGGGAAACAGATGGTATTGGTGAGGATGTAGATATGCCTTCCACAGGGTGGCATTATAACTATTTCTGTCTTCCTGTACTGATTCTGTTTGTGCCTGTGCTATTAGTTTATTTTTAAACCATCAAAAATTGTCCTCACACTACTGTTCTATTTAAGTAGCCCTAAAAAGGGAAATAGAATTTATATGTTGTTGTTGTTAAAAATAAAAATATGATCTTTTCCAATAGCTATTTACTGTAAGTTGTTAAGGGGTTTGGAAGTTTGGTGAACACATAAACATTGTTCTAAGAAATAGCTTGGTAGACATTAATTTTTTTTACTCAGACCTGCCTAATATGAAATACACAGAATTAGTATGCATTTAAAATAATTAGTATATAATGGACATAGTGTTTGCACCAGTACCTCATCAGATTTGTTGCACTCATCCTGAAGCACAGTTCAATATCAGTGACTAACATCTCCTGGTGATTTGTATAATGCTTGTAATACCAATGCGATCCTAAATACTCATAGTTGATTAGCAGAGATGGTACAGTATACCTGGTATGTCACAGCTATCTGTGTTGTAATTCATTTAGCTTTCTGTTATGAAACATTCACTCCAGACATTTTGACACACATTCTTCTTTCTGCAGAACCTAAATTTGTTGGGTCAGCAGTTATTCCTGATAACGATGACAGGGACGATGATAAGGTTTACTTCTTCTTCACTGAGCGAGAGATGGATCCTGAGGGGGCGAACAAGGCTGTCTACACCCGTGTTGGGCGAGTCTGTGCGGTGAGAATGCAAATATAACCCCTTTTCACACCAGCCAAAACTATATTATGCCAAAGCCAAGCTACTGAGAGTACCATCAAACGCCATATGTCCCTCTTGTCTCTCAGAATGACCAAGGAGGACAGAGAATGTTGGTGAACAGATGGAGCTCCTTCCTGAAAACTCGTCTTATCTGCTCTGTGGCCGGGCCCAATGGCATTGATACACACTTTGATGAGCTCGGTAGGGATATATCTGTTTTTGCATGTCTTGAGATTGACTGAATATTGATATTTGTCTCTTATGCTTGCCAGCAGGGTAAGCATCTATGTCTAGATCCCTCTAGATCTGCTGATATCACAAGTGGCTATAGGATTTTTATTAGGTCCTTGTTGAACTGTGCTTGTCTGGCTTGCCTGCAGTAGTAACTTTTATAGGAAGGGAAAGAGGAAATTCCAGTAACACTTACAGTACTGAGAGCAAATATTTGTTGGTAAAACATGTTTTAGCAAGTTTCAGCTCGTGGCCTAGTTTTTACTCGCTCCCAATGCATAAATATACTATGAGACTGGTTATACTGGGAAATTTGTATGTGCTAAAAAGAAAAAAAGGATTTTACTTTTTGTGTTTTAGAGGATGTGTTTGTGCTCAAGAGTAAGGATGAGAAGAACCCAGAAATCTTTGGCCTCTTCAGCACAACAAGGTCAGTGGAGAATGAAATCTGCATCTCATCCTACAGACACAATTTTGCTATACTATCAAATCACCATTGAAACTTTCCCTTGCAGCGCTGTGTTTAAAGGCTACGCTGTGTGTGTTTATCACATGGATGACATCAGAGCAGCCTTCAATGGTCCCTTTGCCTACCGGGAAAGACCTGAGCATCACTGGACTCCTTACGAGGACAGGGTCCCCTATCCTCGGCCTGGATCTGTGAGTCTCACAAGTCTGAATAAAGTAATATTTATAGAATTTAATTCCCCGATGCACCCGCATTATGCATTCACAGCACTCTCCATTTGTCTGTGTCCATGGCAGATGCCCTTTGAGAGGCAGAGCGTTGAGGCTATGTAGGACAGCGCTAGTGAATGTCAGCACTGTTGTAGCTACCTCAGCGGGTCACACGAGGACAGTCTGAGCCAGACTAAAACATGTCAGCTTTTTTTTCTACACTGCATATAGTGCCAGTACAACATACAGCATCTCCGTCCTCCTCCCCTCCCTTCCCCCCTTTGTTCACTCTCACTCCTTCCACCCCTCCATCTCTTCGACAGTGCGCCAGTAAAGTGAACGGCGGTGGCTTCTCCAGCTCCAAGGAGTTTCCTGATGAGGTTTTGCGGTTTGTGCGCTCCCATCCTGTGATGTATCGACCGGTCCTACCCCTGCACCGCAGACCTGTCCTGCTGCAGACAGAGCCGGGCCGGAGAAAGCTGACCCAGATTGCTGTGGACAGGGTCCAGGCCCAGGATGGACACTACCATGTCCTCTACATTGGCACTGGTATATACACAAGGAAGGATGAATATACATTGTGCTTAAACCAGTGCATAATGCCATGGTTGAGAACCTCAGCCTTATTGAAGTAACATGTTTGCTCTCTCTCTTAATCTTGAAGTTATACACATCAAAAGTGCAAGCATCTGGATGCAACAGTTGGATACATCCATCGCATTGTTTGTTTCACGTGTTGAAAAATAATGCATTAGTTTGCATATAGATTTAAACCTGAAATAAAAAAGCAAAAAAAATGAGTTTGTTGTGATATTGAATAGAATTTTGTGAATTTTTGTGCTTCATATGCCTATGCCATTTTGATGTCAAGGCAACTACATACAGTACTATTCAACGTTCTGAGTAGGCACGGGGTGTAACATTCATGCCTAGTGTCTCTTCATTTCATTCCTAGATGACTCAGTGGTGTTGAAAGTGATCACCATCTACAACAAAGACACAGACACTGTGGAGGAGGTGCTGCTGGAAGAGCTGCAAGTATTCAAGGTAAATATTCTATTTTGACATCCAAAATGTTTGGAGCAATACAGATTTTGTAATTAAATTTCACATTTAAGAATTAAGTTTCACATTTTACTGCATACAATGCATCTAATAGCCCATTATTGCTGCATTATTGCTCCATCACTAAGAGGAATTGTTTGGAAAATTGACGCCCTTTTCGCTGTCAGGGAGCACAAAGTAGCCTTTTGAGTGGTTTCAATATTTCAATTCTATTTAGCTCAGCTACATTTGAAAAGTCTGTGGTGGCAGCTGCCATATTAATTACAGACAGATCCAGCATTGAAGCATGATGGGAGGTCTCTACGATGACAACCACTTTAATTCTATCTCAGCTCCCCTCTGTCACTTCATTCTTGCATCATTTGTTCAGCCATTGATTCAACTTTATTGTTGAAAGACAGTAAAATGTTTCCTCTTCATAGGTGCCAGCGCCAATAACAGAGATCATAATATCAGCTAAAAGGGTAAGGAGGTTTTAGCATCTTAATCTCTACACTGTTGTTGATTAACTGCAATTCTGTTGTTTAGCCACAAGATGATAACATTGCAACACTGTGCTTTACTTTGTATTGACATAATTCAGATAGACTGTAGCCTACTTTTCAACTCGTGTCTTGTAGTCTAATTGGATGGAGTAAAGACAGAAGGGATAGACAAAAATAGATGAAATTTACATTTTGTCTTGACATCAACGGTCCATGCTGTTGGGTCTACAGCAACAGCTGTATGTGGGGTCAGAGGTGGGTGTGGCCCAGGTCAGACTGCATCAGTGTGACCTGTACGGCTCAGAATGTGCTGATTGCTGTCTGGCGAGAGACCCTTACTGTGCCTGGGATGGCCTAACCTGCTCCAGATACTACCCTGCTGGAGTTTACACCAAGAGGTAACACCACACACATACACACACACACACACACACCAACACCACCACCACCACCTCTACCACAGTATGAAAGCTGTGAGATGTGGTCAATCTTTTCTCCCTGCAGACGTGTGACATATCAGTTGTTAGCACCTTTACCACAGCAACTCTCTTCCATCATAGCATCATGCTCTGAATCTCACAATGCCTGTTTACCAATTCATTATCACAGACACTGACAGACATGACAGCCAGGTGTTATGTAATGTCTATCAGTATTCACATGATGATTCTCTCTCTGTCTCTGTCTCTCTTTCTGCCACTCCTACTTGCTTTCTTTCTCTTTCTCCTTTCACCCACCTCTCACCTTTCATCACATCTTCAAAATGATTCTTTCTTTACTTCCTTTGCTTCCTTTCTCAGCAGACGATTCAGGCGGCAGGATGTTCGCCATGGCAACGCCGTCCAGCTGTGCAATGGGCTGCAAATTAATGGTTAGTGTGTGTGATTTCTGTGTGAAATGTGTGTGTGTGTGTGTGTGTGTGTGTGTGTGTGTGTGTGTGCGCATGTGTTTGGTGCGTGTGGACATGCATGCACGTGTGCGTGTGTGCGTGCATGTGTGTGTGTTTAATGGTGCGTTATTTGTCAATCAAATACTGTATGCAATCAGTGGTGAAAATGAGGTTGTGATTCAGAACCATCTGCACCTCCAATAAGGTGCTGGTGAACTTAATGAGTTGATGATTTTCTGCTCCAGCATAGCTTCTCATTATGATTATGAAGTCTACAGATAAAAAAAAATGTAACCTCCTGATGTGCCATAGCAGTTGGCTGAGGTGAGAGGGGCCAATGTGCTTCTATTGTGGCAAGTGACGAGGCTAGAAGAGCAATCTACTGTATGTGTGTCATTTAATAAAGGGTCACAGGAGTTCACTGCTATCTCAAGCTTGGCACCACTATCTTTTGTGATGTGTGTGTGTGTGTCTGTATGTATGTGTGTAGAGGAGCAGTGGCACAAGGCTGAGGAGAGGCTGGTGTATGGAGTGGAGAGTAACAGCACTTTGCTGGAGTGCACCCCTCGATCTCTGCAGGCCAAGGTCCTCTGGTTCTTACAGAGAGCAGGAGAGAAACAAGAGGTGAGTTATAAGCACTGATACATGCAAAAAATACAAATGCACACATATTCTGTCACAATTTAACACATATTCCAAGCAGAAGATATACAATGCATTGAAAAATACAGAAGTAGCTGTATTGAGTGCGTTAATGATATACCACCATCCCTTCATCTATTCTTTATTAGTAAACCATTCTATCACACTTAAACAGAAAGGTTATACCACTGAAAGCACAAACCTAAAATAGTGATATACTTTACAGTACCTTAAGTACATAAGTGGCGGTATTGAATGCATTACTGAAGCACCCACCTTCCTTCATTTATCCTTTATTAGTCCTGTATTTTTCATAACACTTCCTCTTTGTAGTGGAGTAAATGCAATGCGATGCAGCAGTCATCTAAATTGCTGCACTCCCTTTCTCCTCCATTTAGGTCCGAGGTGATGAGCGAGTTATCATGACCTCCCATGGGCTGCTGTTCTTGCGCGTGAGAACCTCTGATGCCGGTGTGTATGTGTGCCAGACAGTGGAACACGGATACGTGCACACGCTGCTACGCATCACTCTACACGTGCTCAGAGGGGAGAAGGTGGAGTTGATGACACACAAGGGGGAGAGGGCCGAGGACGGGGAGGGAGAGAAAGCTGCAGCAGCTCCCTGCCGCTCCTCCACGGGGCCCCCGCCAGGCCCCAGCGTGGGCCCCAGGGCTCCAGGGCCCGCCTCAGTCCCAGGCCCGCACTCCAGGCTGTGGTACAAGGAGTTTCTCCAGTTGATTGGCTACGGGGACGCCCAGAGAGTAGAGGAGTACTGCGAGAGAGTGTGGTGCTCTGATAAAAAACGCAAAAAGACCAAGAGGAGGTATGCTCCTCCGGGGGGCGAGAAGAGAGGGAAAGGGCGGGGAGACGAGAACTCCCACCGAGCTCCCAGGCACACCCTGGACACCTGAGGAGAACTGAGACTGACGACACACACACACACACACGCCCACACATATACACAGTCTAAAGGTCAGACTCGCTCAGTGTTTGCACCATGTAAAAGGTTTTCACTATAACACAGAAACAACAATAGACAGCTGTCTACCCAGCTACTGCAGCTACTGTAGCTACATTTATCCCTCTTGATAGTTTGATTTGGCTGCTGGGCTCCCATGGCAAAAAATTGGGTTTCCATTATTCTTAAATATGCTACAGTATGCCCTTCTGTGTGGACCAGGTGTAAACCTATCATCTGGTGCAGACCGTGGGTAGATACTGTAAAATCAAGTATATATTAGTGTCTCCTAGCATCTGTCAGAGCAGAGCAGAGGCCCTTGGAGGAGTTGAACGACTGATTGAGCGACGTTGCCTCTGATCCGAAGAGACAGATTATATATCGGCTCCTCTGGACTGACCCAGCCCAACCCAACCGCCAACACACACGCACACAGAGACTGCTTAGCCAAACCTCTGCAAGCTTAAAATCTTACTGTATGTGTTATGAGAAAAAAAACAATTATGTTAAAGGTAATGGCCTTTTTTTTTTCTTTTTGGTACTATATTAACTTATTTTCTTGGTTTCTACTTTGAGTTCTATAGTTGTTTAGATGTCATAAAGTAAACTGGAAATATAGTGTTGTATTGTTTTTGTATGGTGAAAAATGCTTTAAGCTTCATGATACTGCTACTTTAATAATAATGTGGTCGATTATGGCTGCAATACATACAGTATGACATTGCAATACCACTATTATCGATATTTGGAGGCATGTATTAATAATAATTAAGCCCTCACTGAAAATAATGAATATTTAAGCACTTGGTAAACAGTTACAGTAGATGAAAAGTGTTAATATCAGTGGATATTATATGCCTAGTGTCTGCATTCACATCTACAAGTGTGATCAAATGTACCAACAGTATTGTGTGTATTGTATATTGTATTTATCTGAAATTCAGGTTGGCCTGTGTGTAGACATCTGGTAACTGTAATTGTGTTTTCAAAAAGTCGTTTGTCTCTTTTGACTGCTTGATATTTTGCCTCTCTCTCTCTCTCTCTCTCTCTCTCTCGCTCTCTCTCTTTCTCTCTCTCTCTCCACCCTCTTCATCTCCCCTTCCTCTTGTTTGTCTGTAATGATGCTGCAGATGGGGTTCATAATTACCACCACAGACACCAATCTAGAACACCACATTTCTCTTTAAAAAAAAAAAAAAGGATGATAATGTTAGGGTGACCATCCAAGCATGTCATTGGCTAGACTGAGGAGTCAGACTCATGAATATTCAATTAATCCTGAGATGACAGACAACATGGAACCATCTGATGCAAAAGTGAAATCCGTTGTAGTGATTGTGCTAATAATAGAATCTGGAGGATTTGGACTTTTTCCATGTCTTTTCCATGTTGTGCCTTATTTATCTAATCGTTTTGTCACTTTATTGTTTTGACTTTGTTGTGTTTACCACATTCAAAATGTGATTGGCAGAGGATACTGAGCAGCTTGGTCTGTATTAAGACTTGATATCTCCACTCATAACTCTCCCTGAATACTCTCCAACTAAGAATTCTGAATTAGATTGAAAATGTTGTGTCTCCTATAGCCATTATAAATACCTGCCATTAAAAAAGATGGACCATCTTTCTCTGGTGTCACCTTTGTGATTCAGCCATCAATAACGTCGAGGCAGAGTCTGCGTGCATGGGCATGCACACACACACACATCCACGCACAATTCACATACACAGACACACACACCTACACACACACATGCACGCACTCTTGCACAAACCGAGACAAAGAGGTACAAAGAGCTGTAGAGAGAGCCTTGTGCAGTAGTCATTCAGACAAAAACACACATAAAACTCGATGAATGCTTGAAAGATGTTTGTTTTATAATTTCGTTATGCACCACTATGATTCATCAGTGTGACATCAAAGTGACAATAACATTGAAAAAGTTGTTTTCTCTTGCAATATAATACATGGAATGTGCCATGTGCTTGTGAAATGCAAAATCATGTTCACCCGAGAAGGTGTTGTTAAATTAATTTTCATCTGCTGACTATGGGCTGCACACTGGCGAAGTATAGCCACTCATTCAAATTCTGTGTAGAGCTACCTGAGTCGGTGGGGTGCTGAAGGCATTTGAGAATGGAATTCATGCTGCTGATTTATTCCACATGGCTACCATAGCAACAGGCTCTGAACCGGTTCAGCTCCCCGCCTCATCACAGCTCCCTCTTCTCTTTCTGTCAGTTTTAACACTGTCACTCTGGCCCCTGGGCCCCTCTAGCCAATGGTCCCTGTAGCCACTCATATATTAAACTCTAATGTATGAGACTGGTCCTCTTACTTAAGCACAAAAGCGCCTTTTTCTTCTGGGGCTGAAGCTTTAGAACATTGGCATCACTTGCTGAATGGAGTTTCTGACCCCACAGGTACATGCTGTCTGAGCAGACCCGGGAACAGCTGCTCTACAAGGTGCATAAATAGAGCTGGAGCGGTACATATTTTGCGTGAGATCATTTCACGGTTCGAGAGGCCAATTTAATTCAACAAAATGCAATAAATCCATTCATTGATCTACTAAAGGATCAAAAGGTCAAAGGACACTTCAGTAAATAGGCTGCCGTGCATGTTTCCATTACAGGTTGTAAATGAAGGTGCTTCTCCTCCTTCTCCTTCTCCTTCTTTTGAAATGGCGACGGAAACACCTGAGTCCTTCATCTTATTCTATCTGCATCCTCTCCCTCTGCTTGTGCCTGCTCTCTGTTCCCTGCATAGCGCTGTTTCCATCAGGAGCCAATGCACCAGAACGCTTTATTACAAGTGAAAATGTCAGAGCGGGAAGGAGAGGTTATGAGGCACTGGGAGATGAACATCGGAGGAGGACCGGTAAATGAACCTCTACAGCACGTATAACAGTCCACAAGCTGTGTATGTTTGTGTGTGTGTATGTGTGTGTGTGTGTGTGAGTGTGTGTGTGTGTGTGGTTATTTTGGGAGATGAGGTGAAATAACTTGATCTTGATCTGACAATGAGATCTGCTTTTCTGTACTCTACAACCGAGGTTGCATTTTGACTTTGTCAAGGATTGTCTGAGCTTTTGGAAGTGTGTGTGTGTGTGTGTGACTAGGAATGAAAGCCCAGTAGATATGGACAGATAGTCTCTCTCTCTCTCTCTCTCTCTCTCTCTCTCTCCCCCTCCCTCTTTGATTATGCCTTATCAGTGATGTGCAAGACTCACCTCATACACACAACATAAGCACAACCCCACGGCAAAACATCTCCTGCTTTCATTCCCGTCACTTTATTAAGTCATCTATTTATTTTTTTTTTTTTTCATCTTCACCGCCAGCCACATATTAAAGCCTTTGAGAAATAAAAGCTTGTTCATATTCTGGATTTAGTTTCTCACTGTTGATTTCGGTCCTAACACAGTGCTGTAATACTACACTGCTTCTGATATTTCCATAACAATTCACCATTGGATTCTCTCTTATCTATGGCCATTTTCTTGTGTATTTGTTTATATGTTCATTTGCTTGATGCTGGAACACAGAACAGAGCGAGCAGTGGTTTTTATCTCCTGACGTTGTCGACACACGGGTGTGACAAGTGAAGGTTAAACATCAAATGCTATGCTCCCCACATCGATGAGTGTTCCGATAAGCAAAGGGAAAGTACTATCAGGAGAGGCACAGGCAGGCGCTTGTCTTTCATATCAGGTTAGAACAAATGGGACTCTCAGTTTTTGAAGAGAAATTTGGCACCGACAAACATCATGAAGACACACACACAAACACACACACACACACACAAATACACACCATACATAAACAAAACCTGAAATAATATAGACATCAACACGATGTACAAACAACGCAGCAGTGTGTCAACATGTACTATCTCGCTGACACAGCTGTTACTGAGGTACAGTATTCCCCCTGAGCAGTCCCTGAATCAAATAAACAGCACCAGGAGAGGTAGGACTGACCCCTGCAAATATGTGTGTGTGTGTGTGTGTCTATTTATCTGTTTGTCTCCCTGATCTTTGTTTTTAAATCATTTATATGTCTTCACAAATCTTAATGTGTGACACCCATCTCTCCTAATCAAACAAAAACTCTTCACTCGCTGTGAGTCACTAGCCTACATGTGTGTGGCTTGGGAGGCGGTTGTATGTATGATAGAGGCCTACTCGTCATCAGCCTCTCTGATGTTTCCCACAGCTTACACACACACACCTCACGACACACTGCGAAAGGACAGCCGAGGGAGTGAGAAAAAGACGGGAGGCGTAGATCATCTTGCTTTTTCCAACTACTGGTAGCCAAGGGAAAGCAGGGAAGAGCAGAGCGAGTTAGTGGGAGAAAAAGTGTGAAATGACTGAAGCAGTGGAGAGGAACAGGAGGGGGAAGGGAAGGGAGGCGGAGAACAGAGGAAGGTGTATGCAGTGACGTGTGTGATGTGATGCACTGCCCTCTACCTCGGGGCTGAGTCTCCCGTGGGACCAACAAGTCTTTGAATTATCTTGCTGCCTAATCCAGAAGCCTAAACTCTAAGTCTGCCAGGAGAACTGGGACAGGTACCTGATGTAAGTGAGAAACACACATGCCCCAAAATACAGGCAAAGGGAATGTGTCAGCCAGACATAAATGTGTAAAGCTGCTAAAGAAAATGCCGATCTGATATGTGTGATGTTTCAGTGTCTTGTGGTTATTTCCTGCACGCGTTTCCAGGGGCATGTCTGAATATAGATCCTTTTGTGCAAATGTGAGTGGGTGTGTGTGTGCGCCTGTGTTTGCATGCATGTGTAGTTTGCGCATGAGTGTGTGGCCATGAGAGCTGTGTGGTTAATCTGGGTGTAATCACAGTGTTTCTGTCCCTGTGAGTGCTGTTCTTTCCTCTAATCCATCTCTTCATCCCTCCATCTTCCTCATTACATCACCCTGACCTTTGCACTGTGGCGGCCCTAACAGCTGGCCGAGGCTGTAAAACACAACAAAAAACACGGCGAGTCAAGTGACACAACATATTGCTCTGCATGCTGGGGGAAAACAGGAAAGGCAGAATTATACAAACGACAGGCATGCGCTTACAGTGCTGTGGTTTCACTCTAGGATCACTTACAAAACCTTGAATACAAATAGAGCAATATGAAATATGTATGCTTTGAGCCCTAACTCCTCTGCTGTTAGGCACGCCTGCCTAGTATGCAATGTTTCCTCTATACTTTCCTCTATAAGCGCAGTAACTCTTTAATTTGGAGGAAAATCCCAGAAGCTCCTTATAGCTGATGAGGAATTACGTATATTAGATATTCAAGGCCATATATGTGATTGATGTAAACATGTAAGCAGTAGGCAACTGGTATGTTTCAGGGAGAAGATTGGTTGTTAAGGGACTTAACTGAGTTGTGCTAGTTGTCTATCTGTCTAATTAATATGCTTATAGTGCCTTGATGTTCTGTAGCAGGAGTGTGTGTGAGATCTGCGGATGGATTTATATGATATCTCACTGGTAGGAGCGATGTTGATTTCCTGCAATTGCTGCACTTTGCATTTTGATGCCAAGCAGGCCCGATCTGACAATAAAGAGTATGGAGGCACTAAAGCTTTCGACCTTTCACATAGGCAAATCTTTTGCACAATTTAGAGTTTTTCCATTTTACTTATGTTGTTTAGTACATGTTGACATAAGAGCATTAATTGTCTTCTGGTGAATTCCGTTTATCTATGATATCTGCTGTTAATGGTTAAACAGAACATTCAGATTCTAATGAGACATGTACTAGAACACCAAGCTGCCATCAAACTCCACATTTAAGACTCTAGTGGTTTTCCTTTGACCTTGCTTTTCATTTCCCTGTCCAGGGCAAATGTTCACATGGCCGCTGAAGATGAAATTAGCGATAATGAAATCATTCAACAACAGCTTTCCCACTTAGAAGAGGAGAATGATACTGCAGAGATACAAGATGTGGGAAAGCAAAGCACAAGCTGAGATTTCACTCCAGCCAAGATATCCAGCATCCAAGCTGCACTGAGAGAAATGTGCTTAGAGCTGCAAGGTACCAAACAGATGGTGGAAGAGCGTGGAAGAAAGTAAGGATTTATATGATTGATCTAATTAAACGAATTAGGCAGACTTATCACCCTTTATGATAAAGTCAGAAACATTCGTCAAAGCATCTTGTAGTACAAACATACTGCTGTTATTGTCTCAAGATTAACTTAGATTACATTTGTCTCAAATGTTATTCGGATCATAGGGTAGCTTACTCAGCCTCACATTTGCCTCCTGGTTTTGGCTACATGGACCCCTTCACTGGAAATGACAGTCAGATGGTTGTAATCTTCCAGTCGTTGCAAATGTTGACATTGCTTATAATCCAAAACACCAGCGCAGTATCGACTTAACAGTGCATAAAAAAATGAATTACACCAGAAACATTTTGGGTCCTGGACAGAGATTCAACTTCACTAAATCTGTATTTGCTAATAAAATGTCCCTGAAAACGTATTTATATGTATGTAAAGTGAATTTGCCTGAATTCATTTCTCACACTGTCCTTCTTCTATTAGAGCAATGGATTCACAGCACCAGTCTGAGGTGACAGCATTTAGTGATAACACATGAAACAACAAGCCAGCTATGAAATGAATTGGGAGGAGGTAGCAGACATCCAGTGTATCTTTGACTGTGGCCTGGTACAAGAGTCTCTGACAATGAAAACAAACAGACCTTCAGTGCTATCTGTTGTTCTCCAAGTGAAGTGAAATATGAGTCACGATGAGCTGCAAAGTACAATATCTGTACTGTAGGTTATAATTTGACGTGCCCTTGTGAGATGTTGTAATACTACACATTGAATAATGTTAAATAATGCTTAATTTATATTGAAAGCATGTTTTTGACTAATCTCAAATGGTGTATTTATGCAGTTAGAATGAACCTAAACTTAAAATGCTGCCTATTTGTTGTGCATTTTAGCAGGAATGTTGTCTATGTCTTGTTCATGTATGCAAGAGCAATATATGGTCGGCAACAACACTGCTTACCTTAGTGTTTTAAATTTGTTTATTTCTGCTTTTCAGTGTTGGATCCCAAACACTTTATTGCAGGCTAACTGTGTGTCTGTCACACCACTGAACTTCAGCATGATTATTTCTAGTAATGGAGTTCTTGTCATTCAAAGTTTACAGGTTCACTTTTGATTCATGTCAGCATTTTCAAGTAAGAAGGAACACATTTCATTCCTGTCAGTGGTGCCATTTTTGATCACATGCATCACATGGTTGGAAGTGGTTGTCAGTACTGTATATACGTATACCAGCATTGCAAATAATAAAGATACATATGTGTAGTATGTATTGTACAGTAAATGCATACATGTGCATAACTTCTGCAAGGCCTGGTAATAAGTTTGTGGAGTTACAAAAGCTCAGTATGGGGTTCAGTGTTTACATAGAGTATGATGCATTAGCTCTAACATTAGCTCTAAACCTTAGCTGAAAATACAGTTAATCAATACTTCCAGTTTGATAGGGGTAATTCATCTTATCCAATCACACTTTTGATCATTAGGTATGAATTACTGTTGCTGCTAGTGAGCAAAGGGAGAAGAAAAACATCAGAATTTATGCAGGAAATATTTTGACTGCATGAGCGAGCACGAGCACACCAAGGATTTCATATAACACAACTTCAGTCTGAGGGTATGCTGGAAGTGTATGAGCATGCCACATATTCTTCAACTGATCTGCACCTGGGAATTTAATTTCCCACAGATTCTAGCAACCCAGCTAGCTTTCATTCAAATGAGAGATTTGTTGTATGCAGGGTAGGTGTATTTGTGTGACAGTTATGCTAGAAGCCAGTTAAGCAGCAAAAACGTAAAAAGCGATCCTCAAAATGGACGGTTCATGCATTTTATGAGGTACTTTTCCTAACGAATAGATGAGGCACCAATAACACGGCAATGTGTGTGCATTATAACAGCAGGCAGCTGGGAGCCTGTGGTTGCTGGTGAATATTTGATGAGAGAATGGATCCTCTCCCTGGGCAGGTTGAGTACAGTGTGCATACTCAAACACACACACACACACACACACACACACACACACACACACACACACATATGCATGTACGCACGCACACATACAACGGTGGTATAGTTTCTCTTATGTTCCACACCCAAACGCCAAGCAGGTGCCAGTGAAGGTGATATTAGAGTATATTATCTCCCAGATGAAAAGCACACCAGAAAGTGATGCCTCTATTCTCCATGGTCTCCATCTCACGAAATAATTGGGACAGACACTCATGTACACATGCAAGGTCATGTTCTCTTCTTGACTGGTATCGTTCGCGTGGCAAGAGGTGAATACTAAAAGAGAGTCAAGGACAAGGAAGCCTGCAAATCGAGCAATGAAGACTGATTTCCACACAAAGATACACAAAAGATATTATTAGTGCACATAAACATTCATTCATATTCAAGTTCATCATCTTAGTTGCACTCTAAACTTAACCACTCCAAGACCGTTGATGGAATAGTCCACAAATCTGAATTCCATAATTGTATTGCATATCAAGTAGCAAAAAAAGGCTTTCATTTGTGATTGGAACGCTCTCAGTTATGATTGGAAAGCCTGACTACATTAATTACTGAGTCAAATCTGCAACAGAAACACAATGTGAAATTTTTATATTTCAGCAGTGCGCTCATCTATACCTTCTGCCACAATGCTATGGGGTCAACTTTGATTTCTTTGTAATGTAACTGCATACTAATTGTATAGTGCCTGCATGTTGACTCAATAAAGCTCACCTCTGACACTGTACACTGGTGAGGCAGGAGCCCTCAGGTAGTCTAAAACCCCATCTTCTTTTACACCTCTTCAATTATATACAGCCTGCTGTCTAGACCTTACCACTGCACCTCTCCTCTCTGCAAAACATCTCATGTCCATCTCCCTGCAGAACAGCAATCAGCACAACACTCCAAACAACAACAATCTACCAGGGATTGCATGCTGACAACCACTTTAGCTGTAGCTATTCAGTAGTAGGAGGGCGAATACATTTCATTGGCTGCATTGTTTTCCTGTCACATGGTCTAAATGCTGATTTCACAGGCTTTCCCACCCTGCCATGAAAAAGGAGGAGCATTGCTGAGAGCACACCATAGGATGTGTACACTTTCCACTTTAAATGCTGTAGGTTACACACTAGTAATGGCTACACGTTAGACAGGTCTGTCCCAAGAAAGACAGCTAGGATTTCTGACTCTACCACTACCACTATTACCACAGGCTTTGATTAGCATTGAAGCAGCAGCAGCTGCGCTGCTTCTTCCTGCCTTTCTTATTTAGAGCATCATTAAGACTCCTTTTCCCCTCAGCCTCTCATCCCCTCCTGCCCTCACATCTGCCTATGACTTATTTCTGTTATCTTTATTTCACCCTCCTCATTACCATGATCAAAATGGCTGTATTCTTATCCTATCCACTGTTTTCCATCCTCATTTTCACTCTCTCCCATCCTCCTCTCCTTTGCCTTTCTGACTGCCTCTGATCGCCCTAACCGGAGATCAGCACTGATTTCCTGCTCTCTCCTGATTTGCAGGAGGATTAGGGGGCGTGAACCGCGTTATCCTTAGAATTCTCCCATGAAAAGAGGGGAGGGGGGAGGGGCTGGTGGGGAGGAGAGATAGGAAATGGGGAAGTGAAGATAAGGACGATGGTGTTGAAATTGAAAGCTAGGGTTGTTCTGAGGTCTTGGTGGACACTGTTCCTTTAAGAGTATTTTTAGTATGGCAGAAAGCAGTGGTCACTCGTCACGAAAACAGACAATCTAGGGTGGCATGAGAGACTTGTGCAGTGTCCTAGCATGATGCTGAGTGATAGCTGGGGGAGAGAAGGCGCTGCACAGCCCATGTTTCCTAGCGACAGACAACATACTGGCAAGGCTTGGTAACTCTACCTGCGTATCGTGCACGTTCTGACACAATCAAGTTATCAGTCAATCAATTACATTGTTGGAGCGTTTATGTGTGACCAAGCGCAGGCCTGAATCCCTCCAGGAATAATCAGGTGCCCAAGAAGAAAGAGTACCCATGATAAACACAGCCTCATTTCTTTCTTTATTCTCCTGTTTTAAGTGTAAGAGCCAAACAATAAAACAATGAGACAATATATTCTGACAAAATGTAATATAGGATAGTTCACAGGATGCCTCAAAATTATTCATATTTCAAGTATCACACTATGAAACAAATTTGTCAACTGATTAATTTTGTCTTTGATCCTCTATTGTTCTTTTGGGCCGTTCCAACTAGAGAGTAGTGTTGTGGGTCCATATTTTCCCCTCCTCGGGGCAGATATGTAAATTTAATGACGCTGGCAAAGTGTGTGTGATCAGGTTACTGTATAGATTACATGGTGACCCTGCCGAACACACAGACACAGAGACCTAGAGACCCAGAGAGGACAGCCACACACCTCCATGCAGGTCACCGCTCCAAACCGCTCCGGCTCTTCTCCAGGGAAAACTATGCCGGGAAAAAACTGCTTTGCCTTCCTCAAGACTCAGCGTCAGAGGTGGGTCACTTTGCAAACACTATTCAATTCCTATACCAAATTAATTTTTAAAAGAAACATTTTTTTAAGTGATTGGGTGTTGTTTTGCTGAAGTCACAGTCTCGTCCATGAGAATTGCAGCCGAGGGAGTTGGAACTCCTAGGCAGCATTATGCTCCAGTGTTTCAGCTTAATTAAAACGAGAGCGAGATAAGTACTGCTTCTGAGCTCTGTTAGTTTGTGTGAGCCAGATACAAAAAGAGAGCGAGAGATGAGAGGGTGGGGTGGTGGTGGGAGGGTGGTGGTGGCGGGGGGATCTGGCAAAACAACAGCGCTGAGAAGAATACAAATGTTGTGTACAAATGTACCGTCTCTCTGCTTGTGAATGCTTGAGTGAGCAGAGAGGCAATGCTGCAGGAAAGTGAAGCACGGAGCAGTGTGGTCACCTTGTCATACAGGACATGCCCTCATGTCTAAATTAACAAGATGCTTGGAAAATGGCAATCAGGGCTAAGTACATGAATAGTTTGGAGTAATGGAGTCTGGTTTTGTCCCCGTGGAGATCATCTGTCGATTTAAGATGTATGTATGGAGGATTTCATTTGTATGCTTCACTTAAGTGTAAAGTGCAAGCAGAAATGATTACAGTCAAGCTGTAAGGCCTTGGCATTGAATGGGTAACGATAATACTCATGATCATGAATGTTCATTCAGCTGCGATGGAGAGATCATATCTAATTTCCTTTATTGATGCTAAAAGGTATGCCTTTTCTGGATGCTGAAAGAAATCAATAGATGTACTATCCCTTTAAATTAAGAAATCATGTGACTTGAAGGTGAAAAAAAGTCTCTAAAATTAAAAAAAACAGTTGTTAGAAATACTGACACATATTTTTACAAGCTAGTTGTCAAACATGTACACTCAAAACCTCCATTAGGACTGCTAAAGCACGCCACAGGGAGGGGAGTGAAGCTGATTCTGTTTATCTCTTGACTTTCCTGTTGGGAATCATGTCTGTGTTCTTACAGAAACTACTTGGATGGTAGTGAGGACTGATATTAAAAGACTTTTGAAGGAGACTTTATCTCAGTCCCTGGTGTGAATTTACTCACTACACATTAGGGCTGCAACTAATGATTATTTTCATTGTCGATTAATCTGTTGATTATTTTCTCGATTAATCGATTAGTTGTTTGATCTATAAAATGTCAGAAAATGGTGAAAAATCTTTTTGTCCACAACCCAAATATATTCAGTTTACTGTCATAGAGGAGTAAAGAAACCAGAAAATATTCATATTTAAGAAGCTGGAATCAGAACATTTTGACGTATTTTTCTTGAAAAATTACTCAAACTGATTAATCGATTATCAAAATAGTTGCCGATTAATATAATAGCTAACAACTAATCGATTAATCGATTAATCGTTGCAGCTCTACTACACATGATGTGAGCATACAGTTCAGTTCATTGTGGGGTTCCTCCCCACGACTGAGTGATGCTGTTAAGGATGCTGATCTGGTTTAGCACGATGAGAAAGTGCGTGGGAGAAAATGGGATGGTGAAAAGTCTGATGGTGGAGAAAGTGGAGATTGTTATATTGACAAGCAGAGAGAAAGAGAGAGAGATGAAAAGAAAATAACTTGATGGTAGTGTGTCTGTTGATTGCTTGCTGACAAGAGCTGTCTTACACTCTTACATAATGTTGCGGATTGATAAACACGACTCATTTCTTCAGCAGTCAGGACCAGATTTATAACATTCAACATTCATCATACACATCGATTTTTAGACCGTTTCCCAAAACTTCTACTGTCCTTTAAAATCACAAGCCAAAGAACCACTATTATGCACTGTTAATGTCTTCTCAGAATATATTGTGGTCCATAAGCTAAACAAAATATACTGCTACCTCTCCCTGTGTGAACCTTCGTATAGCCTACTTCTGCCTGGACTGAACTTCTGTTCTAATACCGCACAAATGATAGTAAGAGGATAGCAGGATCATCACTCAATGTGCGTACCAAAAAGATGTGATATTTTGAACTACCAGATTGTGAGGACGGGGTAAATATAAGCAGTTTTAGATTACTTAAGGATTTCCGGCCTCTGCGCGAGTCCACAGCAAAGCTTCAGCCTATATCCCCAGATGGAGATTGTGCTGATGAAAGTCTCCAGTGTGTGTGTGTGTGTGTGTGTGTGTGTGTGTGTGTGCGTGCATGTCTGCAGTGAAGCCAAATCTGGCGCTTTCCAAAGAGAGACCCTAGCATCCTGCTGCTCACACATCACGCATGACGCAACTCGTCCACACGCCCACACACCACTTGCTCGCCTTCCCTCCCACACACTTCCCTCACACATACACCACATGCGGAGTAGGGCTGTATCTAAAGTCACGTGAGTGTGTGTGAGCGTGTGCGTGCATATGTGCGTGTGTGTCTGTTTAAAAATTCTAGATAAATCCTTTCCCCTGATGATTCAGGAGTCAGCGCTGGTGAATTATCTCTCCCATGCCAGATGAGTGGTCAGATGAGTGGCCTGTACTGGTGGGAGATGATTGACCTCTCAGTCCTTTTCTTCACAGCCCCTTGTGTTGCAGTGACTTTCTGCTAACTGGAGCAGGACTGCCACTTCACTGACAACCACTTCACAGCGAGAGCTGAAAGCAAATGCTTAAACATATTTTTTTCAAATGCCTTCCCTTAGAGACCAGGTATCCAGTATGGGATTTACATTACATTACTTTTTTTCATAGAATTGTCAATTGTAAAGAGAGCTGTATAATAGACACTAATGCTTTTTCAAAAGGGAAACTGTGCTTAAAGAATCATAGCCTGTGGATGGTAAGACAGCAGTATCGTATGTTCTTGTATGGAGTCTATTCATCTGGCCTGGTCAAGAGGGAGGAAAGGAGAAAGAAAGCAGAAACAGTTTTTCGTCACAGTGACAGTGGCACAGGATAAGATTGCCCAGATTGTCTCTTCACATCACATCTGCTCTGTAGTAGAAAAACTCTTCTGGGAGAAGTGCCAGAGTAACAGGGCCAACGCAGGAGGAAGAGAAGTTAGACTAGTCAGACTGGAGCATTTCCGGTGCTCTGGGCCTGTGGGTGTTCTCGTCCTACTACATACATCTTCGCTCTTCATTCTATAAATTGAGAAGGCAGCCCACAACACGGCCTCTTAACAATCTTTCAGTTCAGGCCCAAGAGGTAATGTCTAGACAACTTATGCACAGCAGTACTCCAGTGGGCAGTTTGCCCTGCAAATGAAAGCATCTGTATGATTCACAGATCAATGCTTAAATCAAGGAATGTGGATTATTTCCAGAGATGTATGCATAGAAACTGTTGACTGTTGCAATCACAACCCAAATATATGGGTATATGAAGCTACAACTATGCGAGCACAGACTTTGAGTCTTGCCTAGTATGATCAGAGAGTGTGTAGCAGAAAGGGCTAAAAATGGGCTAAAAATTGGTGGTTGTTAAATTGACAAGCAGAAAGAAAGATCAAAAGGAGAAAACCTTAATGGTGGTGGTGAAATTTATTGATTGGTTACATAGTGTTATGGATAAACACAGTTCATGTTTTTTACTGACCACACACACACACACACACACACACACACACAGACACACACACAAACATTCACATTTTTGTGGCGTGCCAGTATTTAGACAGGGTTGCTGAATGACAGCTAATGTTTAAGATTTGTAAGATAGATAATCTATCAGGGAGTTTGTACTGATGATAATATTTCTTGGTGAGCCATTGGATATGGACCATGTAAACATCCTCACAAAGCCAGAGGGGATAAATGAATGGCCAGCTCACTTTGAGTGATGACCGGCATTCACATGCAACTGCACACGTGTGTGGATGAATACATGGATCTCTGTGTGTGTGTGTGTGTGAGAGAGAGACAGAGAGAGAAAGAGAGAGAGAGAGAGAGAGAGAGAGAGAGAGAGAGAGAGAGAGAGAATGAAAAGATATGGTAGAGGAAGTGTTTACAATTATTTTGCAGATGAAATAAGCTGGTGAATGCCATTTGCTTGACTTACCAATGTTCTGATGCCAATGAGATCTTGCCAGGAACATTCAGCCTGCATTATCATGAAACATTATGAACGCACATGTGAGCATCATAGCATAAATTGTGGAGTTTTTACAAGATTGTTATGCAATTTTGGAATAAATCTGAAATAAATTCAGCTGGTTTTGCTCCTTGGCTTAGCGAGCTAAAAGCACATTATCCTTCCTTATTACTCACAACAATGGCATTTCAAATCCGTCAAAGGTCGCTGAGAAAATGGGCAACATATTACGCACGAGGGTAAATCTTAAGGTCTTTGCCTCTGACAACACGTGACTCTGGGGAAATAAATCGTCTTGTCCCCTTTAATTTCAATTTCCGTGCGTGATATATATTGTGATCACCTGTCAGATGCGGCGCTTGCGCACTGGTGCGGGAGGCGGAGTGGATGCTGATCGCTCTCTCTGTGCTGCCCCGTGCCCTCCATCCCTCGGCGATCAGACAGACGCGGACGGGGTATCCGAGGAGGTTTGAGCGAGGATGGGGCGAGAGATCTGCTATTGCTGAAGGTATAATTCGCATCGAGTTTATTGGAATACCCGGCTGTAGACTACTGTTTGACATTGTGACCGTGGAGGGTGAAGGATGTTCGGCTGCGGATGGGAGGAGATGAGCGGGGGCACACGGAACGGATAACAGATGGTACTGGGGGGAATGCCACCGATGACAGGGCTTTGCTTGGTTTCCGCAGTGATTTAGGATTATTTCAAATCATGCAAGATAGTTCAACGTAGATTATTCCGAAATCAAAGTAGGCTACTTCTCAAGGGCACACAAATAGGTGATAATGTGGTTTTGACATCTCAGTTCACCCGTGCGCTTGGAGCTGTCATCACCTCGTCCCCTCTGCGGACTGACAAGATGTTCGGTTTAAAGTGGTCTAATATAATGCATGCTGCTTCTCTGGAGAAATAATAATAATAAAAAAAGAAAGAAAACGCTGGAAAATCGTATCCACCTACCCTGCTATGGACCAATCCCGATTGTAGCGAGCTGATAGTAGTAAACGTTGAATACAGCTGTTGTATATCCAGAGGTAATTGCTGACTGCAGTCACGGGCCTGTATTGCCCTTTATGTTGTAAAGGAAAATATTAGTATTCACTTCTCATGCTTTATTTGATGGGCCCCTGCCCGGATGTGCCTGCAGTTTCTCCAGAGAGAGCGTTAGATTGACTGTGTTTACTCGTCGTGCTGCTGTAAAACACGCTCTGCATGAGATTTCTCCCTCCTCGACATTAAAACGTGTCATCTGGGTGACAAGGAAAATGCAAGGCGATGTGATTAGCAGAGAAACGTAGCTTACACGGGTCATGATTAGAGAATCATTCAAGGCAATGCTACGGATGCAGTGTGGACCAGATCGTCTACCTTGAATGGTACCTTGAATTGGTTATGTAGTAACCCAGTTTATTGAGAGCAGTGTCCGCCTCCCGTGTTGGACATTGGTCTGTATTGTATTGCTGGCTGAAAGGGATCTGTGTGGTTTCAGGAAGTATAACGCTGTGATCAATAGAGCGGCTCTGACCCTGTCCGTGGTGCTGAAAGCAACAGTCGGAGCGGAGTAAATCAAGACCGAGACTGAATCATTAATGGCTTTCTCTGAATAGGGGCGACAAATACAGTGATAATCGTTTCAGCCAAGACAAAAGTAAATTAATATTTTTAAGCACTGCCACAGACATACTTCATTCATATTTACATTCACATCTAAATACCTCAGTTGTAAAATGTGCAGCTAATGAATTCAGATAAAGACACAACTATAAACAGAAGGGATGTTAAGGTAACACACTGATGCTCTATAATAGAGTCATAATATCTGATGTGTATGCATATTAATATGTCCTTATTTATAAGGACCTTAGAGCAAACCTGATTACATTGCTGTCTCAAAATGTATGAGGAGGATTGGGAAATCCACCTTAGAAAGTGGATCAGTGGTATTATGTTTCCTCTACTCTCATTATTTTCCAGTATGCTGTTGCAGCATAATGTTATTTTGTTTACCATTATCTGCCAGGGGCCGCATATTGAGCCAGACAATATTATAAATGTGGTTGCGAAATTCTCACGCTCTCTTTCCTTCTCCCTCCCCCTTTTCTTGTACTTTGTCATCTCACACTACCTCCCTCTCATCTCCCCCCTCTCTCTCTCTCTCTGTCTCTCATGTCTGTAGGAAGTCTGATGTAGATGCTGAGCCAGAGGAGAGTCCAGGGAGCAGCAGCAGCAGTAGCAGCAGCAGCAGTGGGGCCGTAGATGCCCTCTCCTCAGCCCCAGTCCCAGCCCCCCCTCAGGCTTCTGTGGGAGAGCCAGGACAGAGAGGAGACAGCTCCTGCTCTGACTCTGACAGTCCTGTAGATTCCAGCTCCAGTGAGGAGGAGGAGGAGGAGGAGGACGAGGAGGAGGAGGAGGAAGAGGAGGAGGAAGACCTCACTATGTTCTCCTCTAATTTCCTAAGTGGGGCCAACCCCCTCAGTGCTGTGTCCTCTGCTGTGAATAAGTTTAGCTTATTTGGGGAGGATGGGGAGGGGGATCAAAAAAAGAAAGTGCCTCCCCAGCAGGGGGCGAAGCCATCTGGAGAACAGCAGCCAGGAGCAGGCCCTGGCAAAGTCCCACATCAGCCTCAGGGGCCCCAGAAATCAGGCCAGGGCCCCCCTAAGCAGCAGAGCCAGGCACCCCCTAAACAAGGAGGACCTCAGCTGCAGGGCAATGGGCAGGCAGGACCCCCAAACAAACCTGGTGGGCAACAAGCTGCTCCCAAGGCTGGACCACATCCTGAAGACCAACTTAAAGGTGGACCACAGAAAATTCCACCCAAGGGCCCACCACAGCAAGGCTCACCTAAGATTGGAGCTCAACAACAGATTCCAACTAAGACTGGGCCACAACAACAAGGTCCTGCTAAGTCTGGGACACAAGAACAAGGGTCCACAAAGACTGGGCCACAAACATCTGGCCCACAGCAAGGGTCACCTAAAGTTGGGCAGCAACAACAGGGTTCACCTAAGGTTGGAGTGCAACAGCAGCGTTCACCTAAGGTTGGAGTGCAGGGTTCAGCTAAATCTGGACAACAAACACAGGGCTCACCTAAGGTGGGACAACAACAGCAGGCCTCCAATAGGACTACACCCCAGCAGCAGTCTTCTGGTAAACCTGGTCCTCAGCAGCAAGGCCCCAAGGGGCCGGGGCCAGCTGGCCAGGCCCAGGCAGGGCTAACATCACAGGGAGCTAACAAAGCCGGGTCGCAGTCAAAAGCAGGACCTAAGTCCCTTTGCCCAGTGTGTAACATGACAGAACTCAATAGGCACACCAAGGAGCCACCTAACTATAACACCTGTACACAGTGCAAAACTGAAGTGTGCAGCTTGTGTGGCTTCAGCCCTCCAGACTCTGGTGTAAGTAGATGCTTAATCTTTTACTTGTGTATTATGCCTAACAATTTTACATTTCTAAAAAGTATCTATATATTTTTGCTCTTCATTACATGTCTATATTCCATTATTTGATTATATGTAACTTTTACTATGGCTTTTATTTGTTTCCATCTCACTGACAATTGTAAATTCTTTAGCCATTTCAAAGACTAATTTGATTGCTCAGTATATTGACTTGTGGTCACCACTTGCCAGTCTATTTAAAGAGTGTAATCTTATTTAGTGACAGTTGATTCAGCATGACGCATTACTGCAGTTTAGAGGAAAGTTGTTTATTCTTACTCTGTACTATAGCATACCTATTATTCAACTACTTGCTGAATCTTACTTGCAAGAAAATAAAAAAAAAATAAAATAAAATATCCATTTAACATCTTGGGCAACAGGTCTAAGTTAGTAAAATGTTGATAAGATTTGTATCTTTTCTGGCTCAGTTATATTGCTGTGGCCCCCCTCATCAAATTTCTTAATTCTAATGACCTCAAGCTTTTTTTTTTTTTTTGTTATAATCACATTATATCAAAGCAGTTAATGATTTCTACTACTACTTTGTACTCTACTGGTGTTGTGTGAACTGAACTTAATTCAGAGGTATGAAAATAAGCCCTTTTCTTGTAATGTCATTTTTACATTTATTATTTCATCATTGTAAAATATATATATATTTTTGTACAGGGGAAGGAGTGGCTTTGTCTTACCTGCCAGATACAGAGAGCTCATGGAGCCTCTGAATCCCCAGGACCTCCCATGACAAAACTCCAGCCCTCACCCAACAAAGTTTCTGCAGCTCAAAAGCAGACACCAACTCCTGCTGCACCCCTCAAAAAGGAGATCTCAGCACCAGGTTCCCCTCAGAAGAAACAGTCTACATCGGCAACACTGCCAGCCAAGGCCGAAGCTGCTAAAGGACTAGAAAGTCAGAAACAGGCCAGCCCAGCTCCCGGTCAGAAAACACCACAGGAGATCCGGAGGACATCAGGTTCTCAGAAACCACCAGACCAGACAAGTCAAACTGGACGTAAGCAGAGCAATGCCACCCCCGCTGCACAGCAGGAGTCAGGAGGCTTCTTCGGCTTTGGTGGTCCTAAAACTCAGCCTGATGCTGCAAAGCCTGCAGAGTCAGTGACTGGGAAGATGTTTGGTTTTGGTTCCTCCATCTTCAGCTCTGCATCCACTTTGATAACCTCATCTGCTCAGGATGAATCCAAAACCACGCCACCAGTTTCTCCCAAAATGCATTCTGCAAAAGGGACCAAACCAACTGCTACCCAGAAACCAGAACAGGAGAAGAAACCAGAGCAACCCCAGCAGGCAAAGGCTTCTCCATCAGGACAGCCCAAAGTGGACAAAGTTCCATCAGAGCCTCCAAAGGCACCAGCAGTCTCCCAAGCTGCTCCCAAAGCAGGCCAGTCCACCTGTCCGCTCTGTAAGGTGGAACTCAACGTGGGCTCTAAGGATCCTCCCAACTACAACACCTGCACTGAATGCAAGAACATTGTCTGCAACCTTTGTGGATTTAACCCTATGCCAAATGTTACTGGGGTAAGGCACCTTTTTGATATTACTTGAATGAACAAATGAAGGAACAAATTAATGCATTTCATAATTTAATTTTTATCCATTTTCATGACCGTTTTTGGAATATAGTAGACACACTTTTGCCTAGGAGACATAGGAAATGCCTAATTTTCTAGACAGGTTACATGAGAAGTGCCCTACACAGACATGCTCTCAAATGCTATCAAAATTCATGGCTTAATTAAATTCTGTATGTATATTATTAGTCAATTAGAGCAATTTGATCTTGCAACCTGATACAAATGACTCTTTAATTTGGGCAAGTAGAGTATGCTTCCTGAGTTAAACGATTGGTTATTGGGAACCAATCAGCTGGTTCAATCTTAGGGTTAGTTATTGTCTCAGTGTCTCATTGCTACTTATTCCTTAGATATAGCATGTTCATGATAGCTATAAATTAAACTTTTTGAAGCTGAGTGGTTTTTCAGAGTGAGTTCAGAGTGGTTGATTAATTAATGTTAATTTTATTGTTTTGAGAGCTATCTCCAAATGCTAGCACTCATTTACATGAATAGCTGACCAAGGCAGTAGTCATTTTCCACTGACAGAGTTAAGGTCCAACTTGTAGCAGAGGCAAATTTTGAAAATACAATTCTGGTGAACTGGACAAAAAAAAAAGCTCTCTGGCCCCAAGTCCCTAGATATGAAAAATAACCACATGTATTATTTTGCAGCAGATGAATGAAACAAAGACACTATATTAGGCATTTCCTGGTATGCTGCATTATCTGAGAGTATTAGAGTTGCAGTTGATATATTTATCTTCAGGTCATGCACACGCCTCTTTAAGGGGAATTGTTACGCCTCTCTCATGGGGATTGTCTTGTAGGGAATACCACATTGGGTAGTGCTCTAAATGGACACGGCATCTTCTAGGTTATCTGCAGCACAAAGGACTTGACACTTGACGCTGTAATTCAATGCACAGTGTTAGTAGGCTAGTTTGCCAAGGACAGTCCAAGGCTACTTGATCTTGTGATGCTGGCGTGTTCTGCTGAAACTAATGGCTAAAACAGTAATCCACTAAGATAGGGATGGGGAGATCCTCTTGTGCATTCTGCAAGCATGTCTGTGAAAGTTGTTTTTTTAACATGTAGCCTATATTTTGGACCTACCACTGCTGATTTTGATTTTCAGAAGTAACTTGAAATGAGTCTACCACACAGAGAATACTTTTGGCAAATTTGAGAACAGCAAATGCTTCTCACCATAGAGCAACATTTGTGGCAACGATGAGCACTGAATAATGGATAGCAATGATTTTCTTGCCATTTCTAGAATGTACTAGTATAATAATGATAGACGCTACACAACATAATAAGCCGTCCCCACCATTAAATAATGAGCTCAGTTCTGAAAGCCATCTAGCACTCTCTACAGAGACCAACTATTCATAAACAAATAAACCTCAACCTCACACAGTAGAACAATGGCACTACTTATACTTCAGAGACCTGAAACATTTTGTTTGTCTACATGAACTATAAACTTTCTGAGCATAAAAATGTGGTTTTCATCACCAACTCCTCATTTAATTTAATGTCAGATATTCAACCCTGTTATTTGATTTGTGTCACTTGGCTAAATATTTGTGGCAGGTGGAACATTTTTATTTTTTGCAGCTCTGTAACAATACAGTTTTAGATAAGTAGGTATATATAAATAAATATTTTGATTAAATAAAAACAGCTAACTTGTGATTCTCATAAATACTGTTGTCAACAGTGGCAGTTGCCAGAAGCACAAACATGGACTAAGCCGGGTGATTTGTTTCTCACACTTTATTTATACAGAATATCAACATTACAGGTGCCACATTAGTCCCAATATTTGGATGCCTTGATCAAAGACCATTCTTTGTTCCAGTCCTGCCACCAGCTAAGCCAAGCCATTCACTGAAACAGAGTCTCCGCATTGTATATGCACCTGACACCATTACAGCTGAATTTTCATTTTTTCCAGGATAGGACTTTTTTATTTTAGGGGTTCTGTTATGTATTGCTAACATTGGAATTTTTTATATTCATATTTTGTTATTTTTTTAAAGGGAAAGGAGTGGCTGTGTCTAAACTGCCAGGTGAAACGTGCTGCTGGAGGAATTGAACCTCCTGGACCTTCATTGATGAAACCACTGACTTCATCTAACAAAGTCTCCACACCGCAAAAAGATCCAGTTTTGGCCAACGCATCAATAAAAAAGACCACTCCAGTACAGCCTGCACCACAAAAGACCTCAGCACCAGGCTCCCCTCAGAGGAAATCATCTACTCCAGCAGCACAGCCAGGCAAGGCTGAGGCTGCTAAAGGACCAGAGAGTCAGAAACAGGCCACCCCAGCCCCTGGTCAGAAAACACCACAGGAGAGCCGGAAGACAGGTCCTCAGAAACCACCAGACCAGACAAGTCAAACTGAACGTAAGCAGAACAATGCCACCCCAGCTACACAGCAGGAGTCAGGAGGCTTCTTTGGCTTTGGTAGCCCTAAAAGTCAACGCGATGCTGCAAAGCCTGCAGAGTCAGTGACTGGGAAGATGTTTGGTTTTGGTTCCTCCATCTTCAGTTCTGCATCCACTTTGATAACCTCAACTGTTCAGGATGAATCCAAAACCACACCACCAGTTTCTCCCAAGATGGCAACTCCAAAGGCGACCAAATCACCTGCTACCCAGAAACCCGAGCAAGATAAGAAACCAGAGCAACCCCAGCCGCCCAAAGCTCATCCATCAGGACAGCCCAAAGTTGACAAAGCTCCATCAGAGCCTCCAAAGGAAGCAGCAGCCTCTCAAGCTGCTCCAAAAGCAGGCCAGTCCACCTGTCCGCTCTGTAAGGTGGAACTCAACGTGGGCTCCAAGGATCCTCCTAACTACAACACCTGTACTGAATGCAGAAACACTGTCTGTAACCAATGTGGATTTAACCCTATGCCAAATGTTAAAGGGGTAAGATAAGAGCACTGCTGATATACCTTTGTTTACTTTTTCATTTCATATGGTTTTATATAACTTGGTTCTTAAAATGGCATCAATGCAGCATGTCTACAATATATGAACACAGCTTCTCTTTATCTTGACAATATAATTTAAAATTGTATATTTTGTGAGTAAATTGCATACAGTTAAAGGATAAGTTTGCAGATTTTGGACTTATATATATTTGACTCACTTACTTACCTGTAGTAGGCCAACTTGGACCCACAGACAATATTGGCCCCCAAGTCAGCCTGTCAGTAGAAATGGTGAGCTTGTGTTGCTAGCCTCTTGCTGCTAACAATGAGTCCAAACAGGGTATGTCAAAATATCTCCAAAAAAGCCAGTCTGTGAAAACTATATGATGGCCAACTGACGCATTTATATTCACAGCCCAGAAAGCAGCAGCCCCACACCATTTCCACTCAGTGGATAGTGTTCTACCAAACTCTAACCGGCTACATGTGCAATTGTTTACAATCTGACAAAACTAGATCATACCACCAGTAACACACTTTCACCCCACAGCAGTCTGTGCTGTGGCAAAGAAAAATAGTTCTGTGATTTCCTTATTAATAAAGTGTGCGTAATGGAATTGTGTCATTAAATCTGAATTAATTTTAATTAATGTGCTTCACAACTTGTCCATTTACTCTCAACTCCCCTGTGGAGCCTACAAATGGCTTTTTTGGAGATATTTTGACATATCCCGTTTGGACTTATTGTTAGCAGCAAGAGGCTAGCAACGGGATCTCACCATTTCAACCAACAGCTGACTTGGGTGACAATATTGTCTGTGGGTTCAAGTACTACAGGAGACAAATCATATATAGGTCCAAAATCACCAAACTTATCCTTTAAAGACTACAGGAAACGTGCCTGAATAATGATTTCCATACTGATTTGTTTATTTATTTACGTAATAGTCTAACTAATATCTTTTTAGAAAATTAAATGGTATCCCATGGTGAGACAACACTGATTGAAATGTCACTGATAAATTGATTGTGTTGTTTTAGGAGAAGGAGTGGTTATGTCTCAACTGCCAGATGCAGAGAGCACTAGGAGCATCAGAGCCCCCAGGAACTCTCATGATGAAACAACAGACCTCACCGAATAGAGTCCCTACACCTGTTGCTGCTCTACAGAAGGACACTCCCAAACTAGATGAACCTCAAAAGAAAGACATTCCAACACCTGCTGGATCTCAAAAAAAGGTGATCTCAGCGCCAGGCTCCCCTCAGAGGAAACTGTCTACACCAGCAGCACAACCAGCCAAGGTTGAGGTTGCTAGAGGGCCAGAGAGTCAGAAACAGGCAAGCCCAGCTCCTGGTCAGAAAATGCCACAGGAGAGCCAGAGCACATCAGGTCTTCAGAAACCACCAGACCAGACAAGTCAAACTGGACGTAAGCAAAGCAATGCCACCCCAGCTACACAGCAGGAGTCAGGAGGCTTCTTTGGCTTTGGTAGCCCTAAAAGTCAACGCGATGCTGCAAAGCCTGCAGAGTCAGCGACTGGGAAGATGTTTGGCTTTGGTTCATCCATCTTCAGCTCTGCATCCACTTTGATAACCTCAGCTGTTCAGGACCAGCCCAAAACCACACCACCAGTTTCTCCCAAGATGGCTACTCCAAAGACGACCAAATCACCTGCTACCCAGAAATCAGAGCAAGATAAGAAACCAGAGCAACCCCAGCAGGCCAAGGCTCCTCCATCGGTACAAGACAAAGTGGACAAAGCTCCATCAGAGCCTCCAAAGGCAGCAGCAGTCTCCCAAGCTGCTCCCAAGGCAGGCCAGTCCACCTGTCCGCTCTGTAAGGTGGAACTCAATTTGGGCTCCAAGGATCCTCCCAACTATAACACCTGCACTGGGTGCAAGAACACTGTCTGCAACCAATGTGGATTTATTCCAATGCCAAATGTGTCAGAGGTAATAAAATCAAATAGTTAATGTTGCTTGGTAACAGGATGGGTAAATGGGTACATTTCCACTTGAAAGCATATGCACATTTACTTTTAAATTAGATTAAAATACATAATTTGAAAAGTTGAAACAAATATGTGACAGCACATCATTGTACAGGCATACACATACTTATTTCATATTTTAACATTGTCAAGTGATTGCATGCAGGTGTTATTGTGTTTTAATTCATCTTTTTTTTTCAGGTGAAGGAATGGTTATGTCTGAACTGTCAGATGCAGAGGGCACTAAGTGCATCTGAACCCCCAGGACCTCCCATGACAAAACTCCAGCCCTCACCCAACAAAGTTTCCGTGGCTCAAAAGCAGACACCAACTCCTGCTGCACCCCTCAAAAAGGAGATCTCAGCACCCGGTTCCCCTCAGAAGACACAGTCTACATCGGCAACACAACCAGCCAAGGCTGAACCTGCTAAAGGACCAGAGAGTGAGAAACAGGCCAGCCCAGCTCCTGGTCAGAAAACGCCACAGGAGATCCAGAGCACATCAGGTCCTCAGAAACCACCAGACCAGACAAGTCAAACTGGACGTAAGCAAAGCAATGCCACCCCAGTTACACAGCAGGAGTCAGGAGGCTTCTTCAGCTTTGGTGGTCCTAAAAGTCAACGTGATGCCGCAAAGCCTGCAGAGTCAGCGACTGGGAAGATGTTTGGGTTTGGTTCCTCCATCTTCAGCTCTGCATCCACTTTGATAACGTCTACTGTTCAGGATGAATCTCGCACTACACCACCAGGTTCTCGCAAGATGTCTGGACCAGCACAAGTCTCCCGCAAGATGTCTACAGCGGCCAATATCTCCCCCAAAACTACACCAACAGTTTCTCCTAAGATGTCGCCAGCAAAAGAGCCCAAACCACCTCCTGCTCAGAAACTAGAGCAGGAGAAGAAATCAGAGCAACCTCAGCAGCCCAAGGCTCCTCCAGCAGGACAGGCCAAAGTGGACAAAGCTCCATCAGAGCCTCCAAAGGAAGCAGCAGCCTCCCAAATTGCTCCCAAAGCAGGCCAGTCCACCTGTCCGCTCTGTAAGGTGGAACTCAACATGGGCTCCAAGGATCCTCCTAACTACAACACCTGCACTGAATGCAGAAACACTGTCTGTAACCAATGTGGATTTAGCATTATGCCAAATGAAGCAGAGGTAAGAAAAGTAATACTGAAACATTGGGCCTCATGTAGCAACATTCTCTTAAATTTCTCTTATATTTATCTTATATATCCAAATCTGCTCTTACCCAGGTGTGCTGAATGATGAATCCCACTTGATCATAAATTGGAGGCGCGTGGCCGATTGTTTGTTATTAGCATAGGTAACGCCCCCTAAACACCATATAAGGGCAGGTGTTGTGCCGTGTGCAAATACTCTGGCACATGGCCAAGAATTGGAGAGGTGCTCTTGACAATCTGAAACGGCTCAGCAGCCATTCATCCGTCTCATCAAATAGATCTGTGCGATCTCTAAAAATGCGTTCTCTGTGTAAGGCCTGGATGGCCAAAGCATCTAAGAGCAGTATGTAAGCCATTCAGAAGCTGAACGCACGCAATATCATCCAAGGGTTTTTATAGTCTTAATTGGGATCAATGGACCAAGTATTTCTAGTATTTCTTTAGCCCAAAAATGTAATAATCCAATCATTATAATTGCTCTAAAACATATAATAATATAAATTTGATTGTATGATATTCATGCGTTTTCTTATGTTCCTCAAATTTAAAACTTATGTTTCCTTGTGTTGGACAAACAATTTGTGGACCGTGAAAACAAGATGTTTTTTTCTTATCTTGGTAAGAGTGCTCTCGACCACTCGTTTCTCTTACCTAAGAGAAGAGCAAAAATAAGAAAACATTGGTGAATCCCAGAAATCAATGGGTACTAACAAAATAAGAACAAATCGTGGATATGAACAAAAATAAAAGAAAATTTGTTCGTATATTGCTTCCTGCATGAGGCCCATTCTTTGTGATAAAGGGAAAATTATACTTGTGTATCCACTTATATTTGCAGTAAGCACATTGGAAAATGATTTTGGATAAGATTTGAACTTTTTTTTTTAACATTGAAATATTTACTGTGAAGTACGGAGCCCCTCTGGGGTCACATGGTAGAAAAAAAAAACTTGATGTGTAAATCCGTGCGAATGGATTTGTAAACTGTGTGAACGGATTTGTAAACTGTGCATACAGATTTCTAAACCGTGCCCTTGGATTCACAATCTGTGCGAACAGATTTGTAAACTGTGCGAACGGATTTGTAAACTGTGCAAATGGATTTGTAAACCGTTTCACAATCCGTTCGCGCAGTTTGTATGAGACGTCGTCGGACTGTAAACATTATGACGGAAGAGGAAATCTTGGCCCGGATGTCCACTCTACACCGGAAGTTGACAAATAATGGACAGTAATGTTCACAATATGATTTTATGTAAGACTGAATGGCATTCATCAGTTCTCTGTCTTATCAATCTCCCTTGACTTGTTTGTGTTTGTATGGGCCATGTGGTCGTGGTGAAACGCCGCTCTCGCCGCTGAAATTTAGCGGCGGATCCGGCGTATCTGCCGGTGTTTCGGTTTAACGAATGACCCTGTTAACTGGTGACTTTCAGCCGAATGTGTCGTGGTTGTCATAGTGAAGGCAGCTGTTGAAAACATGAACAGAACACGTAGGTGTCCTCCTGAAAGCCTTAAAAGCCGGTTAACAAATCCGTTCGCACAGTTTACAAATCCGTTCGCACAGTTTACAAATCCGTTTGCACGGATTGTGAATCCGAGGGCACGGTTTTGAAAAATCCGTTCGCACAGTTTACAAATCCGTTCGCATGGATTTACATATCAAGTTTTTTTTTCTACCATGTGACCCCAGAGGGGCTCTGTAGTGAAGTGCATTTGTGGGCAGTCAGTTTCTCTACATAGTAATTGTTTTGAAATTATTCTCAAATTACAAACAGCACATAACCAGGTGTTTAATGCATTTTTATTTTAGGTGAAAGAGTGGCTATGTCTTAACTGTCAGATGCAAAGAGCATTAGGAGCATCTGAGCCCCCAGGGCCTCCCATGATGAAATCCCAGACATCACCCAGTAAAGTCCCTACACCTGCTGCTGGCCAGTTGAAGGACTCCACCAAACCAACTGAACCTCAAAAGAAGGACACTCTGACACCCGCTGAACAAAAGAAGGAAACCTCAGAACCAGTCTCCCCTCAGAGGAAACAGTCTACATTAGCAGCACAGTCAGACAAGGCTGAGGCTGCTAACGGACCAGGGAGTCATAAACAGGCCAGCACAGCTCCTGGTCAGAAAACACCACAGGAGAGCCGGAAGACAGGTCCTCAAAAACCACCAGACCAGACAAGCCAAACTGCAGGTAAGCAGAGTAATGCCACCCCAGCTACACAGCAGGAGTCAGGAGGCTTCTTTGGCTTTGGTAGCCCTAAAAATCAACGCGTTGCTGCAAAGCCTGCAGAGTCAGCGACTGGGAAGATGTTTGGCTTTGGTTCCTCCATCTTCAGTTCTGCATCCACTTTGATAACCTCAGCTGTTCAGGACCAGCCCAAAACCACACCACCAGTTTCTCCCAAGATGTCTCCAGCAAAAGAGATCAAATCCCCTGCTGCCCGGAAGCCAGAGCAAGATAAGAAACCAGAGCAACCCCAGCAGGCAAAGGCTCCTCCATCAGGACAGACAAAAGTGGACAAAGCTCTATCAGAGCCTCCAAAGGAAGCAGCAGCCTCTCAAGCTGCTCCCAAAGCAGGCCAAGCCACCTGTCCACTATGTAAGGTCGAACTCAACATGGGCTCTAAGGATCCTTCTAACTACAACACCTGCACAGAATGCAGAAACACTGTCTGTAACCAATGTGGATTTAACCCTATGCCAAATAATGCAGAGGTAAGTCTAGAGAGAGCAAATCATTTTTATTACCATTCACTTTTTACTTTTCACAGAGATAAAAAAAAAAAAAAAACTTGCTGAAAGAGTGTAAAGAGCTACACCACATTCACCTTTTTACATGTAAACTGATCTCTTGCTGTCTCTTCATTATGTTCAAATTATGCATGCCTTCATTCATATTCTGCCTGGGAATATTAAACATATTCAAATCCCCACTTTCTGTTACTCCATTTGTAACTCCAGCTATTGAATCAAAGTAGAAGAAATAATCCCAGTTCACAGTAAGATAAAGTTTTAAAAAAAAAAAGTGTAATTATAGTGGGTTACCTAACATTGTATAACAGAAAATTATTTTTTTAGGTGAAACAGTGGCTGTGTCTCACCTGCCAGATGCAGCGGGCTCTGGGAGTATCTCAGCCCCCAGGACCCACCTTGGTCAAACCTCAGACTAAACCCCAAAACAAGGATATCAACAACCCAGCTGAACCTGAAAAGAAAGAGTCTTCAGCACCACACTCACCTCAGAGGAAGCAGTCGGCAGGAGCAGCACAGACAGTCAAGGCTGAATCTGCTAGAGGGCCAGAGAGTCAGAAAAAGGCCAGCCCAGCTCCTGGTCAGAAACCACCAGACCAGACAAGTCAAACTGGGCGTAAGCAAAGCAATGCCACCCCAGCTACACAGCAGGAGTCAGGTGGCTTCTTTGGCTTTGGAGGTCCTAAAACTCAGCCTGATGCTGCAAAGCCTGCAGAGCCAGTGACTGGGAAGATGTTTGGTTTTGGTTCCTCCATCTTCAGCTCTGCATCCACTTTGATAACCTCAGCTGTTCAGGATGAATCCAAAACCACGCCACCAGTTTCTCCCAAGATGGCTACTCCAAAGGCGACCAAATCACCTGCTGCTCAGAAATCAGAACAGGATAAGAAACCAGAGCAATCCCAACAGGCCAAGGCTCCTCCATCGGTACAAGCCAAAGTTGACAAAGCTCCATCAGAGCCTCCAAAGGCAGCAGCAGTCTCCCAAGCTGCTCCCAAAGCAGGACAATCCACCTGTCCGCTCTGTAAGGTGGAACTCAATTTGGGCTCCAAGGATCCTCCCAACTATAACACCTGCACTGAATGCAAGAACACTGTCTGCAACCTTTGTGGATTTAACCCCATGCCAAATGTTGTAGAGGTAAGTGAGATTCACTGACATCATTGCAAATGCATGTTAACAATTATAATTTAAAATCCGCAGAACTTTAAATTCTTGCTTTTGAGGTGGATAAGATATGCATTTTGCCCAGAGAGGGTCTAACAAAGATGGTAAAATCCTTGGTTTTGGAGTAGTATACTGCTTCTTTGGTCTGTATTCAAAGCCTACTACAGCTATTTGCACATCTTGCCTTCCCTGTTCCCTGACCATGTCAAAGTTTTACACTTCTCCTTTATACACCGTATAAAAATGCTGTCTAGAATGTAAAAATTTAGGGCATGTTATTACTAGGAACCGAATCACACAAACACAATGTTATTGCCAATCCAAGATTATTGTTTCTGTTTTTGATAATGTGTTGTGGTTTTGAAAATAGAAAATAATGTTTATCTTACCAGCATTGTCTGAATCTATTTAGAGGCATTTAGTGATAGAATTTGTATGTGTCTGTATTATCTTCCTAAATTCATCTTTTTTTAAAGGTTTACACTAAAAATGTATTACAGCACTCAAAAGGTAGATGATGCAGTGTATTTTGATAGAATGTATTGAAATAGATTATTATAGGAAATACTTATATATATAATATTTTACAGAGATTTCTTCAAAATCTTATGTTTTCCTGTAGGTGAAGGAGTGGTTGTGTCTGACTTGTCAGATGCAAAGAGCTATTGCGGCAACTGAATCCGTAGAACCAGTCTCGAAACCCCAGGCATCACCCAACAAAGTGTCTACACCTGCTGCTGCCCAAAAAGAGACAACTGCCACACAAAAAGCAAAGGACATACCAGAGAAAATTCACATGGACAGTCCAACACCAAGTGCACCACAAAAGAAAAAAGAATCCATACCCCCGTCTCAAATGGATAATGATATTACCCCAACATCAACCCCTGCTTCATCACTCACAAAAGAGACCCCAACTACTGATTCATCACTGTCCATGGAGACCTCAACTACTGCTCCATCCCTGCCCAAGGAAGCCACAACTGATTTTCGACTTGCTAAGGAGGTTCTTACCTCTGCTGCACCTATCATCAAGGAGATGTCAGCTACAGTTTCAGTCCTAACTAAAGAAGCTCCTACTCAAGCTTCACCAATTATTACAGACCCTGTATTGTCTCCCCAAAAGAAAATGGATCTCACTCCAACAAGCTCCACAGAAACTAAAGAAATATCAGAAACGGAAACTTCTGTAGAAGAAAAGAAAGCTGAAATAATACAAAAATCAACTGACCACCTAGTCACAGCCTCCGATGATGCTCAGCCCTCAAAACAGCCTGTAATGCAAGAAAATAGCCTGCACAAAATTGCGGCAGGCCCTACACAAGTACAGACCCAACAAGCCCTAAACCAGGAACCAATCCCTCTTCCAAACCAGGATCTTGGCAAACCTCCACAACAACCTACAAAAGATGAAACATCACCTGCGAAACCGGCTCCTCCAGTAGCTCAGCCAACAAATCAGGAGTCAGGAGGCTTCTTCGGCTTTGGTAGTCCTAAATCTAAGCATGCCTCAAAAACTACAGAAGCAGTGACTGGGAAGATGTTTGGCTTTGGTTCATCCATCTTCAGCTCAGCATCCACTTTGATAACATCTGCTGTTCAGGAGGAGTCCCGCACTACACCACCAAGTTCTCGCAAGATGTCTGCCCCAGCACAAGTCTCACGCAAGATGTCTACAACAGCACAGATCTCTCCAAAATCCACACCCCCAGTTTCTCCGAGGATACCTTCTGCAAAGGAGTCCAAACCACCTGCTATCCAGAGACCAGAGCAGGAGAAGAAACCAGAGCAACCCCAGCAGGCAAAGGCTCCTCCATCACTACAGGCCAAAATGGACAAAGGTCCATCAGAGCCTTCAAAGGCAGCAGCAGCCTCCCAAGCTGCTTCCAAAGCAGGCCAGTCTACCTGTCCACTCTGTAAGATGGAACTTAACATGGGCTCCAAAGATCCTCCCAACTTCAACACCTGCACTGACTGCAAGAACACCGTCTGCAACAAATGTGGATTTAGCCCTATGCCAAATGTAGCAGAGGTAATCAAACTAATCAAAACCCTACTGTTTGCATTTTTGATCAGCACTTAGTTTAATATAATTATTTTCCTACTTTTGCTCTACTTATTGGCAACAAAACAGCAGTTTAAATTTTTTAGGCTATACTATATATAAAAGACAGCATTGTAAAGTTGATTAAGTGTAAAATAGTTTCCCCTTTATTTTCCTTCCGTTCCTCTGCTCTTTTAATTAATTTAAAACACTGTTAAACATTTTCTTTTCCCAATCACTCATTTGTCCCCTTACTTCCAATAAAACAAAATATGTTTGAGCCAAAATAAAGACTTTTTTTTTTTAGAATGCCACAGCAGGTGTTTATTGAAGTTTGGTATTAACAAAATACAAAGAATGAAAGTAATGTTTTTTTGTGTTTTTTTGTGTTTTTTGTTTTTTAGGTGAAGGAATGGCTATGTCTCAATTGCCAGATGCAGAGAGCACTTGGAGCATCTGAGCCCCAAGGTCTTCCCATGATGAAACCCCAGTCCTCACCGAGCAAAGAGGCTGCTGTGCCTGCCTCACCGAGCAAAGAGGCTGCTGTGCCTGCCACACCACATAAGCAAGAGACCCCAATGCCAGTTCCCCCTCAGGAAGACATTCTTAAACCAGCCTCACCCAAGAATGAGCTTGTTACTTCTGCCACAACCAAAGAAATAGAAATACCAAGACTTGGTTCACCAAAGAAGCAAGTTTCCCCTTCAGCTGCTTCACTGCCTGACAAAATTGTTCCACCCACTATCACACAGAGTGATGTTACACCTTCTTTACAACAGCCTCAACAGCAGAAGACCGCCCAGTCAGGCCAACACCAACAGCCTTCTGGCGGGACACCAAAAGGACAACCTGGGAAACCAGAACTGAAGGCAGGCCCTGCAAAACAGGAAACTGGAAAACCACCACAACAGCCTCCAAAAGCTGTGACTTCTCCTGCTAAGTCTGCTCTTCCAACAGGTCAGCCTACCAAACAGGAGTCAGGAGGTTTCTTTGGCTTTGGTGGTCCTAAGACACAGCCTGCTCCTGCAAAGCCTGCAGAGTCAGTGACTGGGAAGATGTTTGGCTTTGGTTCCTCCATCTTCAGCTCTGCATCGACTTTGATAACCTCAGCTGTTCAGGATGAAAAAACTACACCACCGACTCCACGTAAGATGTCCACAACAACCCATGTCTCTCCTAAACCTACACCACCGGCCTCTCCCAAAATGCTTCCTGCAAAGGACACCAAGCCACCTGCTGCTCAGAAAGCTGAAGAGAAGAAACCAGAGCAACCCCAGCCGGCCAAGGCTCCTCAATCAGTACAAGCCAAATTAGACAAAACTCCATCAGAGCCTCCCAAGGCACCAGCAGCCTCCCAAGGTGCTTCAAAAGCAGGCCAGTCCACCTGTCTACTCTGTAAGGTGGAACTCAACATGGGCTCCAAGGATCCTCCCAACTACAACACCTGCACCGAATGCAAGACTACTGTATGCAATCAATGTGGATTTAATCCAATGCCAACTGTAGCAGAGGTAAGTCAACCTATCTCCCAGAATTTTGTCATTGTTTTGGTTTGGTATATTTTTGTTTTAGGAAAGGAAGGCAAGGGAGCATTAATTATTCATGAATTGATTCACTGTGGAATTTTACTACACTTTTCATCATTGTTCATCAGCCTGGTAGACCAAATTTATAATTTGATATGTCACTTTAATATTGTTTAATATTTAATACGTTGCAAGGTTTAAATAGCTTGTATCTTATCCTACTCTTCATTTAGCTCTCTCTTTATCAGCCTAGCATTACCAGAGTATCTATCAAAATTTAATTCCGCAGTATTGGAATATCCTCTCCAATCAGCTGCTGAAAAATAACTCCTTGATACACGCAGGTTTGATGAACTCATTGTTTACAGAGCAAAGTTTCACTCTGGCCATCCAAACAGTAACTACTAAGGCCAGACACTCAGTAATAAATTAAGAATTAACAGATTTTATCATGATAATAGGCATGGCTATATTTTATGAAAATTGTGATGAATGAAGAGGCATGATGGTTGAATTGATTAAATATATTTCCAACAAATTTGCACTCACAATTGTTAGAAACAGCATCACTCTTCTATTTTGTTCTGTACAATAAACACTGCTTTATTTGTCTATAAACAATATAATAATATAATGTTTTGTTGCTTATTTTTCAGCAATGAATTCTACATCAAACTATATTTTTTTTTACTTTTGACTTGTTCCTGTTGGTTATTATAACATAACTTGCAATATTCTTTCAGGTAAAGGAATGGCTTTGTCTGAACTGCCAGATGCAGAGAGCTCTAGGAGCATCTGAGCCCCCAGGACCTCCCATGACGAAACCACAACCCTCCACAAGCAAGGTTTCCGCACCTGCTGGCCCTGAACAGAAAGACACACCAACATTAGTCCAAAAGGAGAAGTCTATAGAATCTACAGCAGTCAAAAAGGAGGTAATCCAAGCAGCTCCAGACAAACAGGAGACCCCTACAGCTGAGGCCCCAATGCCAACTGCAGCCCAAAATATGGACAAACCAGTATCAGGTTCACTGGAAAAGAAACACGTCCTCTCAAGTACTGTGGTTAAGGATATACAAGGACAAGCCCAGAATGTACCTAACCAGCAGCAGCCTATTGTAAAACCCCCACAAGTACAACCATCTCAATCTCCAAAGCCAGAGCTGAAGGCAGGTCCTGCAAAACAGGAAACTGCAAAACCACCACAACAACCTTCAAAAGCTGGGACCTCCCCAGCCAAATCGGTACCACCACCAGCTCAGCCTGTCAAACAGGAGTCAGGAGGCTTCTTTGGCTTTGGTAGCCCTAAAACTCAACGCGTTGCTGCAAAGCCTGCAGAGTCAGTGACTGGGAAGATGTTTGGTTTTGGTTCCTCCATCTTCAGTTCTGCATCCACTTTGATAACCACAGCTGTTCAGGATGAGCCCAAAACTACACCACCAGTATCTCCTAAGATGCCTGCAAAAGAGACTAAACCACCTGCTGCCCAGAAATCAAAGCAGGAGAAGAAACCAGAGCAACCCCAGCAGGCCAAGGCTCCTCCGTCAGGACAGGCCAAAGTGGAAAAAGCTCCATCAGAGCCTCCAAAGGCAGCAGCAGCCTCCCAAGCTGCTCCCAAAGCAGGCCAGTCCACATGTCCGCTCTGTAAGGTGGAACTCAACGTGGGCTCCAAGGATCCTCCCAACTACAGCACCTGCACCGAATGCAAGAACACTGTCTGCAACCTTTGTGGATTTAACCCCATGCCACATACTGCAGCAGTAAGTAAAATAATGAATTATGAATATCATATTCATGGTCATTTTAGAAAATTGTATTTGTTCTGGCCCTGGCTATGAATGCAGTATTTTTTCCCCCTCACATGATTAGATTTTAATTTGAACCAAGTCATGAATAGGTTTGACTTGACTATATTTTGTTGATGAGTTACTTCAGTTTCATTAGCATGTTTCAAGAATGTATTTTCTTAATTAAAATGTAATTGTTTCTCAGGCTGTGACAACGATAAGGATTTTAGTTTATGAAAAAGAGTATTATTTGTTATAATGAGCTTTGATGATGGAGCTCAGTGGAAGGTTGTCTCTCCTAACCATCCCGTATTTACAGAGTGAGAATCCACCCCCGTTTAACAAGGTGGTTCACTCTAATGGCACTTGTTGTGTTTTTAGTAGCGAGTGACTAATACTAAGCGGCAAATGACTAATAATAACAGGCTATGACTTCCTGCTCTGACAGGTCTGTATTCATGCAGCTGTTTGTGAGCTATGGAGTAATCCTGGATGCAATTTGTGTCTCTGTTTTGTGAAATCTCTTTCATAATTTCTTGTTCAAAGTCCTTGTATTTCATGGAGGATTTGCAGTGTCAAGGGTGGGAGGTCCTTTATTTTGTATTGAAAGGTACAGCAGCTGAAGTAAAGTTGATTTGTTGTTTTGGATTTTTGATGTTTTTTGATAAAGAACATGGATTAAGTGTGATATAGCATCATAGATGAAGGTGTACTTCTCTGCAATGAAAATATAAAGAGAACTTGCCTGAATACCTTTTTGACAGTAGCGCACGGATCAATGTAATCTTTTACAATTGTTGACCTACTTTGAAGGGACTCAAACAAATTTAATAACATACTCTAATGCAGGCTATGTGGTGGCTGACTGTTGTAGCTATCCCTCCAATGGAGTGGCCTGAGTGAATGTGACATTACATAACGGCTCATGAGAGGTGTGCTTCGGCAGACTGGCAGCACTGGAAATGTATTAAAGTGATTGAGGGTTGTGCAACAGCATTAGTGAGATGGGATCTGCTGCTGTGGCAGACCAGGGACTCTCCAGCCCCGTGAGAGATAGGAGATGGCAGAGCCCTGTGATATGCCAATAAGCAGAGGTGAACCGGATTAAGTCCGACACAACACAGTACAGTACATTATAGCAGCACACATTTCCTTTCAGGCCATCTGCTCTCTCACAGATCAGTGGCTTCATGCATATCAACAGTTTCCCCTTCATTTTATGTGGCTTGCAGCGGTAGGCATGTGTGCCTGTTTCCTGACTTACCCACAGGTGCAATTTATTATTTGATGCAAGGCTACCCTTGCCATTTGATATTTATAGATTAGCTGAATTAATACTACTTCCCTGTCCTAACACCCTATTGTTTTGGATGTACAGCACCCATTTCCCTTCGGGCTGAAGCTTTTTTGCTGGCAAACGGTAAAGCCTCAAATAATAGCCTTATTTTTAATTTATTCAGGCACAGTCCTCTCTAGATTGATTAGGTTAAAACATTCATGGCTTTTTATTCTTTTCCCACAGTCATTTCAGTACTGTAACAGAGACAATAAAACAAAACATATTACAACACTGGACTGTAAGTGTTTATAGCATCCAGTGTGGGTACCAATTTAATAATGCGTCATGTCAGTCCACAGCGTTAGTCATATTACTGGAGGCTTTTGAATAAGGTCATCTTTGATGCTTATACTTTAATAATGTGAGACAGTTTATTTTAGATCTACACAAACAGGACAAAAACTCTGTCACATTGAATCTGAAAAGTTATCAATGTTATAGTTGCATGTACTGAATAAATGTAAGTTTATTTGATTTTTAGCAATGGTAAATTCCTAGTGTATATGACAGATAAGGTATTTGTTGCTGACAACCTTTTGTAATAGAACAGCGAGTGTGTTCCTTACATGTCCCTCAATTTGAGTCTCAGCAAACAGGAATCGGCATCACTGCAGGGATTGAGCAATTGCGATGAGATCTATATATTTTTTCTTTATTTCTCCTTTCAATTCTGTTTCCTGGAGACAGATTTACCACATGGCTCAGCCCAACTGGCACGTCATTATGGAGAAATAATGCTGAAAGTGATGTGGCTCTTATGTAATTGACACTCCTCACGTCTTTCATGAAGAGCACTGAGCAGAGAGCCTATAGGGTCGGGGTTGGATGGGGGAAGGGACAAGCATGGATGATTGCTGCTGTGTACAACATAGATTCATGCCTCTTAGAAGCTGCGGGAAGCAGGAATTGCTTGGCCTTAACACAGACAATGGATGGGATGAGCTGCCATACACATTGTTGTCCTATGAACTGTTTTTTCTAAAGGGACTATGCCTGCCAATTCTCCATCACGGAAATTTGTGGTTTTTATGTTCAGTAGGAAGGCAGAAATGGCTCCTTTCAGAATTTGAAAAGGACTTATAGGGTTAGAAGGGAGAGGAGAGGAGGCCACTTTAGGGGGAGTGAGTGCCAGCAGCAAGTCTATCCATTTTCCCCCTCTCCTGTTCTGCTCCAGCTGATGTTATCAAAAGCCTGGGAGTGACTGTTGTCTGATATCTAGGACACACGTGTTTCGTGCTTTGCCAGCCAAAGCTGTGTGTATGATAGACAAAGCAGTATGAATGACAGTTCCTGGGTGGTGAAATGGTAATAAACCAAGTCTTTCAAATATTGCTGGCTATATCTCGCATTTGGAGTTTATTTTTTATTCTTTTGTTTGTCCAGCAGTACAAATGATTCAGCAGTCCTCTTGATTTGATTGAAAACTTTCACGTCACATTTTGGCTTGAAAGATTAGCTTATTATGAGATACAGTAAAGGTGCTATGCCTGCCTGTCAACTTGCCAAGAAAGCTATATTGCTTACCTTCTAAATGCACTTGAAATTTTTAAAGCAATTGACAAATGTTTCACACAGCTTCCATGAGAGATTGATTTATCACACGGTGCATAATCTCCGACCCACAGTCCCAGAAATAAGCATGTCTATAGAAGTCTTTTAATTAGTCCCAGACTCTTCCATATTCCCCTCCAAGGCTAGGCCTATGTAAAGGCAGAGATGTGCTCTGCTGTAGGCTAGCCAGCAGCAGACTGTTGGCATTGTGATAAGGAGGAGATACCGCCTGGTGCACCTACCGACAGTGTTAAAAATAGTCACTCTGTGGCGAGAACATGTACAGCAATACCTGCTGCATCCCTATTATCTCACAGCCTCTGCCAAGTAGGTACTAGTATGGGGCTAGCTGAGCTGATATTGACTAGTAATGCTCTGGTCCTGATGCTGCCTTAGAGGAATTTTGAAATAGTGACAGATGAAACCATTCTATTATGTTTATTTATTGCAGACTTTCTCAGCTCTATCTCAGTACAGATTAGCGTAATATTCTATCTGCTATTTTCAGCACAGATGATGTTTCACATTTGGAGACATGCGAAGGGTTATGACACTCATCCCTCAAGCCGCAACGATCCCTTGAAAATGGGAAAGTGATTCCAGTTGCTATTTTGATGGTTGGCTTGGCTGTCTGCCGGAGGAGAGGGAATAGGATCTCCCCTATGAGATCTGGCCTTGTTAATGCACCTCCTGGTGTGTAGCGTTTCCTAGCACCCTGGCTTTCCATTTATGCCACACCCATTCCACTCCCTCTACTCACCAAATCCTCTCCCTTTTGCATCCTGCCCACAAAGGAAAGTTTGCTGATGAGCCATTTGTCAGATCGGAGAGAGCAGGGGGTGCAGTTCCTTGTCTTTAGAATGAAGCACTCTGCTTATTACAGATTAGTGGGTCAACATTCTCTATTATCAGAGGGCTTGATTTATGAGGAGATCTGTTCTGTGGGGGCTGCTGAAAGCCAAGTATATTAGCCAGCTACAGCTGTTGCCAAAGGCGTCTGCCAGAAAATCAATAAGAAACTTACCAGCTCCAGTATCAACAGAAGGAAAGCACTGAAGACAGCCTCTGAAATACTGATGTAGTCTACAGCCCAAAAGCCATCCCCTCAATCCAGTTTTCATGTTATAAAATGTAAATTTCAAGACCACTGGGACGCCCAGTGACTGATGTCTTGCAACAAGGTGTGGGCTTCTACAAATAATGCAGCACAAAGCACTGAAATTTCTTCATTAGTGTGGAAATGTGAAAGCAACAGACCCATTCCGTTAAGAGCAATTTGATGGATGTTTGGGCACTTGAATTTCACATTTTATTACAATGCCTTCTTTGTTGAACAGCATACCTGTAGTATGTGGCACTGATGCTGATGTTATGGCTGAACAAGATTGATTCCACCTGTCATTTAGCCATTGATGCACTGCTGAAAGTTATGTATGCATATGTAAGATATGAATAAAATACATTGTTTTAATATAAATCAAATTAATAATTTTAAATAAAAGAGCATTGTTGTAAGGTGATTGATGGCCTGAATGGGGTCTTTTCCTGAGGTGTTGGTTGAATCTTTTGCTGTGTCTCTGTGCTGCAAATAAGTGAACTGGGCATTGTTGCATAAAGCTCAGCAGATCCAGCCTCATGCAGCATCCCTCTGTGTGAGCAGCACAACTTCCTGACTGCTGTCATTTTGAAGGTCTGGTAATCCAGCTCGCGGGCTAATCATGGTGAGCAGCCTCTCCCACAGCTCTCTGCTTGGGGCTCGTGCTCTTTACTCATAAAACAGATTTAATTAGACAAAGGGATGATGGCGGCTTTCCAGACTTTGTGGCTCTGATGCATGGCTCCAAGACCGAGTGGCTGTGAGGCGGAGACTGGGACTGTAGCGGAATGTGATGGGATTGGGCCTTTTTGTTGACTAAGATGTTTTTTGCAGTTGTATTATATATTAGCAAGTGAAATATGTTAGCAGATGCTAAATTAGAGCAGAGAGAAGGTGAGAGAGGGAGAGAGTGAGAGAGAGTGAGAGAGAGAGGTAGATACTATACATATTATTTCTCATCCTCATCTAGGCTTTTGCCATATTGTGAACAGATTGCACCTTCCTTCAACAGATACTCGTACAGTAGTTGTTTGATAGCCATTCCAAGGCCCTGGTGTTGCAGAATAATTTAATGTTATGGTAATAAAAAAAAGAAGTGCCACACAGTATTTCATGGGAATGGGATTTTTTTGGGAGATTGGCCCATCAATTTACCTGATGATGAGAACTTAGACATCATCCATGTGTCTCTGGTAGATTGTTCACTCCAGTGCTCCATGCTAACTCTTTAGCATACACTACTGTCTGTTAAGTGATAATAGGCAACTTACATTAAGTAAGAAAATCAAAACGTTTTGTAGCTCTTTTGTATATAGGAGATATAGGAGATTATAGGAGATTGGCAAAATTTTATACAATTTATGATACAAAAATAATGCTTTTTTGAACTTCCATGTACTACTTTCCATATTGTGAACATGGTGGGAAATGGGAGACTGCTTACAGCTGGCTACATCAGCTATATTGAGCTCATTATAATAATAATAATAATAATAATAATAATAATAATAATAATAAAAATAACTTTGATTTATATAGCGCCTTTCAAGAAACCCAAGGACGCTTTACACAGTGAAGCAGATAAAACAGATACAACAGATAAAACAAGAACAGAAAATAATAATAGCAATAACTGCCGGGGAGAGTTAACTAAAGGCCATAGGCCTTGGTTAACAGGTGGGTTTTCAGGATTTTTTCAAGTGTCCAAAGACGGGGTGTTGCGGATTTCTGCCGGGAGAGAGTTCCAGAGGGTGGGGGCTGCCACACTGAAGGCTCTGTCCCCAAAAGATTGCAGGCTGGTGTGGGGGGTGGAGAGCAGACCCATGTCTGAGGACCGCAGATTCCGGGAAGGGGTATAGGGGTGGAGGAGGTCAGATAGGTACTGGGGGGCGAGGGCATGGAGGGATTTGTAGGTGAGGAGGAGGATTTTGTAGGAGATGTGGGACTTGACCGGGAGCCAGTGAAGGTGGATGAGGGTGGGGGTGATGTGCTGCCAGGGCTTGGTGCGGGTGAGAACCCTGGCAGCTGAGTTCTGCACACACTGGAGCCTGTCCAGGGCTTTGCTGGGTACCCCGAACAGGACTCCATTGCAGTAATCCAGACCAGAGGTAATGAAGGCATGGATGAGGGTCTCTGCCACGGAGTCAGAGAGTGATGGCCAAAGTCTGGAAATGTTTTTGAGGGAAAGCGGATTTGGTGATGGATTTGATGTGTGAATGAAACGAGAGGGTGGAGTCCAGAATGACACCCAGGTTGCGGACTTCTGGAGATGGGCAGATGGAGCAGCCGTCCACGTCGAGAAGAAGATCTCCAACTTTCCGGAGCAGCGCCTTGGGAGCCACAACCATGAGCTCTGTTTTGTTGCTGTTAAGCTTGAGTAGATTAGATGACATCCATATTTTTATTTCATGCAGTCAGTTGACAAGTAACTGTGGGGGGAACTGAATGGGTGGTTAAGTGCTGAGATACAGCTGTGTGTCATCAGCATAGCAGTGGAAGCTTAGACCATGGTGGTGGATGATCTGACCAAGGGGGAGCATGTATATGGTAAAGAGGAGGGGTCCAAACACAGAGCCTTGAGGTATGCCTTGGTTGACTGGGGCCGGGGTGGAACTGGAGTCACTGATGGTAACAAACTGCTTTCTGTTGGAGAGATATGACTGGAACCAGGAGAGAGCAGCACCGGTGAGGCCTAGGTAGTCGGATAAACGGTTGAGGAGGATAGTGTGGGAGACTGTGTGTCGAAGGCTGCAGAGCAGATAGTGTGGGAGACTGTGTGTCGAAGGCTGCAGAGAGGTCCAGGAGGATGAGAATACTGATGTGGCCGGAATCAGCAGCGATGAGGAAGTCATTGGTGATTTTGATGAGGGCGGTCTCCGTGCTGTGGTGTGCTCTGAAGCCAGATTGAAGGGGTTTATAGAGCTCATGGTTGGACATGTGCTGATGGAGTTGAGCGGCAACTGCTCTTTCTAGGATTTTGCTGAGAAAAGGAAGGTTGGAGATCGGCCGGTAGTTGTTGAGGTCATCCGGGTCCAGACCTGGCTTTTTGAGGATAGGGGTGACTGAGGCCATTTTGAAGCTGGAGGGTACCATGCCAGATACCAAGGAGGAGTTGATAATGTCCACCATGATGGGGCAAAGTAGGTAGGTAGGCATGCCTTGACCAAGGCTGTGGGCATGGGGTCCAGGTAACAGGTGGAGGCCTTGGCCTTGCTGACCAATTTAGCAGCTTGAGGAGCATCCACAGGGGAGAAGGAGGAGAGGCAGCGCTGAGGCAGGCGTGCAGCGGAGGGAGCGACGCTGCGACGCTGCACGCGTATTTCGATTTTTAAATTTAGGAATATACAGGCCATATAACAAAAAACACTAATGGATAATGCTAGTCACCACACAACATAGTGCTTAAATGTTAGCATGGAGCAAAGTGTAATGTAGAACATGTTGGCGTATTTGTTTGGCAGTGACTTAGCATGTCATGCAAAGTTAAGTGTTGACTGTTCATTTGCATGCTTCTGTAATTACACTGTCCATATGTTTTTTTTAATTTTGGGTATTAATAAAAAAAGGTCAATTATCATGCTCAGACTTGGACTGATGCCAGGCCAGGACCTGGAGAGGTGTGAGGGGCAGGGCCATATTTAGACAGGGGCAGAGGGAAAAGAGACCAGGTACTGCAGAAGGACTCAGGAACATATTGCCATGGCTCAGCCATCTGTGAAGAGTGCTGTTTGATCTTTCGCTCTCATTCTTTCCTGATGATTCCTTTCAAGTCTGTCCTGTTAGAGAGAAGTAGTTGAATGTTGAAAAATGGCCAAAATGTTGTATTTTAATGTGTTATGCAAAGTAGGTTTTTGACAGTCCTGTGGTTCTTGAACAACCTGAGTAATGTTGCTATATGTTATTTTCAGTATGAAATTCAGCATGTAATTATTTTCACTGGCTACAATTGAAAAAGCATTCACGTTAATTACCATTTCATGTAGTTAGTGAGAGTTGTGAAGCAATTGATTGATGGCACGGTGATGATAGACATGCTAAGACTGTGAGAACCTACTGTAATTACAATATGGTTGTTTACACAGCAATGTCTTTCGAGGAAATAGGAAAATGATTTAATTTCACATCCAGTTACACTGGCATCTATTATGGAAGCAATGAGAGATTGTTGTTTTGTTTTCTCAATTAATATTATCATATAGTATGGTTATGAATGCATAAGATTTCAAAATTAAAGACAGCATAGATTTTTAAATAGCTTTTCATCCAATATACTGGTATCATTAAATGTATTTTCATAGCTGTAGATTTGGCATCAGTGCATGTGAGCTGCCTCTAATAAGGCCATTGTGATGGCTGTATAAGGTGATCAGAAAAGCAGGAAGTATTGGAGTTTCTGATTACCAATTAATTACGTGATTGGCCTCAATAGTGACAAGACTTTGCTGATTAGCATATGTATCACAGTTTTCTTGTTAGCTGTGATTACACCCTACAAGCATGACAGAAGAAGAGGAGGAGAGGGATGTGGGGGAGCTTCAATGCAGGATATTGGGGCTGAAAGTTTTATCTATTAACCGTTTCGCAGTCTTAGCCTACACATCCAAGAGATTAGCCTTGATTGATAATCAACTCTATCTGAGCTGTAGCACTGGTTTATGAGTTGCACTGTTATCTAGATGAACTTCATTGTGAAGTATGACAGTGTATTGGGTTTCAATCCTCCATAGCAGGGTTGACTGAGAAGAGTAATTGACCTTCAGTAAGATAGAGCTTTTATATGTGCTCATATAGCTTAGTGTTTGTCCAAGTCCAAAGACTTAATCAACCCGTGTGAAGAACAGCTTGTTTTGAATCACACAAAATCGAGGCTTGCATGGTTTAATGGTTTACATGATTGTGAGCATCATGTGCAATGCTGCTGAGGCTCTGTTCATTATTGTTAGGAAAAATAGGATTATCAGATTATTGACGGAACCAAGCACAATACAAAATTCTAGAACAAAATCATACAAGGTTATCACATCAGTAGCCTATCAGTGTAATCTGCCAGGTCAAGAAGTGTTTGCGTGAATTACCACTTATTCATGAAAGACTGTGTATAATATTTTCATTAGCTGTAATTCTGTTTGCTTTGAATAGACCTTAGTGGTGAAAACCTTTTATAGCAACGGAGCTAATTGTGCTACTGTCTTGCAGTGTTGCTGCTGCCCACAGTCTCAGGATAGAGTGAAAGTATTTATATGTTCAGCCTCCCACAAAAGCACTAAATGTATCTGTTGCTATCATAATTACCTCTTCCAAATCACTCAATTATGTTTGCAGTGGCCTTATGCTGAGATGCTTTGTTGTGCTTTCCAAAATATTTAATCTCACAGTCAGCTCCATGTCTCTGTGATGAAACTGCCTCGCTAAAGGTTAGAAAGGAGAAAATAATATTAGTAGGAGAGAAATAGAGTGATTGTAAATCACCAAGTGGTGTTTTTTTTTTGATTTGACCAAAGATAGTCAGATGTTCCCTTTGGTTTTGTCTTCTTTCCTGTTTAGGAGTATTGTCACGACAGGTCACAGCAGCATAGATATTTAGGGCTTGTTTCTGGGAACAGAGACGAGATCCCCAGCACAGCTGGATTGTAAGTGCAGGCCTAAGCCAGGGTATGACAGAGGGTAGATTACATCACTCACTAAAGCTCTAGTCAGCACATGTGCCCATGAAATATTATTCATTTACGTCACACACTAATCACTACACTAATCTCAAAGAAAAAAAGTGGTGTGTGTGTGTGCATGTGCAGTGACACATCCAGATACTTGTCCTGTGTATAAGGTGAACATTTCAGTGTGCAGTGTGTAATATCTCACACATACATCAATTAAAACTTAGTGGTGTTTAATAAACAGGATATATGTGTGCAATGTAATCTCCTCCTCTGCCTTGTGTATCAGAACTCCTCTCCCTCGCTCTGCAGAGGCAGGCGCATTGCTGTGATTTGGTCTGCTAAGATGCTACAGGCACACTGCTTTATCTATTGACAGATAGGCTAACGCTTTTTCCTCCTCCTGAACTGTCCAATCTAAATGGAGCTTAGATGTGATATGAAATGTTTCTTCAGAGGATTAAATATTAAAAGTAATAACATTGCCTGTAAAATGTGATTAGCTCTTTTGCAAGGTAAGCATTTTCTCTTTGCTAGCTCACGAGTGTCATAAGTTGTAGCTTAATATCGGTGAACATGTTAATATTAGGGACCACAGAATTCCATAGAAAATGTTTATGACGTTTAATCTTCCTGTTTTTAAAATGCTTGGATGTTTGGATTGCCAGATAGGGATAGCGCTGGTCTGGATGAAGATAAAATATATGTTACTTTGAGTGCTATGGAATTAATCTGCGTAACAGACTGCATTGCACTGTACTATGTCTTTGTTGTCTATAACCAGTGGATGATGGCTTTAGATAGCCTCTCTAGTAATACAAATGTGAAAACTATGCACTATTATTCAATACAACACACTGCAATAACTCATTGCCTCAATATAGATAAGATCAGGCTGTTAGTGCATCTTTTATTTTTCTTTGAAAACAAACATTTCACCTACATGTCATTTCATTTTTAAGATTTATATTCTTCTCGGTATAGTGTGTTTCCTAACCAGCTATATGTTTTGTGATTACAGAAGGAATGGCTTTGTCTGAACTGCCAGACTCAGAGGGCTTTGTTGGGACAGCTGGGAGACTCAGGAAAAATGTCCCAGCCTTCACCCATACCTGCCACACCAGAGACCCAGCCCACACCTGCACCCACAAAGGCAGAGCCCACACCTGCGCCCACAAAGGCAGACCCCACACCTGCTCCCACCAAGGCAGAGCCCACAACTGTGCCCACAAAGATGGAGCCTACACCTGCTCCCATCAAGGCAGAACCCACAGCTCCACCCCCAAAAACAGAACCCACACATGCACCCACAAAAACAGAACCCACAGCTGCATCTGTCAAGATGGAACCACAGCCTATAGCAACCCCAACCAAGATCGAGCTCGAAACCATACCCACACCCACAAAAGCAAAGGCAGCCCCTATCAAAGCAGAGAGCCAGCCTTCAACAACAGCCACAGCAGAGCCCAACACACCCACCATGGCCCCTGTGCAAAAGACAACGGAGACACCAAAGGTTGAAGTTGCAACGAGAGGTGTCCCTAAGACTGTGACAGTGGAAGATAAGGAAGATGCAGTGAAAATGAAGCTGCACGTGACAGAGGTTCCCAAAGCTGAAGATGGTGTAACTGCAGCTGCCTCTGTCCCAGTGACTGAGGCCATGGTTGCACCCACTCTCCCAATCACTGCAGAGGTTGCTACTGCTGGAGCTGCTCCAGACACTAAACCAATGGCTTCTCCAGCCACAGCAGAATTCTCTGCCCCAGAGAAGCTCATTAATGCAGTACAGCCTGATGACCATATCAAACTAATGGAGCCAACAAAACCATTACAGAGGCCAGTTGAGGTGAAACCAAAGCCACAGGAACCGCAGCCTGGGGTGGAACTAGAACCAATCACTAAGAAAATCACCATAAAAGTAAGAATGGCTCATCTCAATTTTGGATTATTGTTGATTATTGATAAATCTATAACTTTATAGCATTCTACTTTTATAAAAGAAAATAATAGTAATAATAATTAGCTACTATGTGATTGTCACCCTGCCATTGCTTGTCTATTAGCTATATCTTCACTATACTGAACATAAATCATTGGGGACCTTCTATCATTTACTTGAAAATTAAACTCAATAGATCACTAACTTAATTATAACAATAGGTGGATGTACAGTGGTGATTAGCTGGATGGGTCTTTATTAAATATCTATAACAAGATGACTTTTAAGTAGGTAAGCATTTAATTCCTAATCATATTCCAAATTATGTTTTTGGCAACATAGCTTACCCACTATGTGGAATCCATGTGATTGCATCCCCTAATTCAAAGTTTAGTAATAATGTAGCTAGCTAAAGTTAATGTGCTACTCTTTACACAATTAGTAGACCCTGCCTGGCTCGTCACTAAAGTGCAAATTGCACCAAACCAGCAAAAAAAATCTAATCAGCATGCATTCTTGTTAGAACAAGATACATCTAATTAAAAAAGGGTTTGGGTCCATGATTACAGGTTATTTGGTTTGGGAATTCCTACAAAATATTTGATTAGCAAAAAGTATGCAAAGTACAAAATGTTATAACCATTCTCCAGAGGCTGAAGGGGATGTCCATTAGTAATAAAATAAAGTTGAGAGAGTGAACTCTCTTTCATTTTTATTTATTTATTTATTTATTTATTTATTCCATTTTGGCAAGCAGCCCTTATATAAGTAGCCTATTGCCTAAATGTGCTCTTACAGTATAATTGAAAAACAGTGCACTCTGTCAAGGTTCTGCATCAAGCATTATTTCAACAGCAGGACATGATGTTGCGTATTTTTCATTACATATTATTACATGAAAATTGCCACCAACTCTAATCAGTCAAAGGACAAACAAAGGAACAAATCAAAAGATGGGTTAATGTTCCTTTGTTTGTCCGTCCATCCATCCATCACATGCGACCACAGATTGGATTTTGCCAAAATGTAGAACTAAAATGTAAAAATGTAAAAATTACACCGATTAACCCAAGAGGGTTCAACATTGCTTGTTTGCATGCACAATATCTGAGACACCACTGACAAACCTTGGGGGAATGATGCATCTCACCACTGTATTTCAGTACACTGAATAACCCAAAGAGGTAGTACATTGTTCTTTCATTCGGCCATGTATCAAACACAATATCTCAGACAAAACTTGGCCCAAGGGGGGCGCTACATATTTTGTTTGTTCGTCCATGTGTCAAAGTTAATTTGTCAAATGATGCATCTACCCACTGCATTCCAGCATTTTGGCCCAAGGGGCATCTTATAATTACAGGTCAAAACAAGGTGAAATATTTGTTACTGTTTAGCCCAGATGGGGTCTACATCATTAGTGGGTGACAACATTTTCACTGTTGCCTTGTTTTCTACCCTCTTTTAGGAGCAAGATGAAACCGACAAGGAGCCTATAAAAGTGAGGAAGGCCTCCCTCCCTACTGCCCAGGTCACAGCTAGTCAACCAATCAAATTGGAGAATGCAGTTGTTTCTGTGACAGAGCTAGAGGCTAAAGCCAAGGCAGAAGAGCAAAACAATCAAGACCAACCCCAGATTTTACCCATATCACAAGAATTGAAGAATGTGCAGGTGGTCAGCGATGCTACTATAATGGATACAACAGATTCATCCATGCCAATGAAGGAGGAGGTTAAAGGTGGGAGGAGGCGCCTGAGTTTCCAAGCAATGGAAGAGAGTAGTGAAAGTGAGCTCACCCCCTCACCCTCACCTCAGGTCCAGAGGAGGAGGTTGAAGGTGAGCACTGTCTCATCCAGCAGTGAAGACATCAAAACTGAAAGTGCTGACTCCTCTGTGGAAGATGAAGAGTTCATCCGCAAGCAGATCATGGGTATGGGTGGTGAAGAAGATATGTCTCTCTCAGAAGATGAGAAAGAGAAGAAATTGACATACAAGGAAGCTGAGTTGGATAATGCTTCAGTGACTGCCAAACCACTGTCAAGAAAAGGTAGCACAGATAATGAAGACACTCCAGCCAGGAGAAAATCCCTCCCTAAGACAGATACTACAACCACTCAAGATGCTCCTGAAACTGTGACCACCAATGTTTTCAAGAAAGCTATTCCAGCTGTGAGACAGAGACAAAGCACTGATGAAGAGGTAGAGAGCATCACTGAATCTCTGTCTAAGGGGTCATCTAGTGTTCAGGCATCTAGCTTCACTCCAGGGTCTTCACCCACATCAGCCTCATCTCTGGAAGAGGACAGTGACAGCAGCTCCAGGCACAAGAAAGCAAGTGGGGACAAACATCATCGCAAAGCTAAACACAGGCAACCAGGCCAGCACCTCCCCACTATTGAAGACTCATCTGAGGAGGAGAAGATGAGGGAGGAAGAGGAAGTCTTAAGAGAACAGGAAACTTTGAAAGATGGTGACCAGCCAGAGAGGAGGAGCTCCAAGAAGTCTAGGAGAGACAAGAATGAACTTATGGCCAAGAGAAGACAGGGCCAGCCACTTCCTTCACCTAGTAACCTCTCTCCAATTGAGGATGCTTCTCCCACAGAGGAGCTGAGACAGGCCAAGGTGATGGAGGAAGGCAGTAGAACATCTGGCTCTGAGTACTCTGCCAGTATGGAATCAGAACCAGAGTCTAGGCAAGCTGTACAGAGGGGAAGTAAACCATCACCAACAGTGATACCATATTCTCCTTCTGATCCATTTGAAGAGAAGTATAGTTTGACAAAACCATTAAAGAGTGCTGAAGAAGCATATGAGGAGATTATTCAGAAGACAAAAGCTATTCCAGGGGAGAGTCCTCCTGATATTGAACCACTCTATGGAGGAATGGCAATAGAAGACTATCTTTATGAGTCCTTAGTTGAAGAGCCTGAAATTAAGATAAGTGAAGCTCAACACATGGAACCCAGTAGGGACAATGGCTCTGAATCTGTGAAGAAGCTCCGGTCTCCAGAGGAGGTTTATGAGGAGATGATGCAGAAGAAGAGAGAACTGATGATGATAGAGCAAGAGTTTCAACAGGCCCAGACTGCCATGGAATCTTTGCCATCAGGGGCTTTCGATGCTGTGCCATCCTTGGTCACTGAGACCTGCGTGGTGGCCATACCTATGGAAGAGGCATCCTTCGCTGGAGAAACTGATAAGCATGTGCCAGGCACTGAAACTTCCAGTGAAGTGCCAGTGAAGAAAAAGAAACGGCCAGCTCCACCACGTCCCTCTGAACCTCCTAAGCGTTCTGAGGTGGCTATTGTTCCCTGTAATCCAAGTGGATCTATAGGTTTTGTTAGGCCAATGGTTCCGCAAGATCCTGCCCTCAGAAGGGCACTGTTTCCCATACCAGACCTCAAGATTACCCAGTGTTCATCTGGAGAGGAAGAGGATGACAGTCTTGCAGAGGAGTATGGTGTTGGTATTTCCTCTGACATTACTCCCAGTGATGAGTCTGACGCTAAGGAGGAGCCCACCATTAGCCCACCATTATCTGAAACTGCTGATATGGAGCCTATCAGTGTGGTGTGTGAAGTTCCAGAACTGAAACCTATTCCAGCTCCAATTTCAGCCCCAGAACTAACCACTACACCTTCCCCAGTGTCACCAGTATCCCCTCCAACTTCACCAGCAACTCCAGATTCCAGTTTAGCATCCAATGCTACATCTTCCTCCTCATTCCAGGCTCAAACACCTCTTTCATCAGACTCAACCCCACTGTCTACACCAACACCACCAACTTCACTTGTAACCCAGCCACCAGCTGACATCTCTCCACCATCAATTGCTGTAATTGCAACTGTTCCTCCTACTCAGGGCTCAGTCTCTGCTCCTACTCCAACCACAGTTGTAGTTACAATACCAGATGTGGTGTCTGATCCAACCAAAGCTCAAACAGCTGCACCAGTTCCAGTTAAAGCTCCTACAGCTGGAGTACCAACTCCAGCCCCAGTCCACACATCCACCCCTGTACCTGTTGTGGTTCAAATGCCTGACTTGGTTTCATCTCCATCTCAGATGCCTGCTGAGGTTCCAGCTGCTATGCAGGTCTCAGCACCAAGTCCAGCACCTGTTGTAGTCTCAGCTCAACCCATAGCCCCAGTCACCGCTACATCTATTGCAGCACCAGCAGCAGGTCGCACTCCAACTCCAGCCCAAGTTGTTCTTGCTCCTTGTCCTGGTCCAGTCATAGTCCAAATGCCTGACCTGGTTTCAACTACATCTCCTATCTCAGTACAAGCCCCACAACCAGTCTCTGCTCTGGTGACTACCCCAGCTCAAGCCCAGTCCACAGTGATACACTCAGTCCCTGTTCAATCAGCTGCCACATCACCAACTCCAGTGGCAGTCCCAGCTTTAGCTCAACCAGCCCAGGTGCCTTTACCAGCTCCAGCATCAACTACAGTAGTCAAAAAGAAAGTACCACCTCCCCCTCCACCTCGATCTACTTCAGTTTCACTGTCTGAGAGTAACATTGAGCCCTCGCTTGTCAGAACTGTCCAACATGTCTCCCCTACTGTGACCACTACCGTAGCTATAGGAACTACAGTGTCTGACCAGCCAATGCAGTCTGTAGTTGTGGATATACAGCCAAGAATGGAGGACATGCGACCGGATGTACCTCAAGTGGTGACCCCAACCAGACAAGGGCATGTAGTCATCATAGTGCCCAGTGTGGAAAACATATCTGTACTTGGCAAAACTACACAAGATATACCTAGCAAAATGTCAGTAGCTACCACTGCTGCTTTGACACAAGGCAGTCAAATAGCTGCAGGCCCTGTTGTTGTCGGTGTTTCCCCTTTTACCACTGCTGCTACTGGTATATCCAGCACAGATACAGTCTCAGTATCCACTATTGTGTCAGCAGTGCCGGTTGTAGCTTCAGCTCCACCGGTTCCTCCTAAACCCATGGTGGTGACAAGAGTTGCAGATGCAGTAGAAATACCTGTAGCAGATACACCTCCACCTCCACCTACCATTTTACCCAAGCAAGCCATTCAACCGAAGCCACCTGTTTCCATTTCATCATCAGTTCCCGCTGCTGTGCCAGTTTCTACAGCAACAGTAGCACAAGCTTCTATTACAACAACTGGTCCTTGTCAAGCAGTCAAGCCTCCTCCTCCCATACCACCTAAGCCTGTATCCATTCCAGCTGGACTGGTTTTCAGCCACAAACCAGGGGAGAGTGTCAAACCACCTCCTCCTGTGGCTCCCAAAGCTGCGACACTGCCCAGGACCAGGGAACCTCCAAATGCTCTGTCACTGAGTCTGACCCGACCTGTGGAGTCTAAGTTGAGTGCAACATCTCCCAAGTCTCCTTTGTCTCCTAGACATGCTAAATGTTTGCAAACGTATGTAGTGATAACCCTGCCATCTGAGCCTGGCTCACCAACAGAGGGCATTACAGTCCAGGCACCTGTTAGGCGAGGCTCCATCCCATCCACAAAGGTTTCAGGGATACGAACCACGCCTTCAGAGCAGAAAACACCCATTGAGGCATACTCAGCCCAGGCTACAATTAGGAGAGCATCAGTCCCTAGTGTGAGACATCCAACCCCAATGGCTGTAGCTCCAACTGTGGCAGTAGAGCAAGTGACATCCTCTGAGACAATTGTCCAAGCAAGGAGAGACTCCATGTCTTCAGTAGTGCACCCACCACTAACTGTGGCTGATGTCATGGCAGTGTCATCAGGTCAGGTCGCACCCATTCTGGCCTATAGTGTTCCTCTTCCAATCAAGAAACCATATGTACCTCCAGTAGCCCAACAACAACCGATTGTTCAGCCAACACTGCCAGCTGCCCAGCCACCTCTATCAGTGTCTGAAGTCATCACAATGCCCCCAGAGCCAGAGGTTCCTATTCAACCGCTTGCTGTCCAAGTCACAACTAGAAGACCATCCATACCATATGTTGCTCTGCATCCACAAACAGTGTCAGAGGTCATAACAATGCCGCTGGAGGTTTTAGCTGAAGCACCAGTTCCTCAGGCCCCAATACCAACTGAAATTGTACAACCACATCCTGTGACAGAAGTTGTTACCTTACCACTACAGCCTGAGATACCTCCAGAAGCACCAGTTGCCCAAGATAGGACAGCTTCAGCCACCTCAACTGTCTTGCCTCCACATGCTGGAATTGAAGTAGTAATGCTACAAACAGAACAGGATATGCATACTGAAGTCATTACCACTGAGGCAGTTAGTATAAGACCACCAATACCAATAGTGATTCAGCAAATTCCTGTACAACAGCCACTCCCAGGAGCTGAAGCAGTGACCTTCTCTGTAGAGCGGGTGATGCCTACAGGGTTCAGCAACACTCACACTCTTTCTGACATACCATCAGTACTACAAGCTGTTCAGCCACTACAAGCTTTTCCTGAAGTGATACATCAGCCACCTATGCAGCAACCACACCCTGTAGCTGAAATGGCCACTCTCCCTACAAAGTATGAAACACCTGATGCTGTTGTTGAAATACCAGCCGTACCAACAGTACTACATCCTCCACCTGTAGTTGCTGAAGTTACCCCAATACATGAAGTGGCTAAGGTGACACCAGTAACTACAGTTGCTAAGATAACACCAATTCCTACAGTTGCTGAAGTAACACCATCATCTGTTGTGATGGAAGTCACACAAATGCCAGTGCAGCCAGAAATACCTACTATTACTTACATCCCACAAGTCTATGGAGCACCTACACCCTCAGTTGTGCCACAGTCAACATCTCTAGAGGAGGTCATTGCAATGCAGCCTGAACAAGATGTCACAACGAGGGAGGCTGTTGTGAGAAGAGTTTCAATACCATCAGCAGTGATGCAGCCTCAGGCAGTGGCTGGGGTGATGGCTTTCCCGCCACAGTATGAGATGCCAATCGGAGTTATTACAACTGAGGCCACCACTACTAGGAGGAGAACATCTATATCTTCCATAGTACAGCCACCATACGCCACTGGTGAGATATCTACCTATCCCTCAGATTATGAAACACCCACACAGGTGGTTACAACTGAGGCCTTTGCTACCACCAGAAGGGAATCCATAACCATGCAACAGCCATTCCCAGTGGCACAGATAGTAAATGTGCCAGCTGAAAAGGAAGTTCCTATAGATGTTTATGCTGCTCAAGTCCCCTACAGGAGCGGGCCTGTTCCTTCACCAGTACAACAACCACAGGTATTAACTTATTCAGCAGAATATGATAGCCCTCTGGAGATAATAACCACTGAGGCTTACACCAGGAGAACCTCCATACCCACTATCCAGGACATTCCACAGTCTGTATCTGTAGCTCCAGTCACCATCACTAAAATTCAGCAGGAGTCCATTGAGAGCCAAGAGATTCGTGGACCAGAGAAGGTGGTCTCCAGTATGAGTCACATGTACTCCTCTTCCATATCCACCACAGGACAGCCTCCTGAAAGCCTGCCCAGTCTGGTCACTCAGGTGGTCACCACTGAAGTCCAGAGGACTACTGTGTCTGTTGTCCATGAAAGGCTACCACAGGTCCCTCCGCCCAGTGTAGCAATCACTATACAACCAGACACTGCTAAAGTCCAACCCCTGCCAAAACAGAATGGGAAGATAATCTATCCTGGTGATGTTATTGATTTACGCACCATGAAGGTTGGTGTAAAGATGACTGACCAAGGCATGGACCTGACACCCCCTGAGTCATGTCGACAGTCTTTTTCCAGTGACTCTAGTGGGCGGCAAATCACAGCAGTGCAGCCTGAGATAGTAAACCTTAGTGCAGAGATCACCCCTGCTACCACACTGTCTGTTGTCACTGATAGCATCACAATAGTCACCTGCACAGCCACCATTGCTTCATATAATAAAACTCAAGCAGAGAAACCTCTAGATCTGCAGGGCAATGTTACTTCATTGCCTCTGCCTCTCACCACATACAAACCATTCGAACCTCTAGCACAGATTGTATACAGGCCTGTGAACTCCAAGCCCGTAATCAGTGCTGTCGCATCCACGGCTCAAGAAATACCCATGAATCTTTCTTTTGGAGCTCTCGCCTCCCCAGGAGGGAAGCAGCCAGTGACTTTGGCCCCAGCAGCAATCACGAACGGAGGTCCTGTCCTTTCACTAGAGGCCATGGGGGCCATGGATCTGTCCAACTACAGACCAGTGAGGGCCATGGTAGCTTTGTCTGGCACAAGCCCAGGAGTCGTGACCACTGTGGTGGAGGATGATGGCACTCCAGTGGATCTGACAGCTGGGAGGAGGAGTGTCTGCTGTGATGTCATCTACAAGCTACCATTCACAGGAACCTGCAGAACACAGCCCCCAGTCACCACCCAGCCTGACAACCGCTTTGGCTATAGAGATGACCACTACCAATATGATAATGCTGGAGTATATGGTATCAAAGGCATGAATGGTATCAAAGCCTCAATGTCTGAGACCAACCTGGCAGAGGCAGGACTGTTCCCCTGTGAGCTCAAGAATGACTATGACTATCTCAATGGATCATCAGATGGAGCCATAGACCTCACTGCTGCAAATATTTCTACTGGTGAGTATGGGATAGTTGCTGCATGTTTCTAGGGCCTTTGGTTTACCATGCTCTGTGCTTGCTTTATGGTCTTTTGTAGAGAAACTTGAAACCTTGAATTACAAAGTGCCTGCTCCATTCCCACTTCAGCAATAATTACATATTTACAGTTGAATGCTTTGCTTTTTTTCTGTGTTGTTCCCTTTAAGTTCAATCATCCATGGGAAGTTTAAATCCGTGTTAGTATAACAATTTGTTTCAAAATATGATTTTTAAATTAATAATAATTTAATAATTAATTGAATAATTAATTTGCATGTTTCCATAGTTAAATATTAATATGTGCTTATTTTTTCTTTCTCTCTTTTGTTTTCATACAGATGCATGTGTGTGCCTGCGTGTTCTCCCTCAATATTTTGGTTTTGCATCATGCTAGCCAAAATGACGCAATGCATGTGGAATGGGTTTCTTTTCAAATCCAAAGTGCATGACCTTCACTTTTATATATCCAAATCCTAATATATTTTATCAACTAAAACTTTATTTTTGGACTCATTATGGCAGGTAAAGCTCTAGACTACACCAGCAAAGCTGCTGGAGACTACTCTGGGATGACAACTGCTCCATATTCTCAGCTCCCTGCAGCTGGGTTTGGTGTAAATAGTGTTCTACGAACCTCAGATGGAATAGTGTACTCCTCTGTAGCAGCCCCAGTCCCATCTACTTATGCTATTACCACTCAGCCAGGCTCTATCTTTAGCACCACCTTACCACCTACAACAATGGTCCAGAACCAGCCATTGCCGTACCCCTATGGCTTCATTCCCACTACAGACCCAGGTCAGATCATTCCTTTCGACACAGGACTGCCTAAGGAGCTTCTACCCACTGCTTTGGCTGACATCATAACAGGCTACCCTGACATGTACTCAGACACCACATTGGAAGCCATAGCTGCCTCTCTGGATGCTTTAGCATCCTCCCCTATATTCCCTGGTTTGGACAACACCAAGATGGCCCAGTACCAGATGGAGAGGGAGTTCCTGGAGCTGGAGAAGCTTAAGCAGCTGTGTCTTGCTGAAGAGCTAGAATGGGAGAGGCAGGAAATCCAACGTTACCGTGAACAGGAACAGTTGATGGTCCAAAGGGAGCTTGAGGAGCTCCAGGCCCTGAAACAGCAGCTGCTCCTACAGCAAGAGGAGGAGCACCATGCCCACATGGTGGCCCAGCAGGAGACCTATGCCCAGCAGAAAGAGCAGCTGCAGCAGATCCAAAAGCTCCAACTACAACTCCAGCGCCAGCTAGATGAGCACTATAGTACCACTGGCACCACAGGAAACCTCCTAGATGCTAAGTATGCAGGGGTAGGGGACAGTGGCCAGTATTGGCCTGTCAAAGATGAGTCTACAACTCCATCCATCGGCATCCATTTAGAGGAAGGTCAGGACCAGCTTCAGCTGGCTAAGAAGCTTCCAGTTGTGTCTAACCAGGCTGATCAGGACACAGGGAAGAAGATAATTGATAGTGGAGTGCAGACAGATGATGAAGATTCAGCAGAAAAGCAGTATGTGGGAAGGAGAAAGAGGAACAAGAGAAATACTGATAGCTGTGGTCAGACTGACGATGAGGACCAGGATGAGTGGGATGCACCCACAAGGGCTCGACGCCGCTCTCGAAAACATAGCAGTGATGGGAAACATGGCTCCAAGGTCTCTAGCATTGCTATCCAGACTGTGGCAGAGATCTCTGTCCAGACTGACCACTCTGGAACTATCAAACAACCCAATGTCCAGATGGACACAAAGGTGGAAATCGTCAAGCACATCTCAGCCCCAGAGAACTCCCAGAGAGGAGGCAGCCTGAGCTGTCAGACAGACTCAGACAGGAGACACACACCCATTGAGGTGTGCTACAGCACATACCTGACGGCAGACGCCCCCTCTAAATCAAAAGTTATCTACTCCCCAGTCTCCCCCCTGTCCCCTGAGAAGTCAGTGGGAGGCCAGAGGATGCTGAGTGCTGACCCAACCAGGTTTTCCTCTGGCCCTCGGATGCTGAAGACTGGTCAGAAGTCTCTATCTGACCCCAAATCCCTCAGTCCTACCACCGAAGACAGGATGGGTGGATACTATGCAGACAGCTACTCTGTAAGTCTCTGAAGAATATTAGCTGCAAATATAAGAACTATCATGCTGTGTGTTCATGATTGTTTCAGAATGATGAAAACAGTTCCATACATCTCAAAAATATACAGAAAAGTTAATTGATTCCAAAACCTGATTATGAAATTTTAAGCATGTATAATCTTCATCTAATGATTAATAGAGTTATAATTTTGTTCTGTGTTCTAGGGCCGTGGCTCTCCCTCCAGTACGGGTAAGAAAGTAAAGCGGACTCTACCAGACCCCCCTCCTGAGGATGACTCTCTGTCAGGCCGGTCGGGCTACAGCACCAACTCTGCTCGCCGTCGTCTTGCCCGCAATACAACTATGGCCCGGGCCAAGATCCTGCAGGACATTGATAAGGAGTTAGATCTGGTGGAGAGAGAATCCTCTAAGCTACGCAAGAAACAGGCCGAACTGGATGAAGAGGAGAAGGAGATTGACGCCAAGCTGCGGTAAAATCCTACAGATTTAACATACACAGTATATAGGATATAGGTTCAAACTTATTCAGACCCCTTGACATCAATTCATTAACCAGCAATGCGAGGGTTAAATGAATACACGTTGTAGATGGATTACAATCCATATCATTGAATCCTTCCCTGTCAAACAATCGTTATTCCTAATTCATCTGCATGATTCACCTCTTACCTCTCCACTCTGATAGCTTATGGGCTAAATGGCTGCCTCGACATCACTCAGTGAGACCTCTCCACATTCACACATAGTAAAAGGTACTACTGTGTGAGCACCCGGAACATCATTTGCCTCTTTGGTTGTTATGTTGATAGAATCATTAATATTAAAGTTGTAAAAAGATATGCACCCTTTTTCCTCATTACTGTAGGTACTTGGAGATGGGTATCAACCGGCGTAAGGAGGCCTTGCTTAAGGAGAGAGAGAAGAGAGAGAGAGCCTATCTCCAAGGGGTAGCTGAGGAGAGAGACTACATGTCTGATAGTGAGGTCAGCAACATCAGAGAAGCCAGGGGTGATGGTCTGGAGAGACCCCGGACAGCTCCCCAGTCTGAGTTTGACCAATTCATCCCTCCACAGACGGAGGCTGACTCCCAGTACAACACGCTAACAAGTCCCTACTCCCACTATGCTCAGTATGTCCCCCAGACCCAAACCACCAGCCACTTCACCCAGCAGAGCCTATACCAGCAGCAGTCCCTCTACCACCAACAGGTGTCTCCTTACCAGAATGTTCCGAGCCTCTCCCTCTCCCATGCCCAGGCTCAGCCTAGCAGCTACCAACATGCTCTGCTCTTGCAACAGGGGAAGCAGCGACAGACTACTTTGTCTGACCTGGAGCCTAAGATCACCACCAACTATGAAGTCATACGCAACCAGCCTCTGCTCATTGTGCCAACCTCCACAGAAAGTGGCTATGGGGTGGCCCACCTGGGGGGCAAGTATGGCAACTTGGACTTACGACTGGGGCTAGAGGAGAGGAGCATGGCCTCTAGTCCCATGTCTAGCATCTCTGCTGAGTCCTTCTATGCTGATATTGACCACCATAATGCCAGGAACTATGTGCTGATAGAGGACATAGGGGAGCTTACCAAGGGCTCCACGGGGCTGGGCACCACAGGCCTGGGCTCTGGGTTCAACCTGCCTGATAAGGAGTTGTCCAAAGCAGATAGACTGCTTAGGGCAGCAGAGGTCAGGCGCACAGCAGAGGTAAATGCTCTCTGCATGCTCTTCTGTTTTTATCTTCTAACTTTTATATTCTCTATTCTTATTCGTATTTATGTCATCTATTGTTTATTGTTGAATTTTGTGTAATGCACATAAAAAGTATTTGTTATATGGTGTGATTCATATTATTGTTGTTCTTAAAAGAGTTACTAATTTAAGGCAATTTATTTTTCCCTTTTAGGTGGCAGACTTTTTGGGCTCAGCTCGGCTGCAGGCTTATGGTAAAGGAGAAGATGACACCATGGAGGAGCCATATGAGCTGAAGCTACTTAAACAGCAGATAAAGCAGGAGTTCAGGCGAGGAACTGAGGGACTAGAACACCTAACAGGCCTGGGCATGCCCCAGTACCTCCCCAGTGACACCAGCTTTCGTCACTTCCCCAAAGGTGAGAAATACAGCATCGGCAGGCTGACCCTTGAAAAACAGGCTGCAAAACAACTCCCTGCAGCTGTGCTTTATCAGAAACAGGTGAAGAACAAAAAGGCCCTTATAGACCCTAAGGCAATCACTAAATTCTCCCCAATCCAGGAGAGCAGGGATCTGGAGCCTGACTTTGGCAGCTACATGGGCTCTGGAGCCTCCTCTGTGACCAATCTGGCTGCTAGGGCCAGGTTGCTTCAGGATGAGATCACCTTTGGGCTGAGAAAGAACTTGTCTGAGCAGCAAAAATACCTGGGCTCTTCCCTGGGAGCCAACCTGGCTGGTTCTCTCAATCTGGGCCAGTCCCTTGGTTTGGGGCCCACTATCAGATCATCTGTCCAGGATGATGGCACCTACCCCAGTGGCAGCCGCTCCCGGCCCTCATCACGCCCCTCCTCCCGCCCTTCATCTGTCTATGGCTTGGATCTGTCCATCAAACGAGACCTGTCTAGTTCCTCGCTTAGACTTAAGACAGAGGGAGAGGTCTTGGATGCAGCATTTGCCCCTGGGGTGGCCAGAGCAAAGCCCACCAGTCTACCTATTAGCCAGAGCCGGGGCCGTATCCCCATTGTGGCCCAGAACTCTGAGGAGGAGAGCCCTCTGAGCCCAGTGGGGCAGCCTATGGGCATGGCTAGAGCCTCAGCCGGACCTCTCCCTCCCATCTCTGCCGACTCCAGGGACCAGTTTGGGTCTAGCCATTCCCTGCCAGAGGTACAGCAACATATGAGGGAGGAATCTCGGACGCGCGGCTATGACCGAGACATCGCCTTCATCATGGATGACTTGCAGGGAGCCATGTCTGACAGTGAAGGTAAATGGAGCCTGAGACTGTCGCAGCAACTCGACTCTCTGGACCTGCTTGTCATGCATGCTAATGCTGAGTGTTCTTACTGACTTTGTGCATTGATTGGTTCTTTTTCAATCACCAGTACTCCAGATAATTGTTGGTTGTTGATTACTCTTTCTATTTTCCTCTCTCACTGTATGTCACATTAGATGTTTGCATGCTATTCCCTTTCTTTCCATGTCTTGCTCACCAATACATAATACTCCTGTCGTGTGAGTTTATGTATACCACTAATCAATTGTATCCATGTTTATTCTGTGATGTCATTAGCATGCTTCTCCTTTTTCTTTTACTATAGTTTGACTTTTTATAGTTAAAATATGTCTTTATTCATAAAACTCAGTGGGAACAGAATTGCGATGCAGAAAATCTGGGGCTCAAGCTTATTCATAAATTTTGATCACATTACTGCTGCCTTATTCTCAGTGAAAATCTACATGTTAATTAAGCATTTCATATTTTAAACCCACCCTGATCTTCCACACCTGTTCACAAGATCAATGCACTGCATACTATATAGTATATACAGTATGTCACTGTAATGGCAGAGAAAGCTAAAAGTCCTAGCACAACTCTGTATTGTAAAAGAGGAGGTTGTGGCCTATAATGCCAACTTGTTTGGAAAATAGTGGTTATTCATAAGCTTACTGACAGGGTGAGTGTTTTCTAATTCATAAATGTGAATTGCCATTCAAAATATATCGTCTGACTGGAGCAGCATGGTATTTTTGTGCCATGGTGTGCTTTTACGAATTGCTTGCGGAACATGCAAATGATCAAACTGGGTGGTGCCACAAACATTTAAATCGAAAAAACTGGCGAGTTTTATGAATAACCCCTAAACTGTGTATTACCAGACATTTGTCAACACAACCTAATATTTGATAACCTTTTCACACATGAAGTGCCTCAATAAAATACATAAAACCACTTCAGAATATGCAAGTCACAAAAGCGTATTGGTTTAGTTAATGGGAATTAATAGCAGTGTTTGTGATGTTGTCTATACCATCTAGAAGTTGTTTTAACTGTAGATAGTAAAAGATTCCTTACTACATGAAGGTATGACAAGGAGTGTCTAGAGACACTCAGTTTCTGTTCTCCACCCTTCTGCCACCACTCTGCACAGCAATAGTGTCTTCCTTTGTGAGAAGTAGGTCATTGCCTCAGAAAGACGTATATTTACTTTTCTAAGGCATCCTTGCAGCTATTGTGGAGAACAACTCACTGGCAGCAGCCATTTTTAAAGGAATACTGCTGAATCACGGTGTCTGGGTGTACTTAATTTAAGTGTTCTGTAGAAGCAGTCAAGGCATTCAGTTTGAGTCGCTGCTTCTCTCTAACTCCTGGCTAGTCACTGACGCATCTACTGGCACAAAAGTAGTCTAATCATCAGGAGTTTACACTTCAATCTATATTGCAATGCAATAACATTTTCTCTCAAGGAATATTGTGCAGTTGTATACTGTAATAGCTTTGGGGATTATACTGTACCATTAATTTTAGATTTACACTTAGCACCATGTTATTGTGTCTCAGTTGTGCTATGTTTACTTTGTCTTATTTCTATCTATCTATATTTTCTATATCTATTTTTGATTTTGCACCCATGCATGTTGTGCAATATGTTTTCAGTTTCCATCTCAATAAAGTGAATGTTTTCTGCCTGTTGGTTGTTGCTGTGGAAGTCTTCTGCCATGTGAGATGTCCATGTCCCCATGTGATTGACAGCAAAGACTGACATGTACTCTCTCCCTCAAGGGGTTTAAGTGTGGAATTGATACCGTTCCATTAGGTTCAGGGTATACCATGCAAAGAACTCCATAGGGAATCCATATCTGTGTATATCAATATGCCTCAAGTTACTTCACTTTTCTTAAGATTTGGTAACAATAGATTTCTTGAATAGAGAGGTAAGAATAGACACTGTAAACAAAACTTTATGAAAGGACAAGGGAACTCTCATTGGCAAAACACTAGCATGTTGCCTCATTAGGGATAGAAATTCAAGAAGTCTTGCTGTCATCCACATTTATTAGCAGATAAGTATTAACACAATGCATAATCGTGATACATTATGCATAAGAGTAGCAAATATGCTTAGATAGCTTCTTTAGCCTCTGGACCATTTATGAAAGAATAATGATTAGACTCCTGACAAGAAAATGATATTTGTCCTGACCCCACATAAGAGTGTCCATCTGCCTTGATTACAGCACTAAGTGACTCCATGCTGGCTTTGAACAGAGATGATGCCAGAATCTTTCATGAAAGTATCAGACACGGTAGAGTATCTTACTAGTTCAGTTCAAAAAACACCTTTACTCTAATGGTACTAATACGGCCTTACGTTAACTGACAATTGGCTTTATTTTTTTTTACGCTGATTGATAATCTGTATTTTTGTATGTTTTCAAAATGTTTCTCTTTACAAATGTAAATTGTCTGACAGACTAATAATGTCAGACTTACTAGCCACAAAGCATGCATCTTACACTGACTACTTATTTAAATGCATGTGCTGAAGTGTATTCACAATACCAATCTAGCCTTAGCACAGATCATTTAGTCTGTTAGATTAATGGACATGTGTTGAACATATTTCTGAAAAAAACATACATATAACTTTGTATCCCAGCTGGAGGCCCAAACTGGAATATAGAAGGTGAGACAGCATCCCAGCTTCCATGTAGCTACATAGAGACTGTATGCCTCCACTCCGCGCATCATGGTTCTGAATGATCCACCTCTCTGGTTGGTTTTGTAAACATACCAGACTCATTCTGGAATGACCCACATCTCAATGGTACTACACACAATACATGCCATGTAGTAGATCTCTAGTAGCCGACATATCAGATCCATTCTCGAATGAACCTCATCTTGATGGTACCAGATATACTGTATGTGCCATATAGTGACTCCAGTTATACATCATTCTGGAATGACTCCACATCACAGTGGTTCTGTAAGCATATCAGACCCATTTCCAGTATTCATGTTCATGCACTACTGCAAAGATCACAGGTTATCACGTGCATATTGTGCGATCATGTATAAATGTTACCACAAAAGCGATATGTCTGAATTGCTATACAGTGCATACATGTTGAGGTCTTTTCTCGCAGTTTTATAGAATTCTGAAGGTTGATATTGCCTTTGTCTACTGACTCCAGGTCATAATTTTCATTCTAATATGCTTACAGTTAGGATTTGGGATAAGTGTAATCTGATCCAAGATATGTTGTTAATGGGCAACATTTACCTTCAACATAATTGGCCGCCAGGCCATTGCTCCACATCATGATGGATGCAACCTCTCACACTGACACTGGAATTAGATCACTCTGATAATACAAACAGACACTTGACAATGCTGTGCACATTTTATCCTTGCTGACGATATATAGTTCTGCACACCAGAGTGATGACTCGCATTTCTAATATACAACGTTTTTCCCAGCAGCCTGAATTGTTAGCTTGGCTTTGGGTAATTTTTCTCTACAGATGTTGAAAGTGTGGTAAGCTTTGCAATCATGATGTTACAACTTTGGCACATCGCATTCGATAGCTTTCAGATATTGGATATCATCTCTGAAAGTTATTAGTGTATGAGGAGCTATGTGAGGGAGGATTTACGTAGCACACTGCAATTACTTCCCAATTACAGTGGCATAGATTCAACCCCACAGTTCTATGATATTTTGATACTACCACACAAGCATTTAAACTAAAGTGAAAGGTAATGACTTAGATACTGTGTTTATAGATATTTCCCCCTCTCCTTTCAAACCCCCTCAAATTATCTCCTGGAAAAACTACATTATAGAAAGAAATAACAGTAACTGAAACAGAATACAGAAAAATGGTTATGGGATAGTTCCTATCCGAGTTTTTGACTGGAATGATCAAATAATGACAAAAGATATAATTTCCTAGATCTTCTTTCAACAATAATGTTTCTTATATGGCAGCTACGAATAGGTGAACTCAAAAAGCCCTCACACACTCAGACGGGGAGCACTGCATGACATCAAAAGCATGCCAAACTGATTAATATTCTCCTGAAATGCATTCATCCTTCATTCAGTGTTTGCAGTGATCATTTGATCTCACAGCAGTCATGGATAGGATGGAAGAGAGTTTATATTCCTTTGCTTTCACCTATCCAGTCAGGACAGATCCGAGATCTTCCTGCAGCTGAGCGAAAGGAGGGATGGATGTGTGATGCACTTTGTGATTCATACTAGAACCTGCGTCTCTATCAAAGCCTGATGGCCAGATTGGTCTCTGCCCAAGCCAAGCCCTGTAATCATTACCAGGGTTAAAGCAGAGATTAATCAAGCTATCAGGATAGCTGTATGTTCATGTGTGCAAGGTTTTTAACCACTACCTCTCCTTGCGTAGCCTACCACCTGAGGAGAGAGGACACAGACTGGTTTGATAAGCCAAGAGAAGGACGCCCACAGAGTGGACACATGCTGGACAGGAGACAGGTGAGATCATAACAACACCATTCAACCGCATGCTGTGTTCTTTCTTTGATTTTGACTGAACCCTTGATACCACTACACGAAAATGGGAGTTCAATAAAAGCCTCTACTCCGGAATGCCTTTTTTCTTCATTCTGTAAATTCTCTGAAATCTTTCTCAGATGAAGCTGGTCCCTTATGCCTTCCCTCACATTCGCATCAAACTTCAGAGAGACCTGAAGGACACCAGTGTGTCAGGTACACAAATAAGGCAAATTAGAAAGTTACAAATAACATATGCACAGGGATTAGGCTATCTTTGTTTTGCTGATGAGGATTTGTATGTTTATTTTCCCTTCAGGGAACGGTCTTGGGATCCGTGTAGTAGGAGGGAAGGAGATTCCAGGGAGCCGAGGAGAGATTGGAGCCTACATCGCCAAGGTCATCCCTGGTGGTGTTGCAGAGCAAACAGGAAAAGTCGTAGAGGGTAAGAGGAGGATGACAAAAGGAGGTGGTAGCCTCTGTAGTGATTTAGGGATGAAGTGTTCATCGGCCACTGTAGGCTTGTTGCAAATTTTTATCATGAAAATATAATGTTTATCTTTAGAAAGAAAATGCAAAATTACATTTGGACCAGCGAGAAAATAACCTAAACATCCATATTGTCCGCTTTGACCACATCTGCTGAATACACTATGGATTTCAATCTGCTGAAATTAAGTTGTAGGAGGTGTGTTCCATTGATTTTGCGTAGCGAGACATACCTCTCAGTGCCAATTCTGAGGAGAGAGTCAGATTAATGGTTTAAGCAGAAACCTTTAGACTATTATTAATTTCAGGATGTTGTAAGCCTTCTGTGAAAATCCCTGCCTGAATCACTGACTTCCAGATGGAGATGTGAGAGGCTGCTGTAGCCTTCTGTGTTGTGGTCTGTCATGTCTTATTCCCCGACACATCACATCTCCACACAGAAAAAGCCTGTTAACGCACCCGGCCCTCCACAGCACTGGGCCGCATTAGTCATTAGGCTTTATTTAGCATCCTCAAAGACACACAAATACACACAGACAGGCATAGACACACACTCACACATGCACACACACATACAATAATTCGTTTTTAAACTTCAAGAACCCTTTCCTAATTTGTACTTTAGCTCATTAGAATTTTGAAATGCTAGATTTTCCAGGATTTATTTGCTGAATTTATGCAGAGAGGAGCCTGGATGTTTATGGTAATTCCCACAGTTTGGGGATATTTCTGAGGGTAAAATTGGCTCCATTCAGACTCTCCTCACTGGTGACTCCACCACAATGGATAGCCATGACTTTGCTATCACAGGAGGGAGGGACTGAAGGACATCAGCAACAGCAATTCCTCATGGTCTGATGTATTCCATTCATGTTTTTGTCTTGAAATGTAAATTAAGGAATGGTTAGACTGGGTTCCATTTTCATATCAAACCAGATCAGTTGTAGTAAAGGAATAGGAATAGTGGCCAGGCTGGCTGTATTTACTTTCTAGGGCATGCTATGTAAATGTAATGTTTATGTTCCACTGAAAGAGAGCTGCAACAGAACATGCCTTCGGGTGTAAAGGGAAATAAAGAGGGGGAGGATAAAGAATACAGAGAGAGAGCAGACTCTAAATGAGTACTGGCTCATGCAGAGGGATACAGAGATATTAATTCATGCCTTTGTTGTCACAGCAGCTGGTGAGTTGCTGCGTAAGCAAAAGTCTAATCTGAAGACCAGGTTTCATTTGTGTAAGTGAGACCTCATGCGGCTTTGGCCCTGGGATGGAAGTTTGAGTTTGCTGTGCACTTCTACATTTCCTATCTTCTCTCAGTGCTTTTACCTCTGACCTGCCAGTCTCTGTGGTATATTTATTATTAAGTAATAAAGTATACAAAAATACAAAATACAAAAATACAGTTTCATGGTTTGATGCTCTGCTTTCCGTGTAATGCTGCAATGGTGCAACTTCTAAACCCAACCCCTAAACTAAATGGAAAATCAAGCCAGGTTTTAGTTTTTCCACTGGGTGCACTACAACTTGAAGCATTACTTCTGCTAGTTCTGCTGTGAAAGCATGTAAGATGCAGCATACAAATGTCTTCCTAGTTGATATGTAGAGCTAACATATGTTTGCCCTCAACCTATAACATATTGTGTGGGAATTGATAACTCCCTTTTTATCTGTCTGCCTGCCTGCTTGCCTTTCTCTTGCCACAGGAATGCAGGTGTTGGAGTGGAATGGAGTCCCCCTGATGGGAAAGACTTATGAGGAGGTGCAGTGCATTATGGGCCAGCCATGTGCCGAGGCGGAGCTCTGTGTGAGACTGTGAGTCACAACTGTCATCATTCATTCCTTTATTCCACTGAACCTCCTACATGCTTAGCAGCAATACGGTGACACTGCACCACTTTACGCCTCCTCCCCTCCTTCCTTTCCCTCCTACCCATTTCACATGATTTTGATTACTGCTAAAATACACTGGTTGTTATGCCATGTTTCAAATTTCCTCTGTGCATCCAAACAGCGACCTTAATATGCTGTCTGACCCTGAGCACCCACAAGCCCTGGAGCACCATGTCCAGCTTAAGGCTGGTATGTACAAGGATTTGTGGATATGTATACACCGGTCTGAGTGTGCATGCATGCATGTATCTGCATACCTTTTATGCGTATACACTATGTGCATTACCGTATACGTATGTCTCGGTAGGTGGGCAGCGCTCTCCTGGTGTGGATCCTAAGCAGTTGGCTGCTGAGCTGCAGAAAGTGTCCCAACAGCAGGCTCCTGGTGTGGCTGGGGTAGGGCTTGGGCCTGGGGGGATAGGAGTCCTCTCTGCACTGGAGCGCTCGGCCCTCCTCCACTCGGGTCCCGGATCAGCTGCCTCCAGCGGCGTGCCGAGCCCCGGCCAGCCTGCCTCTCCTGCCATAAACAAGAAACAGCGGCATAGTTCTAAGGTAGTGGCTTTCACTTGGTAGCACGCCATCTGCTGGCTAATTTCAGATACATTCTTCAGTTGTTTGTCCTAGAAATATACTCAAGAAACATGAATAGCATACAGTAGATTCATACCTCAGGGCTTGATGGAATAATTAAAATAAGAATCTAGCATGAATGATAGCATGGATATGTTTTAAGCCAAAATGTATGGAATCTCTGTGGCTTGCATGTGACCTAACAACCATTTGTTTCACTGCTGTGGTCTCACCAATAATACGTCATACATCACTGTACAGGAAGGTCAAGGTCAAATGGTGTGGCTGGAGTGTTCATCAGAAAAACATGACAGGCTAATTGTAATGGAACATGAAAATGGTGTGGTACAGTTTGTGTGCTTTACAAATGGAATATGCGGATATTGTGCTTTATTATAAGCATAAGTTTAAATGCTTCATTCTTGAAAGGAAAGTCATAAGTGTTGATAGAATAAAGGAAATATACAGTGTAAAGCATAAAACACAAATATGATACATATTTAATATGAAATATGAATAAGAAACCAGATATATATTTGTACATTGAAAATTGTCCATCCAAATAGAATTTAAATTGATTTACTTTCATGTACAGATCTATTTTTAATAATCTCTAAGTATATCCCATAATAATTGATTAACCTTCTCAGACTTCACTGGAGGACTTTTCCAGTCTATTACACCACTCACATAGTCAAATCTCTCGTGAGGCTCATAGATCCAGCGAGAAATCTTTACTCAGCGTCTTCCCTACAAGGACAACCCATTCATCTCTTACCTGACAATATATGCCAGAGTGGAGTCAGTGCACCACTTACTGCAACCTCAGGGTAATGGCTGACATTGTTATGAACTTTTCTTTGCAGGTCAGGCAAACGTCTGTCAGGGTTGTCTGTGTCTATTTGGCTTATCGTGGTACACACAGATTAAAATCATTGCACTCAATTCAATTGTTTTTTTTGTTTTTTTCTAGTCAACAGAAATGCTGAAGATACAACCTCATCCCATCACTGGAGAAATACAGGTACAGCAACACACTCGCTCCCCCACCTACAAAAAGCAGGGTACAAGAATTTTCTCAGCAGCAACAAAATAAAGTCACAGTCCGGTAGTTCTGTCTTTCTCACATAGTCTCTATGGCTGTCCACTCTGCTTCCCTCAGCTCCAGATCAACTATGACAGGAACCTAGGGAACCTGATCGTCCATGTCCTGCAGGCCAGGAACCTGGCCCAGAGGGACAACAACGGCTACTCTGACCCTTTCGTCAAGGTCTACCTCCTGCCTGGGAGAGGGTGAGCTCTGAGTGTGTCTGAGTGTTCACTGGAGTCTGGCCTCTGTCTGTCTTTCTGCATTTTCTGTCTGTCTCGTCTCTCCCCCTCTTTCTTTCAGACTCCCTATTAACTGTGGTGTATTGAATTAGCTAATTACCTGTAGGTGAAAAATGAGTTTTGTACAAGAGCTTGAGATAAGGATCTTATGAGATGAGGCAGTGATTCACAGTTTGATGTGATTTACAATATGATTTGTGGTTATTCGATCGATCGATCGATCGATCAATCAATCAATCAATCAATCAATCAATCAATCAATCTATCTATCTATCTGCCTACCTTTGAATCAATCAATTAGATTGCTAGACTTTCAGCACTGCTGTGCGAACACAGAACTGCATGTTTCACCCTACAGTATCATACTGTACCATATTTCAAAGTCAGAGATAGCCCATATGTGTGCAAAACTTATTTGCTTAATTCATCAGATCTTTGTTTTGGTACTGAACTGAAACATTGCCCACATTTGAGTGAATGATTATTTTAGATTCATGTCCTAGTATCAACTCCCGGGCTTCCTCCCATAATCCCTCTCTGCGTTACTGTCTCTCCTAAGAGCCTGTGAATAGCAAGAGAAAGGATCGATACGGCCTTTATCTGCTCTGTAACAGTATCTGCTCTTAGCTAATGGCCCTATCAGACCTGTTTATGAGATTGTAAACCCTCCCGTCCTACACGCTCTATAGGCTGGACATGAAACCTCCATACGAGAGGACTTTAGTTCATCTGCTCTTTTATTTGAGGAGGGATTTGAAATGTATTTATCTGATCTTAGTATTGGAGTGCACAGCCACAAGGGGTTGGAATGGTGAATTATTCATTCACCCATATGCCAGTTGTAGTTTTTTGTCCTGCTTCTCATACTGTGCTTAGGCACAAACAGCAGTGATACACCCTGCAAAGATTATTGATTACCTCAGCTTTCTATTCTTTACTGCCATTCCTTTAGCTCTTTGGGCTTCTCTGACTGTTTTTTGTGTTTTTGCTTTTCTTGTTTGTGATATCTGCCCTCCTCTCCCTCTTCTGGACTGCCTCAGCCAAGTCATGGTTGTCCAGAATGCAAGGTAGTGTGGTGCTGCTCTTCGCTTTTAGTTGGTGTTATTTGTTATTTTGTTTCACATAATTTATGTCTCCAACTTGGTTTTCTATCCTTTTGTTCCCCGTCCATTATTATCTGCTCCATTTCATGGTGACAAGAACACTCCTATCATTGCTTTTTCTCTCTATGCCTCTCACTCTTCTGTCTCTTTCTTTCTCCTCCGCTTCTCTCTCTGAAATAATTTGTGATTTTGTGAAAGCAATGTCAGTCAAAATAGACTGATTCAAACAAGTTTTACTTTTGAATTTATTTGGAATCAGATGGGGTTTTATATTGTTTTTTCTGCCTTCTCCACTACAGGAGTTGGATCATTTTACAAGCATCTATTCATTCCACATTTATTGAGTAAATCACAGTTTGGTGACCATTTGCCATGGGGTCGGGCAGGGATGAGAGATCTTGAGTTATTACTGACTACCAACCTTTCCGAATATCATGACTTCTCAGTGCTGAAAACAAGAGAAGGACCAAGTACATCCAGAAGACCATGAACCCAGAATGGAACCAGACTGTCATCTATAAGAACATTCACCTGGAGCAGGTATGAAATGAAATTAACACACACACAAACCCTCACTCCGTCATGCTTGTGCTGTATGTGTTGCAGGCCGCTCTGGGTAAATGCGGATGTCTTATATACTGATTTAGATTCTGTCCTTGTGCCTGGCTCTTCAGGGCTGTTCTCAGTGTCCCTATGTAGCCTCTTATCAGCACTCCCAGGACTCTGGTTAACAACCCTCTCTTCTGCACCCCCTCACAGTTTCCAACACAGACTGACTGACTTCTGGTCATTTAAACAAAGAGCGATAAAAACTTGGTAATCATGTGGCTGCTGCGTGTTGTTTCTGTTTGTCACTGTGTATGTGTGCAAGTGTGCTAGGAGTGTGCGTCGCGTGAGACATCCGCATTCAGCCCTGTGGTACCACCCAGACTGTAATTACGACACTGAGGGATGAGTGCAGATGCGGTAGCTTTAGTGCTCAGAGAATACAGGCTGTCTGTAAAGGCAGCGGTTTCATCGGCTTCTCTGGGGCTGCCTGCCGTTAATCACGTCTCTCTGCTGGCCTGAGCAGCCTTTTAACTGCTCCTGCATCGCTCAATCGCCCACTCCCCTGAGATCAGTCTCCATCACCTACCACAAATTCGCATACACACATACACCTAGTGACACACTCATACACATGTACATACATTTACACCAAAACTAATTTAATTCCCCTGTACCTTGCTGGTTATATGGCATGCCATACCTATGTTTTATTCATGCATTGCACATATAGTGCACCTATAAGCTGTTTTTTTCAAGCACCCTCCACCCACACATACACCGACATGCAAGCAACTGTCCATGAAATAGAATTTCTCTCCCTCACATGTATACACGGAAACCCCCATCATATTCCTTCTCCCCGCTTCTTCACTCTTTCTATACAGCTGAAGAAAAAGACGCTGGAGGTGACGGTGTGGGACTACGACAAATCCTCCTCCAATGACTTCCTGGGAGAAGTGAGTGCCTTTGGAATCTGAATTTCTCAGTATCAAATGTCAAATGCATTTAGTTTTTATCCTACCCTAAAGCCTTCTGTTGCCTTGTTTTTCAAATGGAGCAGCATTCCCTAACACAACCTTATAATCTCAGTCTTATCACCCCCTCCCAAGAACTCTGAAGTCAGTGTTTGTTTCATGCCTGTAATTCTGCATTTAGCATATGTTAGACACACCATGCGCATACCATGCTGTGAATCCTCTTATCTACCTTCATCCACATCCATCTTTGTTCCTGTATCAGTATGTCTTTCTCTATTGCACCTGAATGTTGGTTAACAGTGTGTCTAGTGTCTATGATGGGTCCATGGGTGGTATATCTACTCTTGTCAACAGCTTGCATCTTTTTTTTCTTTCTCTCCATGTCTGTCTCTGTCTTTGCGTGTGTGTATCAGGTGTTGATTGACTTGTCAAACACAGCCCAGCTGGACAACACTCCCCGCTGGCTGCCTCTGAAGGAGCAGAGTGAGAGCATTGAGCACAGCAGAGCCCACCATGCTGCTCAAGGTCCCCCAGGGTCTGGAGCAGGTCAGGGGCAGGGCCATATGTCAGGGCCTGGGATGGGGCCTGGACAGGGTATGGGACACGGTCAAGGGCTGGGACAGGGTGAGGGGGGTCATGATTCACCTAAGAACTCCGTCATCAAGAGCAGAAGCCATGGAATCTTCCCTGATCCAGCCAAAGGTAAGAGAACCCCCCCCCCCCAAACAGGTCGCATACTGTTACTTCATGTTTTAAATGATCAACTACTCATACACAACCTCCATTTCCATAATTTGCATTAATCAATTCATTTTACACTACCAGTCAAAAGTTTGGACATAGCATTTTTCTTTATTTTTACTATTTTCCACATTTTAGAATAATAGTAGAGACATCAAATCTATTAAATAAAACAAATGGAATTATGCAGAAAAAGTGTTAAATCAAAACTATCTTATATTTTAGATTCTTCAAAGTTGCCACCCTTTGCCTTGATGGAAAGGCAAAGGCTTTGGAAAGAAATTCATACATAGTCATCAACTTCACTATTTATATTTGTCTAAAAAACAAATTTCAAGCATTTAAGCATCAATGCAATCATTTTAGATCAAAATGGCTTTAAGAGAATGGAAAACGTAGTATATTCAATCAGGTGTGTCCAAACGTTTGACTGATAGTGTATTTGACACACACAGCTGATTTCTTATGTTTAACAGACGCTTGCTTTAGCGATAGAAACTGCAACTTGAAGGATGGTCACTCAGTTGTCATGGAGATAGAGCCTGTCGCCATGGAGACAGAAATGCTAATCGTTTCTTGACAGCTGTAATTACACTCCATGCACATGGGGTGATGGGGACCCCTCTCACTGCAGTAGCAAATAGCAATACTTTCATCAGACTGCGGAGATAGTTTCTATCATTACCTCTGCCAAGGAGGTAATGTTCTCACCCGCGTCTGTGTGTTTGTCCGTCCATCCATCTGTTATCTCAAAGATTTGGGCATAGATTTGCACAAAACTTGGTATGAAGGTTGGTTATGGGCCAAGGAAGAACTGATTACCTTTTCATGTCAGTTGGCCAAACGGGGCATGGTGGTGGACGTGGTCTTTCACAAAAAGGTAAATTTTTGTGCCCTTCAGCAACAGATTCACATATTACAACTTTGACAAAAGGTTGTGCATGGAAGAACCACTGGGCCATGTCTTCTTACGGTTTTTGTATTGTCTTTGGGTGAAGCCTTGCGGGGTGTTATCAGACATGGCGCAGGTCTGTGCTCTACTGAGCACATTTTCTAGTTTTCATCTATTTCCCTCATCTTGTTCCCTAACCAATCATCCCCCTCTGCCTCTTCTTCCTCCAGACATGCAGATGACACCTCTGGAAAAGTCCCACAGCAGTCCAGGCAGCTCCAAGTCTTCCTCTGACGGCCAACTGCGCTCCCACGGCCCCTCCCGCAGCCAAAGCAAGAGCAGTGTCACTCAGACCCACCTTGAGGACGCTGGAATAGCCATCGCTGCCGCCGAGGCTGCCGTACAACAGTCCCGCCTGCAACCAAGTAAACCCCGCCCCTACCCATGACACACTTCCTGTGACATGCTTCCTTTCTCCTGCGCATGCCAGCTTTGTAGAAATCTTTTGATGAAACCTGCCCTGCCGTTCGTTCACTCCTCAACAATTTTCCTTTGCCTTCTGCTCTCCTCTTCTGACTGTTTTCTCTGAGCACAAAATTATGTGATTTGATAAATAATCTTAGTTTAATTTGTGCTTCCTCCAGGTGTGATAATTTTTCCTAATATAAAGTCACTAAACAAAACTCAAGGTGGATTATTAAGTCAAATAATTGAGGCATACTGTATATCAAAACCTAAACTCAGTGTAAAACCTAAATCTTATTATTCAGTCTATAAATCTGACATTACATATCTAAAAATCTGGAAATACATTATTTACCAAATATTTGTCATCTTAAGTCTCTTTAACTTCGCTCTGCTGGCTACAGGGATCTTAAATAGCACATAAAGCGGTTAGACTCAGTTATGACCACATCAGAAATGCACACAAAACTCGCAGAACCATGGAATAGATACAGATTTTATTAGCTCTAAAGATAGTCTCCCACAGCCCCAGCCCCCTCCTCTGTTTCTAAGTGGACTGTGCATGTGCCAATCCCAAGCATATGGTTTCTACAGACCCCCAGTGTGGAGATCTCCAAACCCCAGTATAGAAACCAAGCTAGGATGGCAATCACTTACACATACTCCTGGGCCATATTAACAGGACTGACACAATATCCATTAATTTATTTTATTAATTAAGACCTACTCTTGAGAGTGGTGTCTGAAAGATGAAGTACTATGTTGTCATCCCTTCTGAGAGAAGTTAGCCCAGTGCCATAGCTATTTAAGCATGCAGTCTGAGCTTCCCTGGCTACCAATCCCCTGGCCATTGAGGACTTTGTGATGCTGTAGTCTCTCTGTGTGTGTGCATGTGTGTGCCATATGAACCCTTAGAAAATTCAAGAAACACACACAGAGGGTGAGGCATACAGGCACCCCTCCCTACCCACTCCTATCCCATTCCCACATCTTAAAACAAAGGGGACACAAACGTGGTCTGAGACTGACCAGTCAAACCAGGAAACACAGACACACCATGGGTTCAAAAGGCAACAGGAGTCTCTCTCTGCATTCACCGGCCAATGAGAGTAAAGCGGTCAGCTAACCATGAGAGGAAGAGAAGTGTCAAGGGAAGGTGAGACAACAAAGGAGAAATGTAATGATAAATATTATTAATCCTATATCATTAGCTATGATGCAGTAAAACTACACTAAAACCAAAGAACCAAAATTAACCCTATATTTTACAATCCAATGTAAATGTGTAAATAATATAACTAACAAAAGTAATTAGAGTGTATTTCTCAATTTATGGTTTTATGTACTTTGATCTGTGAAGCTGTGTGTGTGTTTTAATGTTTTTTTTTTAAATCATTGTTATTGTAATGGTTTATTTTTTGTGGTTAGACTAGAGGTTCCCAACTCTTGTCTTCATTGACTGCTGTCCTGCTGAATTTCATTGTTTCCAAGGACTGTTTGTCTTTCAAAAGGAATTAGCTATTATTGCTCATCATTTTAAAGCAAATATAAAGCAGTGGACACTGGCCATGAAGGCAAAGAGGTATCCACCCTTAGTCTAGACAGAAACACTTCACATATACCCTGAACTGATCATACTCTCACTTTCATATTCTGAGCATAACTCAACTGCAGCCAGGAGCCAAGGACAAACAAATCAGTCTGCAAAAGAACATACACATAGACTCAACATGAAATGCATTTCAGATGTGAATTAAACCCGATGACCTCCATTCACGTCAAGTGAAGGCCATTTCCAGTTATCTTTATGGGTTAACTGATGTACCGTACTGCACTGCTAGATGCAAGGACAAACTGTCATCTAAGTTGATCTGTTCCTCTCCTGATGTGCTGTTATGCCATGCTCAGTCAAAGTTGTGTGTGACGGACAGCTTCCGTCTCAATGAGTGATGGTTGGGGGTGTGAAGTGTTTCAGCCTATCTGTTAGCCGTGCATGCATCTGTGGTAAAAGCTGTGTCAGTGGAGGCTCTCTGTGTTTGATGCCATTTCCATATGATTTCCTGTACACAAACACAAAAAAAACCATCAGAGCAGACATAAACTGCTTAAGAATAACCCATCTATTATTTGCCAAATAAAACAGGGACTAATCCAATATTAAATCATATCTATATATTGCTAGTATGTACAGCTTGATATAAAAAAGATGATTCGCAAACAACATTTCCTCTACAAAATCTCCCTCACACATCTAAACAGTTCCTTCTTGTACCCAACCTATACTGAGTGCTTCCTCACCATCTCCCTCCACTCTTGCCACCCACAGGACCAGGCCACCGGCTGGGTGATGTCTCAGGGCCAGTGGTGCTGTCTGCCCCCAGCCTGGTTGGAGACGCCTATGGAGGTCTAGATGGGGAAGAGGGGGCTGGCACCGGGGTGGACAGTGCCATTTTTCAAGTGCCACGCATGTAAGGGAGTCAGTGATTAATTTCAGTTACTAGTGAAATGTTAAAGGCTGACTATAAGGCTTGGTATTTAATTGTGTGATTTGTTTCCATGTGAATAATCTGTTCTTTTATTCCTTTTTTTTTCACAGTGGTAAGACCATTCCTAACGGCACGGACAAGAACCGGCTAGGGCCCCCAGAAAATGAAGGCAAGTCACATGGAAAATTCAAAGGGAACCATCATGACTTCTGCTCTTTAAGGCTCAGAAAAGAAAACACAGGATGTCTGATGTTCTCTTATTTGGTTGCAAGTCTCCACCTGCTGGACACTCTCAAATATGACAGTCAGGGTTATATTTCTTTTTTTTGCTTTTTTGTTTACCCACAGCCGCTTATTTAACCACCTCTAAACCCTATATTCATAATTACTCTATTCAGTTGTGGTGCTAAGCGTTCGGTTAAGTGCTTACTGTCAATGAACAATAATTTAATCTGCATAATGATTTATAGCATGGCTTGCATAATGGGGAACAAGTGGATGTCACACTATCCTTCCCTCTGTCATAACTAGATCTCTGTTTCATGTAGCTCGGGTGTCACGATGCCTCCCACCATCTCCAATTTCACTTCATAACAAAGAGCCTGAGGTCGACTCGTAGGCCGTAGCCTGGCAGCCGTTAAACAGACGAGGGTCAGAGGGTCATTGTCATGGTGCTTAAAAGCTCTGATGCTGACTAAAAAAGAGCAGGCATTTAACTCAGCTTTTCCCAGTATACCCCCAGTGCTTAATTTGTAAATTATAAGGTCCCGGAATACCAAAGGGGTTGGTGTTCCCGTGAGTCGGTGTGGAGGGAAAAGGTTCCGGCACATATCAAGACAACAAGCGCATTGGAGAGAGATATTCCCTGATCTGGTTTCATTTTGGTGCAAGCCTTGGTTCAGTGGTACACAATTGTTTAATAATTAAAAAGAGCTTTTGCGAGATTAGGAGTACATGCTTATGCCACTATAGGAATGTGCCTGCAGTACGTAGGGTTTGGTCAGAAGACACCCAAATAAAGAAATACAACAATCCGAAACCCATATTTTGAACATTGACCACACTCACATCACTCTCTCTTTCCTTTTTTCTCCTTTTTAGGTGGTAAGACACAAGTAATGGGGGAGATCAAGGTGGCTCTTAAGAAGGAGGTGAAGACAGAGGGAGACCAGTTGGTCCTGGAGATCCTCCAGTGCAGAAACATCACTTACAAGTTCAAGAGCCCAGACCACCTACCAGGTCAGAAAGTGTGTGTGTGTTTGTATGCATTCTTCAGTGCACGTGTTTGTTTGTGTTTGTGTGTGTGTGTGTGTGTGTGTGTGTGTGTGTGTGTGTGTGTGTGTGTGTGTGTGTATTTCAATGTCATTCTATTGCCTTTAATATCTTGTAAGACCAGTAATCCATATCCTTCATTTATCTATTTGCCATCAGACCTGTATGTGAAGTTGTATGTGGTGAATGTGGCCACGCAGAAGAGGATCATCAAGAAGAAGACCAGAGTTTGTCGTCATGACAGGGAGCCCTCCTTCAACGAGACCTTCAGATTCCCCCTCAACCCGACTGGACACTCCATACAGGTACAACAGAAGCCAAGATGTCGTCTGCTTGTCTCTGTTTGGACTAGCTATTGGTCGTGCTCTGTCTGTCCTTCCATTTGTCAAACGTGATTTGTCAGACAACACTGGTCTGATTTTGACAAAGCTCGGAGAGATGATGCCGCTTTGCACTGTGTTCCAGTGTTTAAAAAAATATACCAATTAGCCAGATGAAAGCACAGATGGAACATTTCAAACCAATGGTCCAATTTTGACAAAACTTGGAGGGATGATGCATTTTGGCACTCTTCATTTCAAACTCTGAAAGGCCATAATTGCTACACCACCAAGGCCAAGTCTGCCATATCAATAAATGCATAAATTAGTAAATGCACAGGGAAAAGGGTAAATAAATTAATAAGCAAATTAAATCAACAAAAGCACAGGGAAAAGGGGAAGTAAATGAATAAATTCACGAATAATTGCATTTAAAGCACAAACAAAAAAATAAATAAATGATGATAGATGAATGCATAAAGAAGCTGAAGAATAAATAAACAAATAAATAAAATGCCAATTGTTATTTTTGGTTTTTTATTCGTGGATTAATTTGTGGTTTATTTATTTTATTGCTCCAGTTTGATTTAATTAATTTACCTCTAATATATGCTCATGAGGGTGTGCCAATCAAACCCCTTGTGGGTTGTACCCATAGTGCCTGACTCATAAATGGCTGATTAATGTTTGAGTGCTTAAGTAATTGCCTTTGCCTTGCTCTCTCACTGTTTACATTGTTTAATATGAAACTAGAAAACTAGCTAACTAGTAGGGATGTACCTGAATCCGAATACGTTATTTGGGAAAGCACAAATAATGTGATGGAAACAGATATTTCTTCTACTCAAAGTTGCTCGTTGTTATTCGAAAAAAAAAAAGCCATGATTGACATGTCTGTGCGTCAGCCATTATGTTTCTTCAAATCACTTTGATTTCACTAACTAGTCATACTACATATTATTGAAACGTGATCGCTATTCTGTAGTCGCCCCCATCGAGTCAGGTGCAGGAGCTAGCGAGACAAAAACCTGGTGTGGCAGCTGGATTACCCCTGCAACCTATACATCAAAATGAAGCTTAGAACCTGTGGTTTTTAGCTGTATGTGTTAATTTCCTCCATTTAAAAAAAACCCAGTCGAAAGTCATATCATTTACTACACATTATTGAAAAGTGATCGCTATATTCTGTAGTCGCCCCCACCGAGTCAAAGCAGGCAGCGGGCTGAGAGCTGACCGTTCCGGGCTGTCACTCAGGGAAACTCTCGCATCGAGGAGGAGGGGGAGTCATGTGCAGGAGCTAGCGACACAAAAGCCTGGTGTGGCAGCAACCTCCACAACCTATACCTCAAAATGAAGCTTAGAACCTGTAGTTTTTAGCTGTATGTGTTAATTTCCTCCATTTAAAAAACCCAGTCGAAATATTGAAAAAAACATTTTACCTTGTATTTCAGTCAATATTAATCCGTTTAAGATGTAACATGCTGTATGTATCAGCCATAGGTTTCATGGAACTTTGACTTAGCGTCCACTAACACCCTACCAAGTATTTCATGGTTATTTAAACAGACAGCAACAAGTTCAAGTGACAGCAACAAGTGATTTGTGAAGCTAGCAATGGACTCTGCAGCACCCCCAGCAATTGTAACTAATTGTAACTAACCCTAACCCGAAAGGGGGGGGGGGGGGGGGGGGGGTTCAGACAGTTCATAAAACTTAGTTTAGTTAAAAATAAAAATAAAAGAGAGAGAGAAAGATGAAAAATACAGTATGAGGATGTGGAAATATATTTCATAATTATATGCCAATATTAAATTGCCCGGTTTAACGTGACTTCCGGTATAAACCACGCCACTTCCGGTATTCTATCCGAATACAGATACAGAGACAGATAATTGTTTTGGTTGAACAGATACAGAGACAGATAATGATGTCTCTGTACACCTCTACTAGTACAGGCCTGTACTGATGGCTCAGTACAGACAAATAATAGGTAGAGACTTGTCACGTCTGGCAAACAGCTTAAAGTAACGCCTCGCTTCATATGCTTTTTCACATGGAGTTAATGGCTGAGAATTTGGAAAATGGGAAATGACTAAATATATATATATATATATATATATACATATACATATATATACATATATATATATATATATATATACACACACACACACACACATATATATATACTGTATATATATAGTAATTTCCCATTTTCCAAATTATATATATATATATATATATATATATAGAGAGAGAGAGAGAGAGAGAGAGAGAGAGAGAGAATTATAATATTATTAGAATTATATATATGTATATATGTGAAAAAAATATATGAATAAAAAATATATTTAATTTGTATTTGTGGATAAACATATTTTCTTCTAAGTTAGGAATTAATGTATTGATTGATTGATTGATTGATTGATTGATTGATTCATTCATTTATCTATTTCCCAATTTATTTATACTGTGATTGATTACTGAATAACTTAATTTTCCCTTTTCTCTGTAGACAGACAGACAGATAGATAGATAGATAGATAGATAGATAGATAGATAGATAGATATGCACCCATGGATTGATCGATCGATCGATCCATGGGTGCATAAACTGGCAACACATGAATACTTGAACTGACAATCAGACAACAGAATAAGCAATGAATGACTAATCTGCCTCTCTGTCTATGTATTTCCAGTTGTTCTTGGTATCCAATGGAGGGAAGTTCATGAAGAAGACTCTGATAGGGGAAGCCTACATCTGGCTGGACAAGGTGGACATGAGGAAGAGAGTGGTCAGCTGGCACAAACTGCTGGTCAGCTCCACCCAGACCAACCCCTGAGCAGCTGGGGTCACCAGGAGTCAACAAAAGGTGATGCCAGACTGTTCTTGTTCAGAGATCATAAAATTAGAGAAAAACATCTAGGAAATGGTGGATAGGAGTAACAAAGAGGACGTGACTGGAGATCCATGTAGTTTACTTCCTCAGTTAATATGTTCAGAAGGAGGGAATTATGTTCTAGTATCATAACAACTGTATCCTGATCAGTCTGACACTGCCAGCACACATCCACCTCTCCCCATGTTTAGTCTCTGCTGGCTGTGGACTTTGCTTGTAGTATGCAAACATGCAAACACCACAGCAGGCACTGAAACACACTCAGCAGCAATATGGCTTTGAGAGCAGTGATGTCCCTCTCACCATAGTTCCCCTTTTACAATCCATATCCGTTTTTTTTTTTTTGGTGCTGTGCCACTGGGCTAACATACTTGTGTCCTCAGAAGGGAAGATACAAAGGTGGATTTGACTATGGTCACAGAATCATTAATCTATTCAATTAACATTGTGTTTTCTTCATATGAGAATCATTGTTGTAATTCCCAAATTATGATTGTGATGTATGTGGACTTGTCGATCAGTGGTCTTGAAATATTCTATGCTGAAGGAATGCAAAATGTCTTTATGTGTCTTTTGTATGATACTCTTTCAGTTTTATGTAAAAAAGAGAGCCTATGTCGAACAGTTGACTTTGGCTATGGGATGAAGATAAAATGTACAGTACTCAGATTGTAGATATCACACAGGCAGATTATAGACCATATCAGAGAATCACACTGTACAGTGTGATATTTATATAAGATAGAGATATCAGATGCAGAGTATATCTAAACAATATATTTAAGAGCTGTCCTCTTAAACAGTCACTGTCTCTCACAAGATTATATATCATAAAATATAGACATATATTCTCTTTTAGGTTGAGGCTGTGGGTGGCGCACTGACAATCCAGTAGGCTACTTTTGTCTAGGGTGTTATGCAGTTTTTTTAGCTGTTATGTGAATGTGGACCTATGGGAGTTCAAGGATGTTCATGGGAAGTAGCTCCTTTGGTCCTCTGATCACAGTTTTACACCACTAGATGTTCTACAGGGCTTTGATAGGTTTAAATTTTAAAGGTCAGGTTCCTTGTGACAAATTGCTATCTCATTGGTATGCTAAGTTGTAAAGCAGGTTAGAATTACAATAAAATGAACAGTCTTTTGTGCTCTAAAGCAGATTCTCATCAGCCCAAAGCACATGCTGTGCTGAATGTTAAAAGCCAACTGTAGAGTTAATCATATTTGTGTTGTTTGTAAAACATTTTTCTTTAAGACTGATGTAGTTGTTCAGAGTATGTTAATATTTCTTTTTGTGTAGCCGATCATGTAATTACACTGTTGTTCTGGTTTGGAATGGGTATGTAATTCACATCAGTTGTGTCAAAACCACAGGTAGAGCTTTAACTGTCTTTACCTCAGTACGACGGCACTCTGTTTTCTGTGTGTGTTAGCGTTGCCACCCCTGGTCTGTGTTTTATTTCAAAAAGAATTTCAAAAAATGAAGAAAAAAGAAGACAAACTAATCAAACGTGTTATCAGTCACATGTCCATCAGATTCTGGTGTGAAGCTGGCTGAATGCTGTAAGCTCACTATGCTGTTCTGTGTCAGTGACTCCTGTTGCAACACAGTGAACCAGCCTCTTTCACTGCCTGTGACCAAAGCACTCAGGCCCACTGGGCTTCAGTCATATTCTTCGATAGAGGACAGAGCAACACTTCAGTGCATACGGGGCTCAGTACTAATGGAGCGGGCCACCCATGTATTCATCTAGTAATGTGTTTTGCCACCATATCTACAGTATGAGAACAACACTATCAGGTGACCCTCAGATCTACTGTCAATGTATTTAGGGATATCACAGGGCTGATGCAATTTTTTTTAGAAGTCAAGCAAATAGAGAAAACAACAAACACAGACCTTGAGTCAAGGTGTCACAAAGCAAAGAAAAAAAGAGTAATAAGGAAGGGAACGTGGTTGATATTACAGAAAAATGATTTTGTTGTGCCAACCTTGATTTTTTTTATTACAAACTCATTGGTTCTTTTGAGGTAATTCTATGCAACATAGATATGTTTGAATGCATTTTTTTCTGAATTAAATGTTATATCTGTGAGCATATGGTCTGAAAATATGTATCTTATAGAAAAAAAAAGAATTTTAATTTGTACATCATTGAAGGAAAATATTAAATATATTGATTTTTTTACTGATTTTAAAATATATTGATGTTAACAGCTGTTAACATGTACATGAAGCTTGTGCACTTTAGTATTACATTGTTTATTTTCTTGTCTCGTTTTAAGTGTCATGACATGCAAGTTCAGGTGTTTGTGTTTCTATGTTGAAATTAATTGAATCACGATGTATGTGGTGGCAGAAAATACTGTAGTGTGCATTTTGTATCTATGTGGCAAAAGAAAAACAAGCAGACACTTTGGGGTTCCTAAACACAATGCACAATCTGAGGAGAAATCACTCTTACTACACCATACTCATAATTAACACTTAACACTCTGTGTACAAAATACAGTAAATAAGACATTCTTCTTTCAATGCTCAGTCATGACTGTTTAACCCCTCGTGTTTCATTAGACTTCCCTCAAGCTAAATACTGTTTGTTCCGATCAGTTGTTGCTTGTAATTGTGAAACCATCCATTTGTTGTTGTTCTGAGGGGTGTGAATGTGACTCAAGTCATTTGATCTGTGTACATACAGTGTTTATTTTCTACAAAGATTGAATGTTTATATTGTCTGAGGTTTGAGCATGTGAGTGTCAAAAAAAATCACAAAAGACATAACACTATAATTGTACAGCAATGCGTGTCTATAGTTGTATAAGGGGAGTTGACTGTGTAATCAAACTGTGTGCTGTCAACCAATGACTATCTGTGCAACCATGTCGAGTAAATGGCTGAAACAACACAAAGGGAAAAAAATCTATTCAACTTCAATAGTTGTCTGAGACTTTCTGTTTTGGATGTTGCATGTTTTGTTGATGGTTTGTCAGTATATTTTGCTTCCAGATTATGTTTAAAAAGAGACAGAATATGTATAGATTTATCTGTATGCTGACTGTATAGAAATATGCTTGTAAAATTGTCTTGTTTTTCACTCAGTGTAAAAACAAAGAATCTAATGTTATGGTTTTGTGGTTGTACACAGGATGTGTTGAGATATTATGCAAATTGTGCTGTAAAAATCGGCTGTTTCCCCTGAGTCTAAAGAATAAATATTAAGAAGAGCTTATATTCCACATGCTGGAGCGAGTTTGATTTTGTTCTGTATTTTGTAACGTTTTATTTCAAAGAATGTATGATAACAAGGAATATAAGGCTTTTCACACAGCACTTAGCGCTTCCTTAGCCCTGGGTTAACTTGAGCTTTAGCCCTGGTCTAATGAACATTTCACACAGGCAAATTACAAAGTGGAATAATCCTGACTTTAGCCCAGGGCTAGCTGGCCCTGCTCTGCAGCAGGGTTATCTCCAACTTTCCAGGGTTATCCGTTTAAAAACAGGGTTATCTGTTGGCTGTGTGAAAAGGGTTAGAAGACTTCCCTTGTGTCCTTTTGTGTTGTCCAATCAAATATTTTCTCCTTCACAACATTGCTAAGCAATGCTGCATGGCATTACTGTGCTCAAGTGATTTCATTATCACAGATCATTATGCTATTATGACACAGCAGTCACAAGCAAACAGAGGAAAAAAAAAAGAAAGAAAGGAAAAAAAAAACGTGAAAGACATCTAACTGGTCACAGGCAGTGTGTTATTTTTAAGTTAATGGACAGGAAAGTCCGCCCAAGATAGACTGGACAGGACCTCCTGCAATAAAAAAGTGTCATCGGAGACATAATCTCGGAAGCTTGCCACTGTTGAAATCGTAAATAAGGCTCTGTTTTCTTTTCAGAATCTCCGCTCTCTGCTTTTCTCTCTGATGTATTTTAATAGTTTTTGCATAACGCCCCAATAATGGTAACATAACTGTTGCTAGTTAGTAGGCTGTGGAGGAGCACGGTTTCGGTTTGAGTAATTTTTTAAGAAAAATAAGTCAAAATTCTCAGATTCCAGCTTCTTAAATGTGAATATTTTCTGGTTTCTTTACTGCTCTATGACAGTAAACTGAATATCTTTGGGTTGTGGACAAAACAAGACATTTGAGGATGTCATCTTGGGCTTTGGGAAACACTGATCGACATTTTTCACCATTTTCTGACATTTTATAGACCAAACAACTAATCGATTAATTGAGAAAATAATCGACAGATTAATTGACTGAAAATAATCGTTAGTTGCAGCCTTACATGTGAGTCCTGTGCTAAGAACGCTGTGTGAATCATTAGCCCTAGAGTTAGTTAAAAGTCTGTGTGTGAAAGGAATTATCACACAGCTATAACAGTTAGCCATGGTTAAGATAATTCAAGGAAATGTGTGCTGTGTGAAAAGCCCTAATAAGTGCTGTTTTTCGGAGGCATCATAAACCATGAAATTAATACCATATCTCAGGTATTTTGTAGATTGTGAAACTTATTTTTTGTTTAGGACACAGGTGTGTCAATATGTTCTGTTAATGTATATTATAACATGCAAGTCCTCAGGTGTTTTGCTACAATATAATAACTTTATACCATGGTAGCATAAAGTTTGTTAGCCGGATCTTTGTGTTGCTAAGCTAACGTCAACCACACACACAACACACATAGGAAACCAGCGACTAACTTTCTAGGTGTATGCTAGTAGACTATAGGCCTACATTGAACTTAAAAAGTTGAAAAAACGTGAAGGATAATAAAATTCTAACATTTGAAGATAAAGATGTTGAATGTACCTTACATAAGCTCAGCACAATGTCTTGCTCCTCTCCTGCGGTGCTGTCAGCGGTGACTGACCCAAACAACTGATGACAAGCGCTGGGTCCTCCCCTCACGTTACTGTCCCATCTCCACCACATAAAACATAAGCCAACAAAAAAAATAAAAAAAATTAAAACTGCAAGCAGTGATGAGCGGGCCCTCGCCTCTGTGTGCAAGTCGGGGCGTGTTGCAGCTGCGGGACATGTAGATGTCCTCAGGCCTGGACTCTTGTCCCTCATGTGAAATCCGGTGCAGATCGGACAAGGTACGCTCAAGTTCACACAACTTCCTGTCGCCAGTAGGCGGCGCTATGGCTATAACCGAATATCGGCACGTAGACGCGTCCAGGCCGGGACTCTCATCCGACATGTGAAGTTTGGGCCAGATTTGACCACGTAGAGTCGCGTTACAACCCACTTCCTGTTTGGTGTCGCCAGTAGGTGGCGCAATGACTATTGCTCCCAATCGGCCTGTAGATGTCCTCAGGCCTGGACTCTGGTCCAACATGTGAAATCTGGTGCAGATCGGACGACGTAAACTCAAGTCAACGCAGCTTCCTGTTTCACGGCGAAACATCGAAATTCGCCGCGCCGCCATGGCAACGCCGTGCGACGAACGCTCCCGATCTTCACCACTGAGCGTCATCATGGTCCTACGGCTTTTCTGACCACATTTGAGGTGGATCTGGTCAACCTGCTAGTAGTAGCACACCCCAGTATAAAACATGTCATTTCCTCTCGCCAGTAGGTGGCGCTATGACTATAACCGAATATCGGCACGTAGATGCGTTCAGGCCGGGACTCTCATGCAGCGTGTGAAGTTTGGTCCAGATTTGACCATGTACAGGCCAGTTACAAGCCACTTCCTGTTTCGTGGCGAAACGTGGAAATTCGCCGCCTCACCACGCCCACGCCCTGTGACGAAAACTCAAGCTTTTGATAACTTTTCATCGTCAAGGTCTTTTAAACACGCTGACCGAGTTTGACGCGGATCCGATCATTCGCCTAGGACGAGTTCGTTAAAGTACGACCCCTGCAAACGGCCAAAATTTCGCACTCAATTCAAAATGGCGGACTTCCTGTCGGGTTTAGGCGCATGGTACCTACGGACTTTTTTTTAAGTCTGGACATGATACACGTGCCTACAAAGTTTCGTACGTCTAGGACAAACGTACGGCCGTGAGTATTTTTTTGAAATTTGTAGGGGGCGCTATCGAGCCGTTTTGCCACACCCATGCGCGAGACCCATAAAATATATAATTTTTCGCCACTTCTGACGCGTGTGCAAAGTTTGGTGAGTTTTCGAGCACGTTTAGGCCCTCAAAAGCCCGATTTATTTGAGCGAAGAAAAATAATAATAATAATAATAATTCCTTCAGTTTCAATAGGGCTTCGCACGAAGTCGTGCTCGGGCCCTAATAAATAGAAGTAAAACCATCCATGCATGAATCTGCGCTCTAATGCACGACCTCAAAGTAACTTTTTCTGCACCAAAAAAATATCGTTACTCACGAGCTGCGTCAAGTCAACCAGTGTGACTAGAATACCGGAAGGTAGACTATTTGGCTTTCAAAATAAAAGTGTTTTGTACAAGCATGAAGGAATAAATAAGTATTTGAGTATAAGTATACAACAGAATGTTGCATTCACAAAAGTTCATTAATTGGATAAACTTACTCATCTCTAATTTAATACTGTAGGTCTACTAAATTTTACTTTGAAAGACACCATCAAATCAAAGTTTCCTTTTACCTGAATTAGAGCTGTCCTTTGTTTTACTTCAACCATAACAACAAATTAAACAAAAAACAGTTTTTATATCAACATCAATCCAGCTAGTGAAACACCGCATTATTCAATCCTACACTCCCACTGGCAAGCTTGTAACTAGCACTCTGCTATTTCTTACCTTTTGAAGACAGGGTTAGGGTTGCAGTGAGTGTGGGGTGGATCAATAAAGGATACTTCATTTCTGTTTCTTATTTGTCTGAGTATTTTCTTTCATTATAGGCCTGTTAATGTTCTTGAAATTGTAGGATGCAGACACCTTCTTTGGTGCTCATTAATAAAGTACTTAAATAACAGAAAGACTTAAAACAAGCAGACATGAATTTGGAACAGTAAATTATTCAGTATAGCATTTTGGTAAACTGTAGGTAGTTAAGCCTATTATGTTGAGTTGGGTGTTGGGGATTTCACTTTTTTTTGTGTTGTAGCATTTGTGTGAAATGAATTATTAATTATTTATTTAAGAAAAATAATGTAAGATGAAACTTTAATGATCCCTGTGGGAAAACTGGTAAATTGAAAGATAGGATAAGAATACAACAAACAAAGATGTTGAGAAAACATTTTGAAGATTATATGGCAAATAGTTTAATATTAAAATGTACTTTACTAATAACCCTCAGTCACTCCATGACTGTGACCTATTCTTGTGATTTCAATGTGTGACCTCCAGATGGCAGTATCTTCTATCAAATAACCTCAAGGTTTACTATAACTTAACAAATAGTGCTTCCATACATTATTACTTTCAAGATGATTGTCATACATATCCATGTGTGCAGGTGGTTATGTATTCTGAGCTATAAAGATTAGGTCTATTGATACACTGGTATAAAAAATAAGTGGTATCATGTGCTTATTATTAAATTAAATTTTGTGGAGTTCAAACATGCAGAAAGACAGGATATTCTAAGACAACTAATCTTACATAAAATGTATAGCTGTTGCATGATCAGTTCTTATTTATATGAAATTAATCTTTCTACAGTTGGTAATGTGTAATGATAAAGGCTGCATTGAAAGTACTGGTATTGTCAAGTGTCTTGGGCATCAGACAGAGATGTCTGTCTTTTTATTCTGGTCTTTTATTAATCTCCAGTACCTTAACTGTGTGAAGCGAGGTGTTGTTGTTGGAGTGTAGCAGTCCAGACATTAGTCTGACACCTCCTCCTGCCCAGGCTTTAGTGTGAGATGTTCTCATTTAATGAGAAAGTACCGAATGGTATTATCTACAGAGGAGGCCTCTGTCCCTCCATCTTCTCAACACTCCACTTTTCTATTATGTTCCTCTGCTCCTCAATCTAGTCCTCACCTTTCACTTCTTTTTCTCCCTCACATCACTGAGGTGCATCTGTTCCCTTTCTGGTGAGGAATGAGTGTGAGAAGGGAGGAGAGACAGAGACAGAAAGAGAGAGAGAGAGGGAGAATGAAGGGAAGGTAGAGAGGTGATGTGACAGGGAGTGAAGGGATGAGAATAGAGGAGAAATCGAGGGGGAGAGAGCAACAGTGAGAGCAGGGCGAGAGGTGGGGATGAGAGAAACAAAGACAGAGGGGGAAAAGGAGGAGGGAAGGGTGAGAGGACAGGAGAGATGGTGTGTGGTTGCCAGGCAACGATTGATAACCAAATCCCCAAGCATCCCGCTTGTGCTGCCCTGCCCTCCCTCCAGGCCTGAATTACACACACACATGCACGCACGCACGCACGCACACACACACACACACACACACACACACACACACAGAGGGAGATAGTAGGTTTATGCCCTCCATTGCCTTGTTATTCAATCAAACTGCTGATGCTCTTTCAAAGTGCAAATGATGACATGAACTTTTGCCATGATTTTATTCCTATTGTGGTGCAGGAGTTTACAGATTATATTATTTGCTGTAACATGCACAGCAGGTGGCAACAAATTCAATCTTATAAAACAGGTGTGATTGATGGCACTGAGAGTGATTGGATTTTTACTGTAGGCCGATCACTTTCCTCTATCTCATAAGACTGTACATTCTCTGTTGAACGTGTGAAATCAATATGTCTATCACTCTAGCAGCGGCTCCCACTGTGGGACAGTTTCTCTGCTTGCTGTCACTCACCCTGCCGGGACGATTGATAGTGATTGACAAAGACGGTGCCATCAAAGCCAGTAAATTTTCCCTTCACTCTAGGGTCGTAGCTACTGTAGGCAGAGCCAGACCTGCATCTGTATTCAGTGTGCGTGTGCTTGTGTGTCTGTTACCTGTGGTCAGACCCTCCCTTTAGCAGGTGTTTCTTTATAATGGGGAGGTGAAAAACATGTTGTAGCTCCCAATAAGGAATACACCTCGAGAGAAAGAACAGTAAATACTGTAATACATTTTGCACTGATACTATATGTCAGTTTCTATAGGGAGATTACAGAAATATTACAGTTTATTATACAATATTACAGTTGTAGCTACTATAGGACATACAAATACAAATGAGTAGCCTAAGATAGGGTCACTATAAACTCACTATTGAGTACAGACACACTAAAAGACCCTATAGGAATAGACTAATATTGGAATATTACAGTGATTTTTCGTGAGGGCGAGAGGAAAGCAGGGGGAGGGAGAGACAACAGGGAGAGAGAGAGAGAGAGAGAGAGAGAGAGAGAGAGAGAGAGAGAGGGAGAGAGAGAGAGAGAGAGAGAGAGAGACGGCCTGAAACATCAAGCCTCAGTACCTGTTAGAGCTCTGGATGGACGGCTGATAAGATTAGAGGTGTCAGGGTTGGTTAATCTCTGAGAGCGCGACACACCGCTACTCACTCTGCCTCTGCCCACCGCTCCCATTCATCGGCGGCGAAGGGGAGCGGAGCGGAGCGCATTCGGTGTTGACGCGCGTCGGGGAATTTCCCCCCTTTGACAATGGATACCTGCAGGGTGCGAGCCTTGGTGGTTCTGGTCCTGTTATGGCAGGACGGGTCTCTGGCATCGCAGTTTCCGACACAGCTCATGTAAGTAGCCCGTAATCCTATTTCGAGCACATGTTCAGGTTTGCAGACTCCTGCTTACAAGTGCTCGCTGTTTGGAGACAAGTAAAAGCCTACATTTATGCACAATGTATGATGTAGACGAAACAGTACGTGCGCGCTTGGGTGTGTGTGAATGGGGAGGACTGGTCGTTACATTCAATCACGGATGGTCATCTTGTTTGGCGGTGGACAATATTTAAGCCTTCCCAGGGCGTGCTTGCCTCCAGGCAGTGATTAATTTTGGTTAGCCTAATCAGCAGTTACTACTCGCCGGTAGATTGGTGACGGTGGCCACGGGGCGCCGTGACAGCTCTTCTGTGAACTTGTTGAAAAGAGTTACGGCGGGTTGGTAGACTAATAGCTATGCAATGTGCACTGCTATTATGTGCTTAAAGTGTAATATTGATAAAACTGGTCCTGTCCCTTCCAGCAAAACAGATATTCTAACAAAAACGAACTAAGATTCCTATAAGCATCACTATAAGCTCAAAGGCTTAGGCTATAGTTTGTCTGGTAGGCCTTCTAAATAGTAAGTTTGTAGAGAGCTTATTACTTTATGGTATTTTTTTTTTTTTTATCCACTTTGATATTTCTATATGAACCTTTAGTAGCCTATTGCTGTGATTTGCTGTGAATATCCTTATACACAATCGATTATATTATAATTATGTGCTGTCCAGAACAAAGAATATCAAACTACCCTTGTCTGTTTGCACAAGCATCAGTCCTTCTACATTTTGCATATAGTCCTCCTGAAATCCTGCAGATAAATGCTACAAGATGTTTGTATTGTTCACCTGAAGACCTCCTGCTAATTCAGAACAACCCTGCAGCATTAATGCAGATAACGAGACAAATCGTCTACTCACAGTTTATTCTGTTGCCCAACAGCTTATAATAATAATAATAATAATAATAATAATAATTATTATTATTATTATTATGATTATTATTATTGTTGTTGTTGTTGTTGTTGTTTTTATTATAATTATAATAATTATTATTATTATTATATGTTATTCCATTTAAAAACCTTTATTTGTTTGTTTTTCATTAAATTGAAAGTTTGCATAGTCCTTTATATGTCGTGTAAGTGTCATGACCATATGTCCACGGATCCTATTCAAAACCAATATATTGTCAGTTCATAGTCATCAGACCTTTGGAGGATATGACGTTTTGATCAATGGCAGTGATGCAGACAGCTGAAGTGGCTGGAGATATTGTATGCTGTAGACTGGTGTAGAATTTGAACCAGGTAGCCAGTCTCCTCAGTTGGAAAGCATTGTAACAGATCACTGGACAACCATTCCAGTTTATGTTGGAAATGTTCAACACAATGTTAACCTCTTACATAAAACAGAATGTAATAGATTTCCATAGGGATCCTTACTTTGTACTACAGGAACTTGCTTTGTCCAGGTCAAATTTTAACATTCTCATTATGACTGTGAAACCAGAATGTGTATCAAAATCATAATTGGTTGTATGTCATTTTCCAAATACAATAACTGCACAGAAATGTGTCAATTTACAATTGGTTTGGAGACACATGGATACAGTGTTGCCCCGTGCTTGCTGACGTGTTCGGCTTCCTAAACATAATGTCACATAAAATGCAAAAGACAAAGTGAGACATACAACTAGACAGAGGAATACTTAAACACATTTGAAATATGTCTGAGGGTAAAAAGCATTTCGATTGTGAGTTTATTGACAGATCATTTTCACCACCTGAAATTATGTTCACTCATGGCGGTAATGATGATATTATTCACAGCGCAGTATATATATTGGAACAAACAGAAAGTGAGCCAAAAGAAATTAACTAGATATATCATTGAGTTCATTTTAATGGATAACACTGATCCAGTTGATTATACTACTGATTATGCTCAGGATTATAAGCAGGAGAATCAATCATCTACAGCCAATTACATTTTGAAAGTAAATTTCCAAACTGTGCAGCAAAAAAAAAAAATCATCTCATAAAGGTAGGTATTCATTTTGGAAGCCATCTGTAATCTGCTGCCTTCATTTCTGCTTATGAACCTAAACCTTTGTTGTTCCAGTAATTACTCTGGGGATCTACGGTAATTGGATGCAACACAGAGAAAGCCATGGCATTATAGACACTTTAACTTTTGATAAACTTTGCATGTGCGTTTATCCTAGTTTGGTTAGTAATACTTTCTCAGAACTAAAATGGATGGATGGAAAGTATGAAGTTGTATTTGACTTATGCATTTACCTGTTTTGATATGTGTTCCACTGAATTCATTTTTGAAAACTCTTGTGCTCTCTGCTTTCATTCAGTGAAATTCTAGCCCAATTACAGTCCAAAAATCTGAACACTACCGCGGATGTTTTGAGGAACAATTTAAAGTGAATAAAAAGTATAATCTACAGATACAGGCTTTCTTGAAAGTCAGATCTCATTGGTTGAAGCCAGAAATGTTTCTGAAAATTATGCAGTTGAACCAGAAATGTATTTTCACCATAGATCTCCAGCAAGCCAACCTGAATTACAAATTTAGGGTGATTATTGGTTTAAGGCTGACATAGGAAGCTGGGCCGGTCAGAACTTGGACCAAAAGCCTTTCACTGCATATCAAGCCACTTCTCTGTTTTAGTAACTGGGCCAGGCTGAAGAAGGACTGAGTTGGCCGCTTGGGTGTTAGTGTATAGGCTACAGAGTATGTGCAGCGCACAGCGGGTTGTTTTGGTGCATTACTGTTGGTGCTTTGATGCCACATTGCGCTAGGCTGTCAGCATCCAGACTGCTTCTCTTTGCCTCTGTAATGATGTGTAATTAGACTGTAGTTCAACACAGCCGTCCACTGAGATACACACTGTGGGTCAACTCATTACTCTCTCTCTGGCTCCGAAGTGATGGTACCACAACATCTCTCTCTCTCTCTCTCTCTCTCTCTCTCATCTCTTTCTCATGTCTCTTTCTGTCTTTCTCTCCGTCTCTATCTCTTTCTCTCTTGCTCTCGTTTGCTCTTCCTGTCTGTGAAAAACAATGTAGGGCAGTGTCTGACCCAGTTGCCATTTGTATGTGTGTGTTTGTGTGTGTGTGTGTGTGTGTCTGTGTGTCTGTGTGCGTGTGTGTTTAATTATCCAGTGCTGTACCAGAGGCTACGGTAATCACAGATCAACAACCAGAGCAGAAAAAATTTGCTGCCTCAGCTCAACAACAATGACTTTATCACTGTTTAGACATTTCTGAGTCCCCATGTTATTTTAACCCTTATTACCTATAGCCTGACTTAACATTTTACTGGTGGCAGCAATAACATAATGAGCATCACTGTACCTCACCTGGTAATTTCTATTTGCATTCTGTTTCTATTCTACTACACTTTCTATTTGAGAGCAAAAACTGAGATATTTTGGTCTCTTTTGCATGAAGTGTTCTGGCTTCACATGGATTAACCATGACAGGCTGAGAGCAGCCGCCACCTAATGTCATGGCATTTATGAAGCTTTGCCATTTAACTAGGTTGGGACCTCATGGTATGGTTGAGAATGCATGATTTAATGATGAGCAATTTGACTATGAAAGACTTAAGATATGCTTCAGAAAAGGTAGATTCTATTTGGAATGCTGTGTTTAAAGCCTGGGTAAATGGCAGCCTACTTTGTATGATATCTGAGGGTTTTTTGGAATATGTTTGTCAAGCCCAAACTTCAGCATGATGTATGAATGTGTCTTGCAAGCCCATGTGGGCTAGGCACCTACTGTGGAGTGCATGACATTGAAATAAAGTAATCTGTCAGTCACAGAAGGAGGTTTCACACATTCACAACTAGGAGCTGCCCACTTCTAGATTTTGTGAGTTAACAGGCAAAGTGTTCACACAGTATATAGCACAGTGGAAAATCAGTCTTTAGACCAAATAGCCTACATTATGAAATTTCTGAGGAAAAAGAAAGCACAAAGAAATAAAAACAAAAAAGACGTTTGCAGACTTACTTTGAAGGAAATGTTTGCTAATTGTCCTTCCCTCTGTGCAGCATGATGGAAAATTATAACCAGACAAACATGATAAGCAGTTTCTGAGGCAGAAAAAAATATACTTGTCAGTAGGTTCAAACCACCACATTGTGCTCCGTAGAGCTGAGCCTTACCTACTTAGCTACACTTCTGTGACTAGGTGCTGACACTGTGCAAGATGTCGGTCCCATAACAAAGTGGGGTGCTTGAAGCCTAAAAAATAAATAAATAAAATAAAATAAATAAATAATAATAAATCATGTTAAAATTGAAAATAAAGCAACAAACGATGAAAACAGATAAAACAACAAAAAATACTAATGAAGGCTAATAATCTGGGCCACATTTGGGTGAGTGATGTCATAATTATGTGGCGGGGCTAAGAAATTTGATTTGTAAAACCACACTTATCATTTTTAAATTATACAAAAAATGTTAAAAGCTTTCCAATATTACAGACCATAGAACATTATTTTTCAACACTATAGCTCGCACACCTTGATGCCATGCCCACAGCCCTGTAGGTATAGACCTATTGATGAAGAGTTCAGACATTGTGCGACACCTGCTGGTCAGTTTTTGTAAGTATAGTTTTTGATGGTATGTCGTCTATTTCCATTCCACTGTTCTTAACTGTCTATTTACACTGTCCATAGCGTTAATGAGGATAAACTGAGCTTATTCTTTGAATTTTGAAAATACATATGATGCTTTATGGTAACTCAACTTTATTATTTTATTCGAAGATTGATACATTTTTCATAACTAGATGAGGCTGTCAACCTGCTGGCAAAGAGGGAAGTAGGGAACTCTTATTTTGAATGCGGCACAGCGGAAAAATCATTGACAGAGCGCAGTAACCAATCAGGAGCAAGTCCATCCACAGGTGGAATAGTAATGGTACTAGTAACTAGTAATAGTAACTCGTCCTTTCTCGTGCAGTATAACCCAGTCTCTCTCGCGCAGTAACTCAGTCTCTCTCTCGAATGTATCACCGTTTCCTCTCGCAATTTTCACTCGGCTTTTGTCCGGTTTGGCGCCTCATACACACACACCAAACCAAACACACATACAAGGCATTCAACATCAAGTAAGAATCTCACTGAGCTATTCAGCAGATCAGACACTGCTGTTTAGCCTTTGACAAAGTGCTCTAGAGAGATTTTGGAAAAAAAAGTAGTGTAAAGTCTATGTCATGCACATGAACGTGAACATGCACAAGCACACACACACACATACACACACACACACACACACACACACACTCACACAGTCTGGGCTGTCTTATCAGTTTGTCGGCACCTGAGGGTTTTTGTTGTAGAGATACAGATTTAGAGTGGTAGCAGTAGATTGCATAGAAGCTAACCTCTGGAGAGGAAGACCTTTGCTTCTCTGAATATCAAGTCAAGCTGGTGAATGCTTCAGGGTTTTAGAGCTTAGGCATCCAAGGTCTGCTGAAATACCTTGCATTCAGTCTGCTGTTTGTCTATGGAGAATAGGACAGAAGTTAGGAGAGGAGAGGAGATTGGAGGAGAGAGGGAGAGAGGAAAGCAAACTGGACTGGAAAAGAGGCGTGGAAACCAAAAGGAGATGAGGTGTGGCGTCATTCCAGTTGTGTCCCCTTGGCAATATTTCTTGGTCTAGGTATGAGGCAGGGAAAGTCAGGTGCCATAAACCGATTGTTTGGACATTTATTATGTTGCAGTTTCTCAACGCATATTTTTATAGAGACATCATATACAGTTGTAGTCAACATAAAATTTCACCATAATGCATCTATCCCCCACTAGTCAGCAGACATTTCAGCATATTTTTTTTCTCAAAAAGTGTAGCGCAGGATACTGTAAAACAAAACTCACGCCACTCAAATTGGTTGCCAATCAGCTGGTTGCCAGGTCATGGTCATCTAGCACCACTGGTCCCAGTGCACCTTCTGACAGTTAAAAAGATTGATTTTTCCAAACAATGCGTTTTGGTGGCTCTAATTCACAGCGACACACAGTACAGGAGCTGGACTTATGTGTTGGTTTTCCTTCAGACGGCCATAAGGCTCTGCAAAGCATCAGTCAGCAGAGTTGTCCACAGCCCCTTAGCCATCTGGCCAGGGGAATTAAGGGATAGCAGCCGAATTATGGCTGACCCTGCTCCAATACCTCCACCTACCCTCACTTTCCCTTAACAATTTCACACTGTGAAATCCCTGCTGCTATTTCCTCTATTGCAAATTGTCTCATTTTTTCTCCACAAGCATGTACTTACTCCGAATTTCCCCATCCACTATGGATTTTTTTCCCTCCCTGATGCACCCTTCCCATTTCTTTTCTGGTTTCTTGATCTTCTGTGCCTCTCTCTTTGCTTGCATCTTCCCACCTCCCTCAGCCATATTGAGAATAGATGTCTTGCACGCATAACTTACACTTACACTCATTACGCTTGGAGCCTATGTGCATAGGTGCTGTAAATGACACTTTTTTGGAACAGTTTGTAGGTGTGTGTGTCTGTGTGTGTCTGTTGGTGTGTGTTCGTTCCAGTGTGTGTATGTGAGTGGAATATATCTCTTAGCCATTGGGGAGGCTTGCGGCTGGGTCTGTGTGAGTGTGAATGCATGGCAATGAGAGCATCTGTATCCCACCCCAACCCCCTACCAGTCTCATACAATATTAATGGCACTGTGTCAGTGTGTATGTGTGTGCGTGTGTGTGTGTGTGTGTGTGTGTGTCTGTTTGCACGCGTGCCTGCATGTATGCACATTTGGGTGAATTTATGCATCCACATGCACACAAGTATTTTGCTTCTGCACGCCTCTCATACCTGGTGCGTCTCTAGATGGGTCCAATTATTCTAACAAGCCACCGTGTCCCTTATTGCTGTGTATTGCTTGTATATGATTCTCATTCTCCTTTCAAACATCTCCATCCACGGACGATGTGTTCAGGTGACACAGAGCGATTTAAAGACTATGTCAATGTATTATCATGCAAGCCGAGAGCTCATTGTACTTTGACAAGACGATCGGAGGAGGAGGATGAGAGGCGTGTTTCAGTCAGGTGTCAGGAGTGCTACCAGGAGGCCGGACCTGATGACTAACCTGGAGCTCTTTGATATGGAGAGGAGCACCTTGGTCCTGGCCACCTCCCACCTCTCACACAGGACCTGTCCGTTCACATCACTGTCACCAGCCACACCTGGTGACACTTAGCTGATTGGATGACTTCCTGTTTGAACTCGTAGAAAGTAATCTTATTGGCTGACACTGCGATCGAACCCAGTGACACGTGTTTGATTGGATGACATTGTATTTGTTCCCGGAGATTCGGGTTTGATTGGTTGACATTGTGCTTGACCTATCAGAGGTTTTGTTTGTTTTGCCGCCGTGCGACTGGACGGCATGATTGAACTTGTTAGATGCTAGATGTTAGATAACTTGATTGACAGTTTAATTGCGCCGTGCAGTGTCTGTGTTCTCTTCTAAACTGGTCAGATCGGTGTTTTATGATTGGTTGTCTGCATTCTTTTGTCCAATAGGATTAAAGAATGGGTGGATCAGATGCAGAGAGAGCTGGTCACCCTGGCAGACACGGCCAGTGCTGGGAAGAGCCTCACTCAGGTATAAACAGCCAAATGTTGTACACACGTACATAAACAACCAATCAGAGAAGATATTCCAAATTTAGCACTCTGGAAACCCAAAATATTCCAAGCACAGTGCATAAGGGAAGCTGCACTTTTCCTCTTGTTTTTATATTGCATTTAGCCTTTGTATGTTTCTGAAATAATATCATTCTTCTTTTTCAAACAAAATTCCATTTGACCTTTCAGTGAACTTTAAACTGAATAAACGTACAGATCTGAAACTTTTGGATTTATTAAGTCACCAATTTTATGTGTTGACATATACAACCACTACATCCTGTTTCTGTCTAGATTTTTCTGAGGAACCGGAACCTGTACACTGTGGAGCCAAACGATGCAGAGGAGCTGGTGGCCAGAGCAGCCAGGAACATTGAACAGCTGCTGCGAAAGAGGTCTGCCGCCCTGGAGGTAAGACTCACCCCACTTGGAGGAAACAACCGTCACTTTATTTTTTATGTTTATGGTTTTAAATCCGCACTGGTGAAGATTTTTATATAAAGATACATCTGTCTTATCGGTCTAAATTGCAAACTAGGGCTGGAGCAGAAAAGAACGCCCTTGTTGAGACACCATAAATTTGTCGGGTATGGTCACTGGCAGGGGAACTTCTCCACCCACAGGAAGGAAAACATTGAAATTTAAAAAACTTCATCCTAAACAGTGGTCGCTCTGCCCAGAGACAGATGATACTGAATCCCAATGCCACATTCGGAAGAGCACGGATAAAGTGTTTGTTAGTTTCAAAATTTTCAACACTATTTGGATGTTGACCATTGAGATCACTGTAAACCTGAAAAAGAGCATATGGGTTAGTTAAAACCTGGCAAGTTAAACAAGACTAGGTCAAAACCTAGTATATGGCTGGACCGTGTATGAGTGTGCCACGTGCCACGGCCGACCAATGGTGTAACTAACTCCGCTGTAGACTGCTAATACTGAATAATAGTCCATACATCCATACTGATCGTTCCAGCGCGTCCCGTCTCTCTCTCCACCGCTGTCGTCTCCACCACACCCACGGCCCGCATCGATCCTGCCGATCCAAGCGCCAGGCACTCTGTTACCCGTCGGTGCCGAAAACGCTGTTCGCCGGACACCGGGGGCGCATCGTCGTCGGGACCCCGGCCGAAATCTCGGCCGGATCATCAGGAACAAATCGGCGCCCAGCTAGTGGCACTGGCCGGAACCGTGGCCCCGGGAAACTTTGGGAAGGTCGGAAATAAGCCCTCGGTGTGATGAAACCTCCATGCTTGTTTGTGTCTCTCTCAGAACAGAGGGGCTTCAGGTGGACTGAGCTCGCGCATATGCATCGACATAAACGGTGATATGATATAATTGTATAGATTCTACTTTAGCTTCAGCTTACATGCATGATATTGGTCAGCCTGCTTACTGTGTGGGAGAAACGGGCTCCTGATCTCAGCGGAGAAACTAGACGGTGGAGAAAACGAAACTTAAATTTCTGGCTCTGTGATCCTATGATGTGCCACGTGCCACGGCCGACCAATGGTGTAACTTGATCATTCAGTCACTCAGTCAGTCAGTCAGTCAGTCAGTGACAGACATTCGCGTTTGTAGGGCTGGCCCCGCTGTTGCGGTCCAGCCAAAAATGCTAAATTCTAAAGTTAGCCGAATATTAAGAACATTAAAATCTAAGTTGACGTAGTCTTACCAATACATCAGTGTCTTGTTAATGATGATGACTCAGGGGCAGTTCACCAGAGGTTTCTGTGCAGTATGATGTCATGTGCCCCAGGTAACAGCACTACTTTGTAATGACCATTGTAAAAATTACAGCAAGCTTAAAATATGCTGTAAAATATTCCTGTCCAAAATTCCAGTCCAAAATCTACTCACCATGCGATGAAAGCTAAAGTAACTAACTGATTAATGAACTAAATAATTAACAAATACAGTATTGAACTGTAGTTTTTAAAGTGCTGCACTGCTATAATACAGCGACACCTAAGAGTGTAGAAATTCTGTTTCTGTATTTGCAAGAGGACTAGTCAGAAAGCTATTATCTGATTGTTGTGTTTTGTGGCACAGATCATGTGCAAAGTTGTGGTCATTTTGCAGTAGAAGGCTAATATTTCAGTAGAGAGGTGATAGGTGTAAAAGAGAGCTACGTAGCTATAAAGATGATACAGAGACGATTTATATGATAGTGCAATGCAATGGTGGGTGAAACGTACACAAAAGAGCAGAAAGTGGGGACTCAGATCTCTCTTCTGCAGTGTTCAATGTGGTAATGAGAGCTTTGACCCTGGGGAGGTTCTCTCTCTCTCTCTCTCTTTCTCTCTCTCTCTCTCTCACCCCCACCCCCCAACCCCCTCTTTGAGCAGAACTGGGTCAGCGACGCTCATCTATAGCAGGAGTTTGAACTGTTTTTATACATTCAAAGGCAGTTCACAGCACCCCTTACTCTGCCTTTATAAGGCATCACCATTGTTGTCTTATTAGTAATGGAGAGGGAGTATTTATGGACGTTCATAAACACCTCTCCCTCCAAGTGTCTGTCTTGTGTATGTAAAGTAAACACCCTGGTGTTCTTATCATTTTTCCATGTGCTGGTGCTGTGTAAGCAGCAAGAGGGAGACTATTGACCCCGAGGCTGTATCCATGTGTGATAGTGGAGAGAGCCGGTTGTGTTGGTGGGGGGGCCGGGTTGTTCACATAGTCTGGTGGTGACGCTCCGTCCGACCCGCCGACATCGATCACTTCTCACTCTCTATTGCCTCTTTGTGTTTCATCCTCACTTCTCTCCACGGATAACCTCAAGGCACACTGATATTGGATTCTCTGTCCTAAGATGTATGGATGGGAGGATAAGCGGATGAATGGATGATTGGGAAGAGGGACAGATACATGGACATGATAGATGCATGGACTGATGGATGGATAGACTGATGGATGCTAACAGCAGCTGAGAAAGAAAAAAAATAGCACTTGAACTTGGATTCATTTTGATTCATTTTGAGACATTCATTTTGAGACATTTCATTTCTGTTTCATATGTTTTTTTTCTCTGTCTTTGCTGACCAATTTTCCAAGTCAAATGAATGCACTTGGCTGTAAAGTTTATCAGACAGAATAAAGGTAAAGACTCTTCACTGCAGCTGGGAGTTCCTTTCTTGTTCAATGCCTTTGATATAAGTTAGGGGGTGACTCTCTCGATGTCAATATAATTGGAGATAGCCTAAGGCACTTGAGCCGCTTTCGCTTAGTTGTCAAATATATTTTCAAACTTTCATCCCCCCCCCCCCCCCCTCTCTCTCTCTCTCTCTCTCTCTCTCTCTCTCTCTGTCTCTCTCTCTCTTCTCTCTCTCTCTCTCTTTCTCTGTCTCTCTCTCTCTCCCTCTCTCTCTCTCTCCCTCTCTCTGTTCTCTGACTCTGCATGATAGATGACCTTTTAAAGGCTGCAGTTTACCTAGTCACAGGTGTATGAAACAAGCGCGTGCGTGTGTGTACATGCATCCATGCCTCCATAAATGAGTGTGTGTAATATGCATTATTAACGAGTACTGTGCTTGCACACTGTTAGGAGGGGTCTCTTTATCAAAGGCTTTGCAGAGTATAACCAGACCTGAAATCTACAGGAAACACACACGCACACACACACACATGCACACTGACTCAAAATTGTGTAACTGCAACAGGGGTCAACAGAGTCAATGTTTACCTCTACCACACTGAGTAAGAGAGAGAGGAGAGAGAGGAGAGGGAGAGGGAGAGAGGATGTTTCTGAAAGCTCAATATTGTCAAAAGTAGTTGACTGGAGAGTGAAAGTGTCTGAAGTGCCTGAGGCTAGATCCAATTACTTTGACGCATCCCTCCTGCCCCGTTCACCACCCTCCTCTCTCTTTGTCTCTCTGTCTGTGTGTACTGTAATTAAAAACTTAATTATTGATGCAGATCTGTTAAGGAAAAAAGCAAACTGATAAAACACTGAGGACAGACTGACACACACGCACAAATACACGCACACACACATACACGCACGCACACACACACACACACACACACACACAGAGACACGCACAAACACACACACATCCAGCTATTGTCCACATTCAACCACCTATTACCTCTCTCTCTTTACTAAAGACCAGCAACCGTGTATTTGCTGCGTTTGTTGGCTTTTGTTTGAACAATCTGCATGAGCTATGTGTGTGTGTGTGTGTGTGTGTGTGTGTGTGTGTGTGTGTGTGTGTGTGTGTGTGTGCGTGCATGTGCAATTTCCTCTCTGCTCCTGAGGTGAAGGGCTCTATCCAGTGACTAATGGGCCAGTCTAAAACATCACCTAGAGTAATACCTCAACCAGCACCACTACAACTCTACAGGACACAGGTCCCTCTGTACTGTGTGCGTGTGTGTGTGTGTGTGTGTGTGTGTGTGTGGGGGGGGGGGGGGGGGGGTTGCATGTAAACAGGTGTCTGTAGATGTGTGTGTACTGTATGTATGTAAGAGCAAATGAAGAGTTTCCTTCCAAAATGAAAATATTCCCCTTTTGAAAACAGTGACAGTCAGACTGACAAAATGATTGGCATGCAACTCACCACTGAATATTATTGGAGCTGTTGGCTGTTGGCTATCTTGAAGCCTTTATTTATAAACTACTAACATTTTACAGGATAGTGATGAACTTTAGATAACATTTTTTTCCAAAACGGATATATATATATATATATATATATATATATATATTTTTTTTTTTTTTTTTTTTTTTTTTTTTGATGATTTGCAATTAACTCCTTCAGCTGTATAAAAAGGCCATTACTGGACATGTTTCTTGCATACTGTATGAAAGTTAATCAGTGCAATTTCTGTCACATATTACACAGCTCATAAGTTGTGTCTAAAGGTGACCGTTTAATATTAAATGTATCTGTGAATGTGTGTAATAGAGTGTGTGTGAGCCTCAGGTGTTGGGCTGTACTTTTATTGCAACTTCTGATCTGTTGCCTGCTGTCACTATGTTATGATAATGAGCACAAGATGTGATATGATGTTTGTGTGTGTGTGTGTGTGTGTGTGTGTGTGTGTGTGTGTGTGTCACTCTAATGCAGTAATGAGCAGAGGCTATGATACGATCAGAGATATTCCAGTCCCTAGAGCAGATGTTACTCAACCTCCCATCTCCACTCTGCGCTGATCATATTAACGGCAGACAAGAGGTGTCTGTATGTGTATATCTGTCTGTCTGTGTGTGTGTGTGTGTGTGTGTGTGTGTGTGTGTGTGTGTGAGAGAGAGAGAGAGATACAGAGAGAGATACAGATATAGACACAGAGACAGAGAGAGAGAGCGAGCAGGGCAGATGGGGAATTCTAACTAGACTTATGGTAGGCCAGGGCCAAGTGTCTAACACATTCATCGAGAAGAAATCCAAACTGTGTTGGAGGATAGCAGATGTGATGTGATGCAATCCAATTTTTTTTGTTGTAACATTTTCACTGATCTCAACATGCTGGTTTTTAGATTTGAATACGGGATTTAAAGACAGTTTTGACCTCAGTCAGGGGAACCATTTTCTCCATTACCAATAACAACCAACAGTAATTAAAGGCATCACGTTTAGCATAATCATTTCAACATCAATATATCATTGTCAAATTAATTCTGATACCTTGGTATAATTTCAGTGAACAAATGAGACTGTGGTTGAGATGACTGGCGGCCTCTCTCTCACGCCAGTACCAGTGTTTCAAAGCCTCATTTCCCATAAACCCTGTTGCCTCCTTGTCCCCCATCCCTGGTGTCACTCTGTTTGTTTTGTCTTTTGCTTTACTAAAGAGGCTAAACATGTCGGGGTGATTATTCCATCAGCCTTTCACTCATTCCACCATCTGCCATTGTGAGAATCTCTGAAAGCTTTATAGCTTAACGTTTACACTGGAAGTCAACCGGCCCTCTTCCTGCTTTGTGTTGTAAAGCAATCTCTGTTTGTGCTGTAAAGCCATCCAGCAGATTCCCTGTGAAATCTGACCTGGTGGCACACAGGCTCTCTCTCCATATGTGTTCTTGTGTCCTCCATGACGCATTTTATGGAATATCTAACCGGCGAAGCACGATTCCAAAACAAAAGAAGGCGAGGACGGAGCACGGATACAGATCTCGCCAGCCGAGGCATTTGATGGTTACTTGGCCAACGAGAACAAACGGGAAGCCCCAAGATTAATTGCGAGAACGAGGCATCACGTCCGAGCAGTCTACAGTGCAGAGCCATTTGAAACAGCAGGGAAAATGAACAGCTGTGCATCTTAATTGATTGCGCAAGCGACATCAAGCACGCAGCCCATCTCAAACTGTATCCCTGTGTTCACTTTCATGAGAAGTTTGTTCACTCCGAGACAACTTGGGAAGAACTTTCTCCACAAGGTCACGAGTAGCGACTTGGCATTCTTGGATTTGGTAATCACCCACTATGTAAAATGCAGAGTAGAGGCTGGTAGAGACTGTCAATCTTCTCGGCAATGGTCTCGTTTGTAATTATGGTAAAGCGGTAATTATGGTCCCAAAATTAATGTGGTAATGATTTATTGATGAGAAAACGCTACACATAGCCCTTTCAATTAATAGCGATAATTAAGAATCTTCTCTTTGTCATTGTAGAAAGATGCCCATGTATGTGAAGAGGAATCGGGTTCCTTTCAATATTGGGATCAAAACTAAACACTGTGTACTGTGTGTGTGTGTGTGTGTGTGTGTGTGTGTGTGTGCGTGATCTCTGTAAGAGAGTGAGAGCGAAAGAGAGAGAAGGAGGCAGGGAGCAGCTGTAGATTTACTGTTCCCATCGGAGGGTTTGGCCTCTGAGAGAAGCCATGTGAAGCAGCACTGCTCTCCCCTGGGCTCTCACAGCTGCAGATACCTCTGCTCTCTCTCTCTCTCTCTCTCTCTCTCTCTCTCACTCTCATGCTCTCCCTCCCTTTACCCCATCTCACCTCTGTCTCCCACCATATCGCTCCATCCCTCCTCTCTTCTCTCTCTCTTTCTATATATCTCCTTTTCTTATGGTGTGTGTTTCGTAGTGTGATGAATTTTTAATTGAATACTTTTGCTGCCTGTAATGTGACAATAGTTTTTTTTTAGTTCTATATCTCTGTCCCTCTCTTTTTGTTTCTCTCTATCTCTCCTTCTCTCTCTCTCTTCTCTATCTATACAGCTCTCTCCTTTCCCCCGTGTATCTCTCCTCTCTAACCCTTCCTCCTCCTCTCTCTCCCTTTACTCATCTCTCCTCTCTTCCCATTCCTCTCTTCTCTCTCCTCTCTCTCCTTTCTCTTTCTCCCTCCTTTCCCTCCCTCAACTCTATCTCTCTGTCCCTCCTTCCGCACTCTCGTCTTTCTCTCCCCCTCTCCCTCTCTCTTAGCTGTCTTTACCTCTCTCTGTTCTGTTGTTTCTCTCTCTCTTTCTTTCACACTGTAATTAATACACATGCACGCAGGAGGGTGCATTCATTTGTCCTTTTCTCAGGAAACAAACGAATGGGTTGTTGGATAAAATCTCCATCTTTCTCCCACTGAACGACCCCCCACCCACCCCTATCTCTCTCTCTCTCTCTCTCTCTCTCTCTCTCTTTTTCACTCTTTCTTCATCTATTCCCACCACACAGCCTCATAAGCTAAGTTTTAATGAGAACTAGGAACACTGTGATCTCGCTGAGTGGGAGTATTGTTTTTCTTTCTTTGGAGTGTCCTCCCCATAAATCCATCTGCTCATAATTCATGTCTTTCCTCTCTCCCTCTGTCAGTCTCTTTTCTCCGCTGCTTGTCATCCCTACCCTTTCACACCTCCCCTTTTACTCTCTTGCCTTCCCTTTGAATCGGGGGCTCATTATGGTGAATAGATAACCAGCAGTTGAGTGTGTGGACACACTGTCAGAAAGGAAGGAAAGGAAGAGATAAGAGTGGATGTGGGTGTTAATGGTGTTATTACTCTGTTGTGTATTGCTTTGTTGTCTGTGGGAGAAGGCAGTGTGCTCTGAATGGCCCATTGATTTCAGGCCTGTGGAGGCTTCAGACACACATGCGCACATACGCAAACACGCGTACGCACACACACACACACACACACACACACACACACACACACACACACACACACACACACACACACACACACAGACACACACAAGCACACAGATACACACCGAGTCTGGGAGGCTCTGTGAGGTTTAGCAGAGCCTGTCTCATCTTCCCTGTCTATCCTTTAAGCTGTGCTCTGCTTTCTCACTAAATGCATGGTGGGCTGCTAGGCGGCCCTGGCAGAATGACAACTAAGACCGGTGAGAGCGGGGCAGAAATAACTCTCTGTGGGGTGACCAGGTAAGATTCTAATGCCATCCAACACTCAGGTCAGCCTAAATGTTTCTGCGCTCTCAAGTGCTGCAGCATAATGATCTCATACATCAGCGTGGATCGCGGAAGGCGCATGAAATGTGAAATACAATATTATGTGCCCTAATTGGCTATTGGAATATTGATACGCACGACAGTTGTTGCAGTCATCATTAGGTCGTTTTTTTTTCAAGTGCAACTGGGAATAAGATGTAGTTAACTAACGTGTATCAGCAATATTGGTTGCAGACAGTATTGGGTGTTTTCATAGATCACCACTCGCGATATTAGATCGCATGATTCATCCTCCATTTCTCCTCTCCTCTTGTCTTTTTCCTCACTGAAGCACCTCATCCCTTCATCCTCTCCTCTTTCCCACCTATTCAGTTCCACCCCCACCCCCCAACCTCCTCTTTTCCTCGCATCCCTCCTTCCCCCATTAGGGCTGCAGGGGGAGTGGTGGGTCCCTCTAGGTCTCCAGTGGTCATCCAGTGACAGAGTGGACTCATTATGGTGTGGAGCTGGAGTATCTATACTATACTGAGTGAGAGGGAGACTAATGAGCAGTTAGATCAAGCTCGCTGTGGGGATTGTGTTATGCACTCCCATTAACCAAACCGTTGTACTGCTAAATTCATGCCTTTCAACACTGAGAACTGACGATGGCTTTTAATCAATTGGCAGAGATGGCAACTTTCAGAGGCTCTGTAATGAACTGTTATGCCAGTTTACAGTGGTTAGCTGTCACTCAGGGAGCCGCCTCATCTAATCAAGGCTCTCTAGTCTGGAGCGTATTTGATCATGGTGTCGCCTTCTTCTGCGGATAGCCTGATAACTGATGCGTGCACGTGTGTGTGTGTTAGAGAAAGAGAGAGATGGAGAGGGATACAGAGAAAGATAGACAGAGAAAAAGAGAGAAGTGTAATTAGGTATCTTTCCTCACATACTCCTCCTATCCCCCCCCCCCCCACATCTCCCCGAGGGGAGAGAAGCCTCGTCAAAGCCCTGTCATGAATTTTTAACAACCCTGTCGGTCTGCTCTCTTAGGAGATGTGTGTGTGCATGCTCGCGAGCGTGCGTATGTGTGTGTGCGTGTGCGTTTAAGTGTGTGAGAGAGGGATATTTAGACACAAAATGCATGTTAGATTTAGTCCTATATTCCTCATTATTGTCACATATGTTGCTGTGATCTATAAAACAGAGGAGTGACCTACAATAATATGTATCGTGCACATTCTAGAAAACTGATGGCGCTGAAGAGAGAGATGATACACCAAGAGAGACACATCCATACATATCCATAATCAATATCCCTATGTTACATTTGTGTATGTGTGTGTGTAGTTGTGTTTTCTGTGTGTGTGTGTGTGTGTGTGTGTGTGTGTGTGTGTGGAGGTCCCATACATTATGTATCCGCAACCCTGAATGAGTTCTGAGAGATGGTCTGGATTTATGTGTGAGTGATTGAACTCTGTGACATTAGCTCAGTGATGTGACATTACATGGCGTGACGTTACATTGACATTAGCTGACATTAGACATTACCCCAATGACAAGACCTCCTGCACTTGGCCTTTTCAGCGGGGATATGAACTGCTGCTCCTGCTTCCCCCTCAGGTATCACATTATTACAATCTTAAATCTTCTGTTGCTGCTTTGGCTCATGAAACACTTGACGTAAAAAAACACAAGTACCAGCCTCTTGTTTAGAAGGTTTTCAGACCTTGGGCGAATTTGAGAGTAGCCACTGAATTGAATAATGAATGAGGAAAGAATGTTAAAACTTCTCAGTTCAAAACAAAAGACTAGAGAAGTGGGCCCATAGAGAGACCTGGTCTTGTAGGGTTAAATCTTGTTGGAGCACACTTGCATGACACAGCACATGATTTCAAGCAGAATGGATCCACTGTCCTCGAGCGACTGTGCGGAGAGCCTTGTAAGTGGATAACAAGAAGGCTAATATCCGTCGGAATTACATGGATCCAAATCAGATGATTTTCAGGGGGAAGAGTTATAATGACGTACTTGATATTTTGATGTTCTCAGATGAATCAAGGAATTGTAATGCTTTGTTAATGGTTACGGCTTCCGAAGTGATTCTCCTGACTGAGCACTGAAATAGGCTTAATGACGGTGGCTAGTCTTAAATGCTTAATGACTCAGATCTCTTTATGATCACTGTTGTGTGTGTGTGTGTGTGTGTGTGTGTGTGTGTGTGTGTGTGTGTGTGTCTCTCTCTGTGTGTGTGTGTGAGTGTGTGTGTGGTTATAGGGGGTATATTTAGCTGCTGACAGCCAGTGCAGAGGAGGTGGAGACAGGTCTGGAATGGAGCCCAGGACTTGAGGCCAAAGGGATGGGATTGTTGATCGAGAATGGAACTACTGCAGAAAGCACGCACACACACACACACACACACGCAGTATAACAAAAAGTACAGAATGACATTTACTACAAGCACCCTATCCAATTATTTCTCATTCACAAATCCAGTGCAAGAACATACCTGGTGTTATACATTCCTACATTCACAATCTCACAGATCTCATTATCAGTAGGCGATTCAGCCGTATACTGCATTCCTCTATCATCTCCAGTTGCAGGAGTGAGTATCCTGGAGGCTGTTGTAACCTTGCTGTTGTGAAGGAAGACATTGTGTCAGACAGGTGGGTTTATTTAAGGTTGCCCAGAGCAGATCCCTGCCTCAATGGGGATCTCTCTACCCAGACTGTACCGTCGGAGCGGGGCAGGGCCAGGCCAGGCGGAGATTTGATCTGTGTGGAGCCGGGGATTTGCTGTGGCGAACACATACACAGCCTTGTATATTAGAGCTTGTTTTTTTTTGTTTTTTTTTGCTTGTGCTGTCTCTCTTGTGATCTCTCTGTTCTTTTACTCGAAGCCCCTCATCTTTTTCCCCACCTCTCGAGCTAGATGTAAAAAAAAATTTATACACTCTAATAATATTCAAATCAGGATAAACGGGCTCACACAACAACAGTGAGATGAGAAAATGGGAAATATTTTCTGCTGTCCTGCTGCTCTCTCTCTCTCTCTCTCTCTCTCTCTCTTTCTCTCTCCCTCGATCTATCATTGTGTTCTTGTTAGTGTTCCCAGTTTTGCCCTCATTTGCTAGAAAGAAAACTAATGACAACAAACTGGGAAAGATCATAAAGAAAGCCACTGCAACTATTGGATGTAATGTTGAAACACTAAATGTACTGTACAGAGTATTTCAGATATACAGATATAGAGTATCCTGGACAGCGCAGATCACGTACTGATTCAACACAGGAGCTGTTTCAGTTGTCTGTTTATAGGCTACTTCCCAAAATGTCTATGGAGAGGTTCAAACAGCCATTTGTTCCCTGTGCGATGACATTGTGGAATGATCGTAATGGATTGGTGCCTGACGTGTCTGCTTAGTATAGACATGGATGACTGTGCATATGTATGCTGTTTGGTTTGTGTAAGCTCTGTTAGTGTTTGGTACTGTGTCTAGCACTGTAGCCTGTGATGTTTCTGTGTTAAAGAAATTTCCCAGAGTAGGATTAATGAAGTGCTACTACTACTTTTTATCTCTCTCTTTCTCTTTCTGTCTCTCTGTCTTTCTCTAAGTGTGTGTGTGTGTGCACGTGTATGTGTGTATGTCAGGGAGATGTGCACAGCAAAGGTGAGGGGACTTACATTTTATATCCCCTGTTATTTAGTAGTCTCCAGTTTGACTGACAGCCCCTTAATCCTTTTCCTCTTGACTTTATTCAGTGATTTGCCGTTCCTTGCACTGCTGACCGAAGGATTCCCTCTTCCTCCCTCCTATCTTTCCTTATCACTCTCTCTCTCTCTCTCTCTCTCTCTCTCTCTCTCACACACACACACACACACACACTGTTCTCCTCTCCTACAGCACAACCTTTTCATTCTGACATAATGACACTCTGTGGTGTGGCCTTTAGTGGACAGCACTATAAGACCATGATAGCCCTGTGGTTTGAGCTCTGCAAGTGAGACCATAATCATTTCTCTGTCTCCGGGATGGTCTCCACCGTGCTTTTTAACGTATTCACTTTTTCTCAGGTTTTCTATAATTAGACTGAAGCTGTGAAGGAGGCGTACCTTGTGTAGTTTCCAGTCTAAATCCCTGCCATATTTCTCTCCCCAGAAACTGGCCACAGCTGCTGAGAACTTCCAGATGGAGCATCAGTGGAAAGACGAGTTTGAGGTAACAGACGGGTAGACACACACACACGCGCACACGCACACACGCACACACACACACACACACACAAACATTCATGCATGCGTGTGTAAATGAGCGCACACATGCACATAGACATACACACACACCCACACACACACACACAGAATAGACACAGTCTGGTTTTGCAGGCCATGAATTAATTTCGGTGTCTGAACAGGTTCAATCTGTTTGCATCTGTATGTCATTAGTAGTGATTAAAGCTCCATTAGTAAATAGGTTTATTGCGCATTATATGTTATGGCACATTATACCTCTCATTTGTTACAGATGGCCTCTGCTTTCTAAGAACCACAGTTGGAGACAATTAAAATTCGCAGTAAAGCGGTGGTCAGGAAAAAGCGCTTGTTGCAGAGACAGTTATATGTGTGTCTTAGCTATCAATTAGCATATTGCATGGCAGGGAAATGCATCCCTTGAACATTGCAAATGACTGTACACACGTAGACACAGATGTAAAGAGGAACACACTGCACACTCAGCTTAGAATATGTAACTCATACAGTATTCATTCGATTGGAGAAAAATTAACTAATGGAGTTACCTGCATTAGAAAATGTCATCATTACATAAATGTTACGCTTCTCTGGGCAAGACTCTCTCTTTGCTAAATGGTATTTGTTTCCGTGTGACTTGTTTACAGGATGACGACATTGGCTACTACAACGCAAAGGACAATGTGAGTGTGTTTTCTCCTTCCACCCATTTCCTCTCCTTCCATTTAAGCCCCTGCAAACACAGAGGTCACACTTAGACATGGGCTAGTAATGGGGTCTCGCTACACAGCACCCTCTCTCTTTCCGTCCCTTTCACTTCCCCTCTCCTGCATTTTCCTTCTCCTATTCACTACATTCATGTCTCCATTTTTTCCCCCCGCTCCGTTTCTATCTTGCCTCAGCCTTTTTGCTGCACTCCCTCCACTTTTGCCTCCTCTACAGGCTTTTCTTCCTGTGCAGCTTCCTCTCCGTCATCCCTCCTCCCACCCTCTCTCAGGTGAAGAGGTTTCTGCCATGTTTCTCCTCTAATTGACAGATGAGATGTATGAGCTGGCTACACTGTTGCTTTATTAGGAAGCAACTGTTTGCGCTCTCTCTCCCTCCCTCTCCCTCTTGCTCTCTCTCTCGCTCTCTCTCTCCACCCCGCATTCTTTCCTCCATATCTCATCCTGCCTCTCTTCATATATCTCCCTGTCTGTAGTTCTCTCATTGATGTAAATTGGTGAATGCACAGTAGGAGTTATAAATCTCCACAAGTGCCTCCTGTTATTCCTCCCAAGTGAAGATAATAAGGGAGGAAAAAACAAGATATTATCAAGCATACAGTTGATGATGCTATTAGATTTTCTTAGACGAGCTGGGAGGGCGTGAAAAGTGCAGAGTGAAGGTATCATAGACTAAGATGAGGATTTATAGTCACGCTGTAGTTTAGGTGCTACGTTTTTAAATAAACCTGCATGTGCTTCATATGCGATGCTTTAGCAAATAGAATAAAGAGGTTTTGTATGAGTCTTAAATGCATGGTCAGCACTGCTGTCTTGTTCACTGATATATGTATATACAGTATATGTATTTGTTTTTTTTTTTTATTCCAGCTGGAAGCAAATGAGACAGAGGTGAAAAAGTACAGGATCCGACCAGACTTTAAAGAGGACCCGTCATTTAAACGGCTGACTGATCACAACCACACGGCCGTCCACATCCCCACTGACATCTATGATGGCTGTGAGTACACACACACACACACACACACATACACACAAAAACCACAATGGTAACCATGGATACAACTCACACACCAAGCCATTATGAAATGTTTAGAGAATATGTTCCCAGCAGATTTACCCCTGGTTACAGTTTTTTACGATTGCTTAAGCACGATTTTGAAAACAGGGCTCATTTTGTCAAAAAACTACACACAATTCACACAACCACACACACAAGTAGCAGAACACCTCAGATCTTTCGCAAAATGAAACACTTCATTCAAAACTATACAATAATAAAAACCCAATTTTGTCACCGTATGGCACACACATGGTTCATACAATCTGATTCTGTTTGAACCAGTTACACACTGCTGTGCTCAATCTGAAACACTTTTAACATTTCTACTTTTCTAATGATATAGTCTGGGTTTGATTTTTTCAGAGATATTGTTAGAGTAAAGTACATTAATATACTGACCAAAAACACCACACAAGACCAGTACTGCACACTGATGAAAATATGTATTTCTCTCCACATTGTAAAATCAGTCAATACAGCCGTGCATTTCCAAAGGTTGCATTTTGCACTGAAAATCAGAACAGAACATATTCTAAATAGAATATAGTACATAAACACAGCAAAAACATTTGTTGAGACAAAAAAAGAAAGCATGAATTAAAAAAAAAAACCCCTAAGCATCATCTCTTCGCCAAGCTGGATCTGGCCATAGCACTTCGTCCACATCACAGGCTATGTCATCTCTCGCAAGACAGCGAGGGAAGAATCTTCTTGAATGGCGAATCCATCCTTGCACAGACCCTGCATCAATTTGGTCGCAGGACTCCTCCGTGGCTTGAATGAGGGGTATCCTGACATAGGGCTGGAGATTGTAAACCTTCCACCGCCATGCCGAAAAAAACTCCTCAATGGGGTTAAGGAAGGGAGAGTATGGTGGGTGAAAATTGTGGATGCTGATGAAACCAGTTTTGGACCAGAGCATTGTCCCAGATGACAATGTATCTCATCTGCTCTGCATCCATTTGGTCTTCTGCTGTGACGATGTTGTGTAGTCTGTCTAAAAATGTGAGTATGCGGGCCGTGTTTTAAGGACCTAAGATGGCATGGCGGTGGAGGACCCCATTCTGCGTGATTGCAGCGCACATTGTGATGTTACCACCACGTTGGCCCGGGACATTCAAAATAGCTCTGTGGCCAACGATATTTCTCCCTCTTCTTCTTACTTTTGTCAGGTTAAACCCAGCCTCATCTATGAAGATAAATTCATGCGGGATTGCATCAGCATCCATTTGCAAAACTCTCTGAAAAAAAGACAACATTGTGTAGTTCAATATAGGCCTACTATAAATTTACATGTAAACAGGTTCTGTGTGTAGTGCACAATACTGAAGTGTACATTACTTACCTCCACATATTCATGACGCAGGTCTTTTACTCTCTCAGAATTTCTTTCAAATGGCACTCGGTAGAGTTGTTTCATCTGTATGTGATGTTTTTTATGGATTCGCCCCAGTGTTGATAGAGAGACCTGATGGACATTATTGAAAACTGTGTGGTCATTGAGGATGTTTGTTTGAATTTCTCTGAGGCGTATCACATTATTGGCCAAAACCATCTTTACAATAGCTCTCTCTTGTTCCTCTGAGAATATGGGGCCCCTTCCTCCTTGACGTTCTCGACCCTCAATCCTATGTAGACCAATCAAAATACATGTAAAATGTCACAGGGCAGTGTACAAGGCATTGTTTTAAACATGGAATGCAGTGAATGGTTTCACTAACTGTGTGTTATTTTTCATTTTAGTGTGTAAGCAATCGTAAAAAACTGTATGTATGTATCATGGTTAAAAAAAAGTGCTACAATATAATAAGATTTGCTCCTGCACTATACATGTCCCTTGGCCTAGCGATGTGTCCTTGGGATGTGAATGGACAGTGGCTGCTCCAACTGAAATGGATTGATGTGGGCACTCAGCCTTTGTCTGAGACAACCTCCAAACATGAGCAGGGCAAGGTAGCAATTTCAATTCCTCTGAATTGCAAAAAAGGTTTTGAAAATCTTTTATACACTGAAGTGAAAATCCAGCCTATTCCTTCTGAGAGAGTTAAATCAGTAGTTTTGAACAGTGATGTAGTGATAAATAAAATAAAAAATATCAATATTCATAATAGTATTAATGTAGGTTTTATTTACTTAAAAAGATCTTTCGTTTCATGTAACTTCAGCAGAATATGGCTGATACTGCTTATTATACTGTGAATTTAAATAATAAAGATTTATGTTGGTTTGTACAGTTGGCTAAACTAAGTCTAACCCCCGCTGCAACCCTGGTTGTGATCATGAGTAACTCTCATAAAGCTGGAAACCAAAGAACCAGTGATGTCAATGAGATAAAACCTGCTGCTTGCTCCATTAACAATGAATTAATAGCACATGTTTTGTACTTTTACAACCAAGTGATATTAAAAAACAGTACAATCAACAAACAAACAAAAATATATAGAATATGTGACCTTATGCCTACTAAATGATCCTGTGTACACTCCTTATGTCAGTTGCTTTTGTAGCACTATGGACTTGGACTTGTAGTTAATGTTCATGAATCTAGATCCAAGATCATATGAATAACATGTGTGCATTCTGTTATAGAGTGGATTTGCCCTTGTCGTAAAAGTACACTTCTGATTGTTTCATCATCATGTGGTGACATTTACCTGGAGTGGTTCAGAATAATTTGATTCTCTGGAGTCTCTCTGACATTAGCCCAGCTCACGTTGAATGACATTGACTCAAGGATCGTCTGTCGAATAGCTTAACCACGGCCTGAATAATGCATTATATTTGAAAGGACTTGCTTTTCTTACATTTTTACATTTTAGCCCTTTAGGTGATGCTCTTACCCAGAGCGACTTACAATGAATGAGCAGTAAAGGGTGCAGTGCCTTGCTCAAGGATCCTTCAACAGGACACATGGTTCATGCTGGGATGTAGCATGAGTCCAATTACAGGACAGTCTCGCTAACCACAAAGATACCCTGCTGCTGCTGTGCTTGTGCATGTGTATTTATATCTGTGTCTGTGTGAGTCTGTCTGTGTGTGTGTCTGTGTGTGTGTGTGTGTATTTAGATATGCAGTAATTAGCGTGCAGTGGGATGTGGTGCGTCAGCAGTCACTCTGAGGCAAGCAGGATGGAGTGACTCCTTCAGCATGGCCCTCAGCCTGCTGGGGAACCGTCTGGCCCCAAGGTTACACACTTCACCTCTCCGCTGACCCCAGAGAAAAGGGCAGGTGATGGGCACACAGTGTTGTCAGCCTCTGTTATGTGTACAACTGCAAGCCCAGTTTATTAGCAGGAGTTTGAACCCGTAGTGACTTTGTCATTTTTTTTCCTAGACACCTCTCTGGCCATAAGCTGGGCTGAGTGCCATGACTCCTCCCGCTCCCCCACTCTCTCTCAAGGATGCTGTTTATTGGTAGCCTGTAATGAGTATGCATAGGTACACAGAGCTGCTGGGACCTATCCAGAGCTGAGGTCTGATGTGAAAGAGATGAGAGCAGCTATAGGTTTGTGTGTGTGTGTGTGTGTGTGTGTGTGTGTGTGTGTGTGTGTGTGTGTGTGTGTGTGTGGGCGTGTGTGTGTATATGTGTGCAATATGCGCACATATGCAGGAGTATGTATTTTGTATGCCTGGAGAAAAAGTAAGAGACAGAAGATTCATGCGTTATTGAGGTTTCAACTCGACAATTTGATCTCAACCCTATAAATGTTCCAGGAATAGCCTATGCTCAGCTGGAGAAAATTGGATTTTCTGGGTAAAGTGGGAGGCAAGTTTATGGAATCACCTTCCATAGGCAGCAGCGGTATGTCACGTGTGTGAGACCAGTATAAGGTAGCAAACAGACATTCATATGACAGAAAGATCACAGTGTCCACATCTGTTCATCCAGCGAGTGTCTGAGAAAGAGAGAGAGAGAGAGAGAGAGAGAGAGAGAGAGAGAGAGAGAGAGAGAGAGAGAGAGAGAGAGAGAGAGACAGAGAGCGAGAGTGAACATGAAAATGGTCGAATGCAATGGTGTTTGTCCATTAACTCAGCCCGTGGTTTTTTGGGCAGCTGGAAATTCATATATGCAATATGTATGACATCCCAAGGCCAGACACCCGTTAAGAAAATTCATTTTGAAGAGTGTATATATGATATTCCTCACCTTCAGGATATCATGCTGGCTATAGCACGGTGTTTCTCAGCCAGTGGGTTGAGGCCCAACAGCAGGTCTGCCACAGCTGCGTGCAAATATAGCCTTAAAATATCTTGCTAGGCTTCTATACGTCTTTACAGCATCAGAACTGATTTTGATTTTGGAACCATCAGTATGCATGTATTTGGTGTCTCTTGGTGTCAACATTTTACTTTACAGTGGCTTTATTCCTGTGTATCAACTTGTGTATTAACCTATGGAAAAGTATTGTAAGTACATAATATTACTGTGTAGGTACTAGGGTTGTCACGGTTCCTACGCTCTTAGAGTCGACACACAGGGATTATTAGCCCCACACAGGGAACACCGTTATTTTGTAATCAAAAAAAATAAAAGCACATATTCAGAGCTTCCATGCTCAGGTTAGGCTACTAAATGATAAACAGACATACTAACCACATACTGATCATTAATATGATGGTGGTTTTTGGCGGAATAGGATAGGAATAAGATTCATTAGTTGTCCTTACCTACAGTGACAGCAGTGTGTCTGGTACAATTTGACACATCTCCAATTAAAAAGCATTACTGTTTGCACACACCATTATTTTTTCACACCAGTTTTTTTTTTTAGGCATTTTATGCTTTATTTTTGATAGAGACAGTGTGAGAGAGAGACAGGAAGGTATGGTATGCAGCAAATGACCGCAGGCCAGATTTGAACCCGGGTCGCTGCGGGAAGGACTGAGCCTTATGCGGTACACACTCTACTCGGTGAGCCACTGGGGCACCCCAATACCATTACATGTGAGTTTGGAGCAAATTGTAGAATTTTTTTTTTCACTTTCGTTTTCGTGACTGACTTTAATAGCGGTTAGACTGCCCTCTAGGGGCAAAAGGCGGTATAACCAGTATGTCCGGTGTTGAGGAGGGAAGCAACACCGGTGTAAAAATGGCACCGCCATGACAGCAGTAGGTATTTCATGTAAATCTTCCTAATACTTTATGTACTTACAACAGTGTAACAACACTGTTTTAGTTAAGCCATTCAAATGGTGTTGTTACACTGCTGTAAATACATTATAATTAGGGATATTTTCATCAAGTACCTACACAGTAATATTGTGTACTTACAATACTTTTCCATAGGTTAATACACAGGTAAATACACTGGAATAAGACCATTGTAAAGTTACCAAAAGATGCATGCAACTCTCTCCTAGCCTGCCTCCCAAAACACTCCCTCCGGCCCCTGCAATTCATCCAAAATGCTGCAGCCCGCCCCATCGTCAATCTCCCCAAATTCTCCCATGTCACCCCCCTCCTACACTGCTTCCACTGGCTGCTTGTATTGAATTCAAAAGCCCTTGATTTGGTGTACAAGGCCGTGAAAGAATCCACAGCTCCACAGCTCCAGGCTACGGTCCGGCCCAACACACAGCAGCCTGTGCAGTGTGTTCTGCCTGGTCATCGCTCTGCCCGGCCTCCATTCTTCTCCCGTCTGGTTTCCTAATGGCAGAGTGACCTTCCCGCTCCAGTCAGATCAGCAGAGTCATTCCCCATCTTCTGTCCTGGGCTGAAAACTCACCTTTTCAAGAAATACCTCACGTCCCTCTCTCCACTGCATGATATTCCCTCTCTACTCACTCTACTTTCTAAAAAAATATATCTTCTATCTCTCTCTCTATTTTATTGATTTACCTTGCACTTTGCTCATACTTGTTTTGGTTGCTTGTAATTTCTTCTGTTGCACTCATTGTAAGTTGTTCTGCAGAAAGTGCTGTAAATATACTAAATGTAGTGATAAACTGCATTTCAGTTAGATGAACACAGAGGTCACTGTAGCTCTTGGAAGTCCACATTCTCTTGTATAATGCCTTCACCATATGTTCATTTGGAGCCTTTTTGACCACTAGGAATGCCACAAATAAGGAATGAAAAACCCTGAACTTTATCTTACATCAGTTATAAAAGTGTCATGTAGTCTCGTGTTAGATGGGTGTGTAGGGCCTTAAAATTGACCGGTTTTACAGATTTTCATTAAGAAATAACAGCCACAAATCATAGATAACCAGAGACAATGTTTTAGCCATGGCCTTAGTGTTCAATATCAGATTTGATTTGAGAAACATTTGGCCATCAGGTATGAGCATGTGAATCTACTCCAGCCTTCCCACAGTAATGATGCCTTGAGATTTGTAAGATTTTCATCTTGGAGCTATGTAGTATAACCTTACTTTGGCTTCGGTTCATCCCATTCTTTTCTACTTTGTATGAGGGATGCTTTTTATGGGAGGTCTACTTACCTTTCTTTAAAGCACAAGTGAAAAACAATGTACTCTTTAGTGTTTGAATCAAGAAAAGCTAATCCACAGTGTATTTGTTAGTGAATTATATGGCATGCTTGATATCCCATGGAGATTAAGCCATCACTGGGTGTAGATTCAGTGTGGCATCAAAGCCATGCCGACTGCAGCCAGGGAATTCATTAGTGTCAGTGGCAATATGGGTGACAAGAGAATACTCTCTCCCTTATGCAACAGCAGTGGAGCTAAGCTTATTAAATATTATCACTAACTCAGGACTACTCAAAAACCATTTGCTACCATTAAAAAGCAACATATGTTTTTATTCTGGAAGTTTTTAAATATTTTTTTTATGAAGCACTGAAGGGTAAAAACAAGATGCCAAATGCTGTCCGTGAGCAATACAGATGTACCAAGTTCACATCCAAGCTAACTAACAAACAGGCCCATGCAGAGACGTTTAGAGGGGCAGGTACTCGATTGAACCAATGTAAAACTTACTGCACAGTGTGTATGTGATCTGATAAAACCAATATAAAACACAGCAATAACATATTGTTAACATTAACTTATCATCGATAAAATACCACTACACCACAACAACTTTGCAAACAAACAATAAATAATATTTTAATTTCAAATTTAACTATGAATGATAATTCACAATTCTGGTTTTATTACATTAACAAGCAAAAGCTGTCCAGTACATTATTGCATGTACATTTTTTATAAGATTCTTGAGGATTTTATTTTTCCCAAATCAAATGCCAATATAATAATATATGAACTTAGGAAAGGGGAACAGATCTATCTATCTATCTATCTATCTATCTATCTATCTATGTGTCTTTCTCTCTGTCTATTCAATATGTCACCACTCATCACTTAAAAATCACACATTCACAGTTTATAATTTTCTCATTATCTAACAAGAGCTTCAGTGTCATTATTTTCCCTCCCTTTCCCTTTTAAAATTCTACGCTTAATGAGGGAAATGCATTACTATGCACATAGGCGCGCACACACACACACGCACACACACACGCGCACACAAAAAAACATGCACTCCTGGCAACCGAGGCTTCATTAACTCTCCCCTCTAGAGGCATGCATGCAAATGAACAGTGTTTGCTTTGCACATCAATGAGCCACGTCACACTCAATACAGGATACCAATCTATCACACACTAATCACACACACACACACACACACACACACACACACACAGACACAGACACATGCATGCACACCCATACACATAGAAGGAGACAAAGATTCAGAATGAAACATGAATGAATGAGGAAAGAAAGAAAGAAAGAAAGAAAGAGCGACAGAAAGAAAGGAAGGAAAGAGAAGAGAGGAGTGATAGAGAGATGGACACACACAGAGGATAGAGTTGGGGCAGCATGTGTTGTGTCTCCATCCATCATAGTGAGTGTGATGTGACGATGGCTTGGGCTCTGAGCTGTCTGGCTGCTGTGTCATTACATCCATAATGCCTGTTGCCTCTCACAACACACACCATCAATCACACACACACGCACACACACACACACACACACACACACACACACACACACACACACACACACGGGTTATCAGAGCTGTTCTTGGTGAAATTTGAGACAGTTTAATTTTTTGTCAGTGCAAAAAACCATTATTCGGCAGAATAGTCTTATCCAATACTTGACACTGTAAACCCCGGCACTGCTGGGTGTGGTGGTCTAATATTTGCTCATGGGTCCCAGTGGGTGAACAGGATGACAGTGAGTGGGCCTTTGTCTGAATCTTAATGGATGTGTTAAGCTGGGACACACACACACACACACACACACACACACACACACACACAGAGAGCTTTGGAAAATCAACATCTATTACTGTAATATCAGATTGTCGTATATTTTTACTCCAGTGTATGCAAGACATGTTCATCTTTCCACTATGATATGGATGCCTTTTTCTGTGTGTGTGTGTGTGTGTGTGTGTGTGTGTGTCTAGCCACCATAGTGCTGAATGAGCTGAACTGGACGGAGGCGTTGGAGGACGTGTTTAAGAAGAACAGAGAAGACGACCCCACTCTGCTCTGGCAGGTGTTTGGTAGTGCCACAGGATTGGCTCGCTACTTTCCAGGTAAAAAAAAAAAAAATCTGACACAGCCTGACCGTAAACACAGAGGAAAAGCCCTAGTGGATTATCTGGCTTTCTGTGTGATTGCTTGTCTGTGTATCTGTCATATCACACAGGTGCAGCGTGTTGTTTTTTGTTGTTTTTTTCTCCTTATCATATCTGAGGTCCATAAGTCCTCACATCAGTCGATTACGATTCTTCTTAACCTAAGATACAGCCTGCGGTTATTAATCATAACTACAAGCAGCTAGGGAATGTATGCATGAGTTTGCTTTGTTCACACATCACGGGCCACATAAGCTCAATAAATAATCTCTATCGCAGGAGTTGCACTGATCTTGTGTGTGGTGTCACAGATAGTGTCATACTATCTTTAAATGCATTAGTCTAGTGCTGCTCTCCATCGTGAGTGTTTTCTCTGCCAAGCTATTTCTATTCATGAGATTCTCTGTCATCATAGACTCTATATTGCTTTATGGGAAAAGTTTATGTCTAATATTCATGAATTTTCATTGGCCCTGAGTTTCATCCTCTGTGTTCCCATTTTATACCTCTTAGCATGCATGGTAGGCAGCCACACACTCTCGAACTGGCTGGCTTTCATGGCTCCCTTCACTGATAGCACACAGATAGAAAGCCAGTGATTATTGTCAAAGCCGGTGAATCTGGTGCTCCACACTTTGCGTCTCAGATGAATATTTCATCTTATTTTCCTGCTGTTTACCTCTTCATGAATAATTCTAACTAGCATAAAACATGTTATAATGTAGGTGGTGTCAAAAAAAAAAAAAAAAACTCCATCAACACAAGCCCAGTGTCATAATTACATAAATTTAGGGCTTGCTCACAGCCTCCGAAACTGCGGCCTTATGTACCCACACAGTCTCACTGCTGTCTCAGGCTTATGGATGTGATGCTGCATATTGTTGTGTAGATCAACACGTTTTTTTCTGATAGTCAGCATTATGACTGGCTGTTTTTTTGGGGGGTTTTTCGGAAGGCCACAGTGTTCAAAGTGTTATTGACTCAAACCAATTTCAAAGCTCAAGTAGAAATTAGTGTTCTATTCACTTACCTTGGTAAGAACGTATGACCAACACATGTTCAATCTTCTCCCAAAGCCTCTCCCTGGATGGACGCTCGCAAGACCCCCAGTAAAATCGACCTGTATGACGTGCGCAGGAGGCCATGGTGAGAGAACTGGCACAAACACAAATACAAGCAGAATCACATTCCATCAGTGTCATAAGTTACATTAAAAAAGTAATGTATTACAAAACATATGCCTCTTACTCAGAGTCACAAGTTATGCTTCAGTAATCTTTTCTCATGGGGAGTAATGGTGTGATATTGTTCATCCCATCACGTTTGAATTGTCTGTGTTGAAAATGAGGCATGTCAACATCAACCAATTTACAGTAGTATAAAAAGATAAAAATGCTATTCTCTTTCCACATCAGAGCATCACCACAACCGCCATCTTCCTTTGATATGGGGTTTTATGACAAGAGGAAATGGGTGATAGAATGAATTCAGCAGTCTGGCTTTTAGTAGATGTGTAGACACTCTCTGGAAGAAATATGACTGAAAAGTATTGTGTTGAAAAAATGTTTTTTCTCACTTGGAAAGTAATGTGTTATCTCAAAGTAATGTGATTCTGGAAGTCATAGTTATGCTACTGGTTTTTCCCGCAACTCTGGTGTTCAGGGTGTGTGTGTGTGTGTGTGTGTGTGTGTGTGTGTGTCTCAGTCTAACTTGTGTTCTCATTGATTACTGTCTATCTAGGTACATCCAGGGAGCAGCCTCACCCAAAGATATGCTAATCCTTGTGGACGCGTGAGTTCCTTGATAACCTCATCTTCCATTGATCCGTAGCCTTATCCTATCTCAGTCATGATTTCCCCTGATTATGAGGCATGCCTTTTTTTTTGTTTTTACTGTTGTCAGATAATGTATTTCCCAAGGCAGAGAAGTCCTAATTACAGTGGGCAAAATCTCAGTGGATGGTAACCGAAACAGACAGATTGCAGTGAGATAATGTGAGGTTATTTCTTTTTTCTTGCAGGAGTGGCAGTGTGTCTGGCCTGACTCTCAAACTGATCAGGACCTCTGTCAGCGAGATGCTGGAGACCTTGTCTGACGACGACTATGTCAACGTCGTTTACGTGAGTGCTAACACCTCTGCTTTATCGAGAATAGGCAGGACGTTTTGCGTGAATCAAACATGGAAAGAGCTGCATGAGGAGAAATGATATGGAGAGTGACAGAGAGATTCAGAAAGCACACACACACACACACACATGAAGGGACGCACACATGTGAACGTATGGACAGACACACCCACACACACACACACACAGGTAGAGGTAAGGCAGAGAGATGGATGAGAAGTAATGAAATATGGATTTCTCTAGGGCTGGCCACCCTGAAACAGGCCTTTAATGAAATACCCACTGCTCTATTTGGTGGACAGGATTAAAACTCTGCACTACATGCCCCCACCCCACCTCCTTACCCGTGTGTGTGTGTGTGTGTGTGTGTGTGTGTGTGTGCATGTCCCATTGCTCCAAAAGGGATTAAAACTCCCCCGTGCACCTCTGACTAAAGTGCCTATAGTCAGTGAACCCGGGGAAACACTCATCCATCACCCTCTCAATCTCTCCATCACTTTTTCCTTTCATCGCTCAGTCACGCAATTCCTCCTAGCATTTGACCATATACTCCCATTCATCTCTTTCCGTCAATGAATGATCTCCCCATTCCCCCTGTATATCCTTCTCTCCTCTCTCTCTCTCTCTCTCTCCTCTGCATCGCAACTTTGCCTCTATTCATCGCTTCCCCCCCCCTTTTGCTTCCCTTCATTTCTCCTTTTCTTCACCCACCAATCTCTTCAAGCGCTCTCCCTCCACTCTCTCATTCTCTCTGACCATCTATTCTGGGCCTTCCACACTTGTGATTACACTCAGAAAGAGCCAATCGGGGTATTTGTGTGCGGTGGAGATGGGCGCCTGTGGAGGTGTTTATCGTGATGGGTCTTTATAGAGATTGGAGTTGTCTTCATTCTCCGAGCACAAAGCCAGCCGCTCAGACTCTCAGTTTCCCCTCCCCAGGGACCCTTTGTCTTGGACACAATGTATTCTGTTTCACGGTGGACTTCTGATTCTGCAAAGACGTGCAATTATTGGAATCTGTCAGGGAGCTCGGTGTGTGTGTGCCTGTGTGTGTGTGTGTGTGTGTGTGTGTGAAAAAGAGACAGAACGAGGGAGATTAGCTCAGAAAGAGTGCGCTTCAACTGAGTTTTGAGTTTTTCTGGAAGTCCTGACCTCCTAAAGTATGACATCATGCAGCTGGGGGGAGTGCAGTGGATGTGGTGGTGTGTGGAAGTTGCCAAGGCCCTCTGGATGTGTTGGTGGTCTTTAATTGTCTTGGTCTTCCCACTCACCAGATCAATCAGTGAACCGTAAATCGCCAGTAGTCACTACCTTCTCTACCCCACCAAAAGTCATTATTCTTTCTCTCGCTCTCAGTCTCTCTCTATTTCTTGCTCTCATTCACTCAGCTACACACACACACACACATACACACACACACACACACACTAACACACACACACACAGCCCGGTGTCCGGCCCTGAGGGTGTTGTAACCTGACACTAAATCATTAATCTCTGATATTACCCATAAATCCTTCCTCATTAACAGCAGCCCAGGGACTAAGTTGGCATTTGGTCATGGAAGATGCTCACACACTTCCTCAACAGCTGTGGTAGGTCAGAGGAATGCTGATGGCTCTTCCTTCCCCCTCTTTCTGTCTCTCTATCTATCTCTTTCCCTCTCTGTCTTTCCCTTCTCTCTCTCTCTCTCTCTCTCTCTCTCTCTCTCTCTGTCTCTGTCGGTCTCTGCCTCTCTCTCTCTCTCTCTCTCTTTCTCTCTCTCTCTCTCTCTCTTTCCCTCTGCCTCTCTCACTCTCCTCCCTCGCTGAGCCTCCATCACTTTTATCCAGCCAATTCATCCGTGTTAGCTGGTGTCAGTGCTGTTAGCCAGTGTCAGTCCAGTGGGCATAGTGGGATATAACAGAACCAAACCAGAGTAGCAGCGAGTCCACCAGGATTAGGGCTTGGAGATTAGCCTTCTCTCCTGTGTCATCGCTAATCCATTCCCAAAGCCTGGACCATCACACACACAGATACAGGAGCTGTTGTAATAGGATCACAAGGGAACAAGGGAATTTGCAATAGATTTTATTCATATCTGCCTGCAACCATCGGCACACCCAGTAACACTATATTTTATCTCACAAAGCGAGAATGTGTTTTTCAGTAAACTATGTGAATTTTTTTTTTTTATCTTTTTGCCTAATGGGCTTCTCTAACAAATTATACTTCTAATCAGTGTATGATTGATGTATCGCACATATGGGAGTTTTTTTCTATATCAGACACACTCTCACTCTCTTTGCTTTTAAATCCTGTATTCACACCCTCCCCATTCTCTTTTTCTGTCTTCTTCCTCTCACTTTCTGTTCCTCACCTTCCCACACTTCCCTCTCACCTTCCTCTCTTTCCTTTTAATAGATTATGTGATAAAAGATCCCCGTCTGGTCTGTGTTTGCAATTATGTGAGCTTCCTTTTGCGCGCGCGTGTGTGTGCGTGCATGCATGCATGTTTTTGTGTGTGTGTGTGTGTGTGTGTGTGTGTGTGTGTGCCTGCGTGCGTGTGCGTGCGTGTGCTGTCTCCTTGATTCAGTCTTTTTGTCAGACTAGAGCCGTCGTGATATTGCCTTCCAGTCCAATAGAGACGTGTATGTCTGTTATTGTCAATCGGAAAAGGAACTTCAAGGCTGTCAGGCTCGTTGGAAGCACACACACACACACACACACGCACACACACACACACACACACTCATACACACAGGGTCAGGGCTCTGTAGATCACTGTTTCTAGCCTCCCTATTGGCTGTCTCACAGAGACACATTGATTAGTTGAGATCGATGAGATGCAGTATTGTTTTAGAAGAGTTCTGCAACACAATAGAGGTGCTGGTTTACTCCTCTGCTGCCCCATGTCCTTCCTACACCATTATTACGTGCTATTCTATTCTATTTTATTCTATATGCCACATTATAATATTGGCGCTCATTGTTTTCGTGTCAGTTCTTTGTACCTGTCCTGTCTGTTGACACCTGGCCAATCTAACAGGTACAATACAGTTATTCAGATCTTTTAACAATGAATAGATGGAACATCTGTTGACTTGGATCCCAACTGAATACCGGTAGTGACAGGCAGTGTTTTGGTTAATTAATTTTGGGCAATGTGTGTGTGTGTGTGTGTGTGGGGTGGGGTGAGAATGAGGGGGTCTCACCTTTAATAAGACGGTGTTGCTGCCTAAACTCGTTCTCATATAGCGGAATCTTGTTTCCATGGGTACCAGATCATTGAGCTCCTAGGATGTGGAGCAATTAGTGGGACTTGATGAATGTGTCTGTTTACCACTGCCTGATAATAGCCAAGGCCAGGTGTGAGTGTGTGTGCGTGTGTGTGTGCGTGTGTGTGTGTGCGCGCGTGGGAGTCGTGTATATAACCTTGCATCGTTGCATATCATTTGTATACATATGCATACATATTGTAATGACGTGAATAATTTGTAGGTTACAGCTCCTCCCCTCTGTTTCCCAGTTCAACACCAGGGTTAAAAAAACGGCGTGTTTCGACCATCTGGTTCAAGCCAACGTGAGGAACAAGAAGCTTCTGAAGGATGCTGTCCAGAACATCACCGCCAAAGGAATTACAAACTACACGAAAGGCTTTGAGTTCGCTTTTGAACAGCTCTCTGCGGTAAGATTGCGTTTCCCCTTTTCTGCTCATGCAAAAACATGTTATGTCATCACATTATCTCTCTATGCACATAAGTTAAACTGAGAGTGAGCACAGAGAGGGCTGAAACAAGTCTTGAATGAATGTTACCTGTGAAGCCTCCATATTTGCAATAGCAGAGTATTATCTTTCACTGCCATCTGCTGGTTGAATATGTCACACCAAGTCCTCCTTAACTGTCTAGACTCACAATTTAGCAAAATTTTCCTTCAACTTGTCTCAGATTAATCACCATCCTGCAATGGCAAGAGCAATATTGTTGAGTGAGGTTGTATTACAGTGCAAGAGCTGCTAATATGGTTGAGTGAGAAAGTCCCAGTATGGTATTTTACAGAATTTTAGTGCTGTGATAGATGGTAATGTGTATGGTAATGTGCTATTGCAATAGGTCTGGTTAGATAAGAACTATGAATATTAAAAATGAATCATACATGAGTGACAAAAACATGGATTTGCTTTGCCTAGACAAATGTGAGCAGAGCCAATTGCAACAAGATTATCATGCTGTTTACTGATGGAGGAGAGGAGAGAGCTCAGGCCATACTGGAGAAATATAATGCTGACAAGAAGGTAGGTTAAACACACACACACACACACACGCGCGCGCGCGCGCGCGCACACACACACACACACAGACTGTGGCTTATGATACAGTAGAGTGAATTGTTTGCTTTTATCTATGTGGATGTGCTCCCGTCGTCGTTTTTATTAGACTCAGCTTTTTGGAGCTCCCTGTGGGTTTCAACTTCCGTTTGCACATCCTCCTTACCTAAAAGTTTACACAGATGGAAGGCAGATGAGTTTTTCTGTATGCCGCCCCGCTCCTACACACCGCTACACACACACACACACACACACACACACACACATCCACAAATGCACACAATATAAGCAGATTATACACACATTTCAGTATCACTCACTGTAAATGGAGAGAAAATATAACATCAATGCAAAAACACACCTCTATATATCTGATCAAAGTTCACAGCAAGCTTGAATAATTTTTTTAGGGTGCTTATTGCCTTTTTTTTTACTAATTTTTTTCGACTCAGATAAGGGATTCCGGATGCTGCTCCTTTTCAATCTAACATGAAAATGAAAAAGAGTGTAATATGATTGCCTTTAACCAGACATGACAAGGTATTAGTACCTGACTAATAATGATATTATTGGTTGGTTATTAATTGTATCTGGCTAACGTTAGCTAACATCAGCCCTCACAGACACTTACCGGTCCGAATGAGTCTTCAAATGACGAACAAAGTTTGATGTTGTAGTCTGGCTGTCAGAAATCTTTGATGAGCAAGTCTTGCATTCAGCAGTTCGCCTTTTATCTTCACATGTGAAATTTTTGAATCCACAAGTGATGACTCTTGGCACATTCGCGGCAGCCATGATGATGATGATTTGATCCAAAGACCGTATAAAGATCTGATCATACTGTGGGTGTGTAACCACCAGAAATACGAAATAGCCTAGAGTGGAAGGGTGTAACAACTAACGAGTGCTTCTTGTTAGAAGAAAAAAAAAGACTTCAGGTAGCGAGGAGCTTGACTGACAGGGTCGTCATCCAATCATGACAATGCCATTCCCAGTGTGCGCTCGCATACCGGGTAACGTTACACACTACAGACACTTGTAATGTGAACATTGACAACGTTGAACATTTTAATATTTTATATTTAATATTTAAACTGAAAACATAAAATGAACACAAACAAGTCATTTGAGTCATCATGTCTCAAGTCAAGTTAAGTCACGAGTCCAAGTCCAAGTCGAGTCTCAAGTCATTTATTTTCTGTCAAGTCAAGTTGCAAGTCATCAAAACAGTGACTCGAGTCGACTCAAGTCCAAGTCACAATAACTCGAGTCCACATCTCTGCCTTTAAGTAGGTCCAACGCTAATATTGACTATTTTTCCTTTAGGGTTCCTCTTCCTCTGTGCATTTCTTTATTTGTTGATGTGGATTCTGATGGGTTTTGAAGAAAAAAATGATCACATTCCAAAAGCAAAATATGTTTTTGAAAATTCAGTCATGGGGAAAAATATGTACTAACACTGTCATATGGCATTCTTACATTATCACATACATCTTACATTATTGTACCCATTTTAAGAACAGAACGATAGGCAAACGGGATCCAAAAGCCCTGAAATGATGACAACAGTTGAGAGGACAACTGAAAGTGTATCACACATTTCTTCTGTGATTGTTTAGCAATGCCTACAAATCAGAGCTGAAAGCAGAGATGTGTTGATTAATCCCTTTGGGTGATTTATTCAAATTCATCTTGAAGGATGATAAGCAGGTTAACTTTTCCACAAATCCAGTTAACATATAGCTGTATTATAATAACTTGTGCTTACAAAGGGGAAGGCATCCCCTGAAGCGTTATCATGGATAAGTAGTAAAATATGACTTGATAAGATATATAAGGTATACATTGAATGTATTTTTATTGTGGCATGTTGAAATAATTGCTAATAATGGCTGTAGATAATGCTAAGAACATTTTTTGTAATCAATTTTGTTTGGCTGTTCAACATGATATATGTCATACAGTATATAATAATATCATGCTGGAGACAGCTGTTTATAGCTGTTAGCTACAAACAGCTGTTTTCCTACTAAATCATGAAGAATCTTTTTCAGCAGTACCTCAGGTCGACCCAGTGTAAATGCTGCTGGATTTGCTCTTGTGTTCCAGGTGAGAATCTTCACCTTCTCTGTCGGACAGCACAACTATGACAAAGGACCCATCCAGTGGATGGCCTGCTCCAACAAAGGTACAGCACAGGCGTCAGTACTGGGGGTTGTTGTTGTTAATTGCAGTGTATTCTATAAGGTTGTGCTCTATAGCATACCTGGTCTCAATACTAGTTTCAAATACATCTTATGATTTGTTTTAACCTAGTTATGTGCCAGAAGGGTGGGATATCCAGCACAGGACAATATACTGGGTACTATTTTAGACAGTCACCGGCAGAGTGGTGAAGTGAGAAAGGAGACCATCCCTTAAGCTTAAAGCTGGCTTTAAGTCTCCTTGTCAGCGAGCATCCTCCCTGCTGAAGTGTCCTTGACCAGATCACTGAAACCCCACCAGCTCAAGCAGTGGTGCGTCGGCACTCTAACCTCCCTGTGGAGGCATGCAAGAGAAAAGAACATTTCCCTACGCAGATCAATAAAGCATCCCATCACACATGGAAAGTTTCTCAAAGTCAATTCTGACAGTTGACCTGATTCTATGTGAATGGTCACGGTGTAATAAACTGCACCCATTTAGTACTCCAAGCAGGTTGAAACGAACACTAAATATTACTTGCAAATACTATTTAACTGGGCTCCTGTATCCTCTGCTCCCTGTTGTTGGGTTTCTATTATGTACAGTTGTGATAAATGATAGCATGTGAGAAATTATTTTGTGTGCTAATCTGTTCACTCTTCCAGGTTACTTCTATGAGATTCCTTCCATCGGAGCCATCAGAATAAACACACAGGTGATGTTAACATGCTTTATCATTTAAAAATGTATCCTGCACTTACTGTACAGTATGTTCTGTGAGCATGAAAGTGTCAATCATGTCTTGACGGTGTGAGTATGTGCGATTTAGGAGTACCTGGATGTGCTGGGAAGGCCCATGGTTCTGGCAGACCAGCAGGCTAAACAAGTCCAGTGGACTAATGTCTACCTCGATGCTCTGGTATGACATCACTTGCTCCTGTGTCCCATAATCCCCTTCACCAATTCAGTGACCTTTAACTTGCCCCTCCTTCTGCCTTGTTTACTCCACACAGAAGCATTCCTCCTGGTAAAGTAACATGTGTGTTTCTGTTGGTGTCTCCATCAGGAACTGGGTCTGGTCATCACTGGAACTCTGCCTGTCTTCAATAAGACCATGACCAAAGATGACCAGAATGGAGAGGTGCAGTACATGCATGAACACATGGTGGGTGGGGTCAACAGTAGGAGCCCATGCATATATTCTTCTCATCCCTTTCTCTCATACTTTCTCTCAGCACCAGAATCAGTTGATTCTTGGGGTAATGGCGATTGATGTGTCTCTGGATGACATCAAGAAGCTCACGCCACGCTTCACAGTGAGTTTAACACACATACACACGCGCACACACACACACACACACACACACACACACACGTACATGCACACACACACACACACACACACACACAAACACATTTATCAAAGCAAGTCAGTTGTGATATCCCTGCACAGTGTGTTTTTCTCCCTCTGGAGCAGTTAGTGAGTGATGTGATTCCATTAGATGTGTCATTCTGTGTTGACATCTTTGTGAAACCATCCTCAAATGAAAAAGTCCCAATAGTTGACTACACCCCTTTCCTTGCACATTACATTCTTTGTGTTTTTAAGACCACTGAGGTCTTCTTTTATGCACTTTTATAACAGCCATTACCAGTTGCCTCACCATCATATACTGTACACGCCAAGATGTCATATTTCTGGACATGAAGAATTAATTTTCCTCCTCTTTGTTCCTCAGATTGGCCCTAATGGATACTACTTTGCTATTGATCCCAATGGCTATGTCCTGCTCCACCCCAATCTCCAGCCAAAGGTATGACATGTGCCCCTGTGCATCACTGTATTTGGCTCTGCATATCTGTGTCTTGAAACATCCTATTGTAATCTGAATATCCCACATGGTTACACGCTAACTGCTTGGATAGACTGTATTAGCTTTCCATTCAATGAATAATATGCAGGCTAGCAGATGGTGCAGGCTCTTTTCAAACTTTTCCATGTGCCGTCACCTCATCAATCTTCGTAAAGAGAATTCATTCCCCACTTAGAGTATGACTTGATATCATCAGTCCTCAGATGTCAGCTAGAAGGTCGCTCATTACCATGTGAGATATAATAGTTATGTAGACTTGGCAGCAAACGGGCATATATGTTTTAGAATGAAGCATAGAAAGAGGCTCTGTGGCACGTAGTACAGATAATGCATTTTAAAGTGAAAACCCACCCTAAAACAGGATTCGCATTTGTTCCACCTTGAGACTATACCGTGCTGTTGCTCGGACTAAGTAAGAAACTTGGTCTCACAAATCTAGAATAAGCTAGATCATTAGAATGATATGAATTATGTTTAGGGCAGCTCGGATTCAACATTGAACTGTTTTTAAATAATACTGAGTGTGTTTAAATGCACATTATTATTCCATTTATATTCAGGATATTCTAATATTCCCTTTATGAGTTACCACATGTAAACGGCACATCCTGACTAAGACCTCAGCCGGGATGATGCTTATATTCAGAATAATAATGTCCATGTAAACACACTCAGTGAAGAGCTTCTTTGTGTTTGGCCTGATGCGTAGCGCAACATTTCACCCAGTCTCAAGCTATGATAAAATGTCAGTGTTGCCACCCTCGGTAGTGCGTATCTTGACCTGCCAAAGACCTCTGAGCATTCTTACAACCCCACAAATAAATGCAACAGTACTTCTAGCCACCGGCAGGTATTAAGATGCGACCTAGCAGGAATTAGCCATGACCCAAAACCCAAACCACCTTTTCGGTAAAGTCCCGCCCCAGCTCATCGCCCTCAGCCCTAGGCAAGCATGGCTTTGACAGGCCGCGGAGTGGCCGGCCATGTGCTGCCCAGGCCTGAGTTTTGTGTTTGGGGTCGTAGCGCTCTGAGGGGGCCCCTCTGGATCTCGGAGGGTGGATCCCCGAGGACACACACTCACATCCCATCCATCCAGCCGCAGCTCTTCACACTTTAATCCACAAAGACACACACTCATGGATCCAATCTCATCACCCAGGCTGGGACACTTAACCCTGACCAATGCAGCGCACACTCAGCCAGTGTGTGTGTACAGTATATGTGTGTGTGTGTGTGTGTGTGTGTATGCGTGTGCAGTGTCCATGAATGTGTGTTTGTACAGTAAATGTGTACAGACGTGGCTTTTTATGTGTAAATACTTTCAAAGAAAATGTTCAAAGCAGTTTGGCAGTCACATCTGTCAGGGAGACGGTGTGTTTTGAAAACGGTGGACTCCTGTGGTTGTGGCTGTGCTGAAACAGGCCTTGACAAACCTCTCCAATGTGAAGTTGCTCTCCCACTGAACCGCCCTATGCATCTTTCCATGATCTTCCTGCTAGAAAAGGATCCGTAACAGGAAGCTCAGGCTCACTAATAAGTATGCTGTCACCTTCCATGAGGTGAGACAAAGTAGTGCTAGATCACAGAAGTAGTTGTAAATAGTTATACTAGTTATAATAGCTATTAAATATGTAGAGTTTCCTGTATAGTAGTGCAATAGATTGAATTCCCAATAGAAATAGTAGTCACCATAGGACCACGGCTACCATCGCTTTTAAGGGAATAATAGGCAAAATTATTGAGTTTTGAAATCTCCTTTTAGTCCCTGTATTACTTCCTGCTTGGCATGGAATTCCCTAATCTGAAGTGATGGTGTTTTCTTCTGTTGCCTTTAATGATCACTTTTTTGTTTATGTGTTTGTTTGTTTTTTGACATGGGAAATGTTACAAAAGTGTGTGTTTGTTTTGTGCGTGCGTGCGTGCGTGTGTGCGTGCGTGTGTGTGTGTGTATGAGTGTGTGTGTGTGTGTGTGTATGTGAGACAGGGGTGGGACTGAGAGGAAGTGACAGATGCTGGTGATAAGCCAGAGTTTCCTGAGAAATAAGCCAGTCTCTCTCTCTCTCTCTCTTTCTCTCTCTCTCTTCCCCCCCTCTCTCTCTCTCTATCTATCTCTCTCTCTCTCCCTCTCCCTCTCTCTCTTTCACACACACACACGCACTTAACCTTCGCTTTTAGCACCTACCTCAATGAGCGTGATAGTCGGCAGTGATGGTTTATGGTGGATGCGACATCACATTATCCTAAAGGTCGCGATCACACTGAACGATTTCACAATTAAAATAATTAAAATAGGAAAACACAAACGTTGAAGCTAATATATAAGGATCATGAAAGCTTGTCTTCGTTTTGGAAATGTAGGTTTGTCTTTACTCAAACAAATAGTAGAGAATATGCACTGGGAATACAAATCAACATTCATCATTAGCTGCAGTGCTATAAGACACACACACACACACACTCACACACACGCACACACACATAGACAAGCATTGTCGAACATTCCCGTGATTATCTCAGTACAATGCAGCATTCTAGTGAAGCAGCATTAGTTTTTCCCATCAACCCCCTGGGCTGTGTGTGTAAGGCTCTCATACGGGAGGGCCAGCTGCCAATCACTCATCGTCTCATTGGCTCAAGCAAATGGGAGAGCGTGTGAATACTGATGGTGACCTTGGGCCCTTTGAACATTTCCCCCTCCTCTCTCCTTCTTGGCTCTTTCTGTATTTGATTACGTTTGTACAAAAAACACATTTTGTATTCATCACAGAAATCCCCTCCCTGCTTTATTTTGATCTCTCACCCCGGCCTACCTCACTGCATCTCCTGCTCACATACAGTATTTCTCTCACACATTCCTCACTCTCTCGTCTCGTCGCTTTCTCTTTCTATCTCTTTCTTCCTCAATTGATCTTTTTTTTCTGTTTGCTATGCCATATTCACATTTTCATTCTTTTCACATTCTCCTTCTGTTGTGCATGTTTGATGTTTCATTCTGTACCGCCAGTGTTGTAACTCTTGATCTTTTATTCTTTCTTTTCTCATTTTCATGTTGAGATGCTTCATCTTCATCATCTTCCTTTGCTTCTCCATTTTTCCTTTTGCTAATGATCAAATGTAAGGAACTCAATTCTTGTCATTTAATTCATTCATTCATTCATTCTTTCATTCATTGTTTTCCTCATCCATATACTGATTCACACTCCATCTAGTTCATTGTCAAATCACAACTTGGGCCTTTGCTGTGAAATTAAATTACAATTTGCAAGATCCAGATGGCAGACAAGATTGTGTCCCTCTTTCTATCCCTCCCTTGAAAGCTCAAATACATATTCATTCACTTTCAGAGACACTTTGCTTGCATATGTACAAATAAAAACAAGAGATCCAACATCTACTATCTAGACACACTGTGCATCAACACCAATATGCTCCTGCTGTGTCACAGCAAGTTTGTCTTATAGAACAGAGTTAGTGAACTTTCCCTGTAAGGTCTAGTGAACAAACGCTCTGCAGGACAGACTAGTATCAGATTCCATGTACTGTTGTTTTATAGAGAAGCACTATATTACTGCTACCATTTTATACCACCATAAACCCACTCAGACGTATAGAGTTTTTAAGAGAGGACATTAATAGGGTCTAGTGTCAGTTTGTATCAAATCTGATTCAGCTGGGGCTGGTATTACAGATCTGTTGTCAAGAGGCTGCCATCTGTTACCCTCTATTTTCCGATATCCTGGAGTTGATTAGATTCATGAGTCAAGGGAAATGATGATTGGCATCGGTCCTGAATTGAACACAATTGGACATTGTGGCTCAAATAAGTAAAGTCTACTACAGTATATGTTCATTTAATGGAATTGGGTTAGAAAGATGCAGAGTAGAATTTCTCTCTGTGGCCAACTGCCATGGTAAGAGCCGACTCTGAATAACAACAGTTAAATGGTCTACTGCATTTTATAACATTTTACTGTAACAACTCAACAGGCTTCAGATAGACTTATATGAAAGTAGTTTATGACATAATAACATTTGCCTCCAGCTAAATGGCTGAAATAAACCACTCCAACTTGCAAGAGGCCTACATTAAAGGATTTTTTTCTGATTTGTTTATACTGATAATGTGTCATTATGTAGTTGATGTGTGTATAGTATTGTGCTGACTCATAACTCATCATCCTTTCCTCAGAATCCTAAATTCCAGGAACCTGTCACCCTAGACTTCCTGGATGCTGAGTTGGAGAATGACATCAAAGTGGAGGTATTGTATGCACAGACACATGGACCGTTACACACACGTATATACACCCACATACACACACACACACACACACACACACTCAAGCAAAGGTACAAGGGTGGATGAGCGCACAGACAGGCACCCAGGTGCCAGATGTCTCATGTCTCCTCATAAAGCTATCATGATCAGTCCCCTAGTGTGATTTACTTACTGTCACTAACTAGTTATGAGATAGAATGTTTTCAAATCAACGGATACCCAATGAATCAGACCCAATGAGACTGAAAATCCTCTCCCTCTCTCTCTCTCTCTCTCTCCCTCTCTCTCTCTAGATCAGGAGAATGATGATAGATGGTGAGATAGGTGAACAGACCATTGAGACTCTGGTGAAGACTCAGGATGAGGTAAGAGAGAATGAGTGGCTTATATAGCACGCTATCTTGGGGTCCCACAAACTCCAAGACCTTTACTTTTATTATGATCCATTTGCAGACGTCTCCCACCATGCATCTACCCTGCATCTGCAGTAGTGCTGCAGTGTACTTGCTCTCAAATTTGTTGTAAAAGTTGTAAAACAGAACTGTAATTTGTAACACAAAAGGTGTGCCTCTCAAACAACTGGTTGCCCTTCCTCTCTCAGGGTTGGTGTAACAGTGTATCTACAATGCAGTGTTTCATGCAGTAAAAAGTGAGACTTCTATGATGGCAATATCAGTATACTGTATTCAAAATCAGACGTCAAGATGTGATAACACTGCAGTTCTTCAGGTTACTTATAACTGCTTGCCTGTAACTGCTTCAGCCAATGCAAACAAATATTTAAGTACCAGTCCGTTTAAATAGTTAACATGTAACATGTGTCTCCTAATAGACTAATAGTATGAAGGTTTTATCTAATAGACTGATAGTATGAAGGTTTTATCTAATAGACTGATAGTATGAAGTGTTTTATCTAATAGACTGATAGTATGAAGGTTTTATCTAATAGACTGATAAAGGGTTTATCTAATAGACTGATAGTATGAAATGTTTTAACTAATAGACTGATAAAGGGTTTATCCAGTAGACTGATAATAGGAAGGTTTTCTCTATAGACTAGATCAAAATCTGGAGCCTCCAGTGTTGTTCCTATGCCATGAAACATGTGAACAGTTCTGAATGTCAGTATCTGTGTGTATCGTTTCTGACAGAAGTACATAGACAGAGGAGTCAGGACCTATACCTGGGCACCAGTCAATGGAACAGACTACAGGTGAGCCGTCTCAGCCACATAGGCAGATACTGTACCCCAGTGTTGTACTATTAGTTCATAATGCTGTCATATATTTCATTATGTCACTAAAGAAAATTTGTATTTGTCTTTACTGCCACTACCTACTGAGAGTTCTCCAGTCGATGGAGGACACCATTTAAACCAATAGGGGTCACTCTCTAGTCTCTAACATATTATGGCCTGCAACGTGTTCAGCATTTCCTTGTTGAATGGGCTACTACATATAAGAGGTTTTTCTTTTGTTTGCCATTGAACATGCTGAATAATATTTATGTAATATGCATGTGCATTTTTATCATAGCATTTGTTAAATTACTGTATAACCATTTTTAATCTGAACCATAGACTTCATGTTTTTACCTTCTCTAGGTAAAATCTAAAATAGTTTTATTAGTGTTTCTTAATTGTTGGAATTTTCGTGACTAAAAGCATTCATGCTACAAATTGGACTGCACATAACATTTCAGAAAACGTCAATACATTTCAGTTTTCCGAACAAATCACTCTCCCAAACAACCTCCATCCCCAGAGTTCTATGTTTTCATTCATTTTGATTGCGATGTTCTTTTCTCCAGCCTGGCCCTTGTTCTGCCTAAATACAGTGAACACTTCATTCAAGCCAAACACGACGACGACATCAAGCAAGCTACGTGTGAGTATAGCGTATGCTGTCATGTTGCCATACAGTCAGCACTGAGCAACAAACTGTATACATTCTGAGGGTCATAACCTCCAGTAGCTCCACTTGCTTTATATTTCGTGCTCCTAGCTGGAACCGCTCCTTTGTATTTGCTCATCAGATCAGTTGGTCTCTACAGTGCTTTTCCTTTGTAGTGTAACCCACTGGTCAGTTGCCCTGCACTCCCACACATACCCAGCCCAAACACTGGCTCTTTTGATCTTGTCTGCTTGCTCTTTCTCTTCTCTCCCTCTCTACTTCCCTCTTTTGGCCCTCCTTTTGGCTTGGGAGCAGACAAAGCCTCCCTTACCTCCTCCCCAGGCTCGTTATCGCCTCTCTCCCTCCAAACTTTTTCACTGCGCCCCTCCCTTTCCACTATGTTTCAAATGTCCGATTCAATCTCTCCCCGCTCTCTTTTCTTTCACTCCACCTTTTCTTTCTGAAGGCTAGCACAGGATAACATGCTACCCACAGCATGTTAGGCTACTCTCTGGATCCTGCATCTCTCTCTCTCTCTCTCTCTCTCTCTCTCTCTCTCTCTCTCTCTCTCTCTCTCTCTCTCTCTCTCTTTCTCTTTCTCTTTCTCTCTTTCTCTCTCTCTCTCTCTCTCTCTCCCCCTCTGGGCTGTAAAGCTGTCTTCACCTCTTTCTCTTTTTCCCTCCTAGTCTCCCTCACCTCCTCCCTTCCTTCTCCTCTTCTCCAATTTATAGTTTTTTTCCTCTGGCCGTGCTTCCCAGGCTCACTCTCACTGTGTGCTACACTCTGCCTGCTTCTCCTGACAGCGATGAACATAGCTAATAGTTGCTCATAACTCACAGGGAGACAACCCATTCACACACACACAAGCAGGTGTGCAAACAATCATACTTCTTTCTGTTTATTCCAACTTGATTTTGATACAAGTTATTCTCCCTTGTGTCCTCTCCTGTCCTGCTTCTATGTTGGAATCTTACAGCTTCTTCTTGGGGCAAGTAGTCATTATTCTTCTGTATTTCTCCTGCCAAGCAATTCTTCCCTTTACTCCACTGCACAATCCTGTCTGTCTTCCCCTCTCTGTTTGCATGTTACTTTTCATATATGTATGCATGGAAGTAAAGGATGGATGGATGGCTGGTAGGGATGGGACGATATGCTTATCTCACGACACAATACGATGCAGAGTTATGTTATTTCTGAGCCACAATTCTTTCTAGCGATGGCATTGGCTTGCTAGAATGTAAACAACAATATAAAAATGTCATTACAAAGCACACATAATATAATTTTGATGGAGAGTTTGTGAAATTGTGATGGGCAAACCATCTAATTTGTGATTACAACAGCAGAATAAAATGGAGCTAATATCACGATTCATTTTAACTTTTTTTGTATTGCACTATATTGAATTTTGATATATCGTCCCATCCCGAATGGATGGATGGATGGATGGATGGATGGATGGATGGATGGATGGATGGATGGATGGATGGAAGAAAGACTGAAAGAATTACTCTGGAGTATGAATGCTTAATGATGGCTTTAGAGATGGATGGGTGGATGGGCTCTTTGATCATGGAATATAATTAGTGGAGAAAGACTGGATTCAGCACATAGCCATCTGGCTTTAGTGGATTTTTTTATAACTTTGATGTGATGCCATAAAGCATAAACGGCTGATGGAGCAGTTATTCGAGCAGATGAGATTCTGACTGGATGTTTCTGCCTCTGTATCATTCCCTCTCTGCCATAAAGAGTCTGTCAGTGTGCCATAAAGGCTGTCAGAACGTTTACGGGCCTGTTAAAGAAAGTAACACACCATGCCTGACTGCCACAGACTACTCTGATAGGGAGAGTGGGACACTAAAGATCTCTGTGCAGCCGTCTAGGGTTTCACTCTGGAGCCAGACCACCAATACCTCGATCCATCTTACCGCTTTCCTCCAGTAGGTGGTTCCTGCAGCCACTTGTCCTCCTAATGCATTAGGGATGTTCCCTAGCCAAGGGTGTGATGGATGAACTCAGGTCTTTCATCCATGTTAAAGGAATGCTGTGTTTTTAGTAGCGGGAACTATTAATGGGGTTGAATTAACCCTAGTCCATCTGTGTGTGAGAGAGAGATGGTGATGGACAAGTGAGGAGCAAAGAAGAAGAGAAAAGATATGTGGTGTAGAAAGAGGCTGGACAGAGAGCCACCCTGCCCAGTCTGTAGAGAGACAGCATTACAATGAATCTGCCCGTAATGTTTTATGTGGAGGACATTGTTTCATCCTGCACCAGATTTCCATGACCCCGTCGAAGCTCGGCCCTTAGTAATAGATTTCGCAGACTGCACACTCCGACAGCATTATATTTTAATGGCAATGTCCAAGATGTCTTCATTTTAAAAGACCAGCGAATGATGGTCATTGATGCTTTTATGAGATAAGAAAGACTAGGCATGGCGTTTGAATGAAATCCAAAGCCAGGGACAACAAAGCACGGCATAGGAAGGCATTTACTTCAGTTGTGTGTGACTGTGAACATGTTTTTGGACACATTGTTTCATTGCATGCCTATGCTCTTGTCTCCCTTTAGTCACTTCCCGTTGTGCATTTCCACAAGCATGTACATATAAGCATTTGAGACTTTTTATTTTGTCTGGTGGGTCTCAAATGAGCATTCTTTTACTGCTGTACAGTACTGCCTACTATGGGACTTATTTGCTACTTTGCTACATAGTTGCTACAGACTTGCATCATGTGTCAGATGCTTTTTTATTGCCTTTTTCTTTCTGACTCTACAATCCCCATATCTTCTCTTTCTCTCTCTCTCTGGGGTCACAACAGGGCAAGAAGGCAAGTATTTCTCAGTCCTTTATTCTCTTATGCTTCCCTACTGCAGCTCCATCCACTCTCTCTACCTTTATCCAGCACCTCATATCTGTCCAACAGTGTGTGTGTGTGTGTGTGTGTATACGTGCATGAGCCTGTTGAAGGCAACTGCACCTACTGCACCGTTAGCTATAGTATGCGTGCTACTGTGTCCAATTATTCTGACCACCAGCATTTCCTAAAATTCAACATAACCATCCATCCATCACGCCCATCCATATTTTTTAGTCTGCTATATAAATAAAGTGTATTATTGTTATTATTATGAATAGTCTATCTGAATTCATCTCTGACTGCATTTTCAACATTTTATGTATGTAGCTGTCAGCTTTCTGAGGACTAGTCTAATTACTATGATCATTTATTGTGGAATACTCCATGATCTGATAAATGATGGTCCTAAAGCTTGTGTGTTTGTATTTTAAAAAGCCATGGATACCATACAGCCGGAGAAGTTTGATGAGTTTGGTCACACCTTCATTGCTCCCAGGTGAGTTTTCACAAAACTACAGTACAACCCATGTTTAATATACAGGAAGAAACAGGGGTCCCGGATTGAAATGTTGTAAAAGATGATGAAATTATGAGCTTTGCTATGCACTGATCACTATAGCAATATTATGTACTGTTTTCTTCAGGGAGTACTGCAAGGATCTGAAGTTGTCAGTCAACAACACCCAGTTCCTCCTCGACTTCAACCAGTACATTGATAGGAATACTCCACAATCATGTGAGTCATACATCATTTATTTTTATTTCACTGTATACATATGCCTTAGTTCTGATGTCAGCCTGCTGTATTATATTGTTATGAATATTGTAATACCACAGGCCCACTCAAGGTCACCTAAATCAATAACACTTGCGTCATTATGAGTGTGTAGTTATGGATATGCAAGTGCATGTGTGTATGTATACGTGCATGTTATGTTTTGCTGTTAGCCAGAGTGGATTTTCCTCCTCTGATATCATGATGGTCAACCTCTGAAGGTCAGAGCTTCACTTTGGTCATTTGATTAGTACAATGACATCAGCCTGATCGACTGAGTTTCCTAGAAGCCTCATGTTGTCACGCTCCACTGACTCATGATGTTTGATTTGTCATCATCTAATGGATCTTACCCCTACTGTAGCTTACTACCATGCAGCTAATGGATCTAGGTATCCTTCCATCTTATCCAAGGTCAAGTCACATACATCTACATAGTTTCTGCCTTTCTTGCTGCTGTTTGTGCAATGTGATCTCACGATTTTGTTCACAGAATGCTTATGAAAAGTTATGGAATGCTTAAGAAAATGTTTAAAAATCCTCCCTCAGCTGCAAGACTTAACATTTGATTGTTAAATATTTAATTTTCTTATACTTGTAGTTTTTCATAAGTACCTCCCCTGACAGTGGAGGTTGAACTCTCTACCTTGGCATCATCTCACACCTAAAGCTACACCAGCCAATCCTTCACAAAGCACTTCATGGTTAGACATGACTGTCTAACGGCTGCTCAGTGACGGCCTACAAAAACAGGTTTCACTGCTGTATGATTTCCTGACAAGCGCCCTGAGATCAACCTGCTCTAGTTTTTTACCTTCATTCATCCAGGGAGGGGATTTGGCTGAATGTGCTTGCTCCTTTTCAGCCTCCAACTTCACATTCATACGATTAATCACATTCACGCTTGGAGCCTGTCCAGTACTTCTACCGTTGGCCAGTGAGCAGCTCCACTGGAGCAATTATGGGTTAAATGCCTTGCTCAAGGGCACATCAGTGGTAGTTCTTGAGGGAGCTGAAAGCATCACTGATTCACATTCCCTGCCCATATTTCCCCAAATGGTCCAGGGATTTGAACTGGCAACCTTCCTTCTCAAAAAAGTTACCTTAGACTACCATTACGCCCTTCACCACTGTTCTCTACTAAAGAGTGTTAGAGTAACATTGAAGTTTTCTTTTTAAAATGCATCTTACCTTGTTTAATCTGTAGGTAATGTGTCCCTGGTGAGTCGACTGATCCTGGATGCCGGGCTGACAGCCGAGCTGGTTAAACTTTGGAGGGAACAGACAGTGTGAGTTGGCCAATTTCTTCTGCACTATACACATACTGTGGATTCTGATTTGAGCAATGCAAATAAGAGTTCCTGTTGTTTACCTCACAGTGTTAACTTAATTTGTTAAAGTAAAGAAAGAAAAGAAAAATGCTAGACACTGTAAACATCTGTGTTGCATCCATCCAGTACTGTACCATAGCTGGTGCTTATTCACACACCATTTACAAGTTGTATTCTTTTGCTCTGCATGATTTGATCATGCTCAACCAATGAAATGGAATGAAAACAAGGCACAAAATGCATCTCACACCCAGCCATACTGAACTTTGCCAAGACATGTTGATTTGAGAAGAGAGTAAAGTAATTAGATCAGTGTGTTCCCTTTATGGTGTGCTCACTTGTCTGAAATAATCCACACTAAGCCTTTTCTGATACACACAAGAACATGCAGACACAAACACACACACACACACGCACACAACACACACATGGATATGCACACGCGCTAACACACACATTACAGGCTCTCTGTTCAGCATTAGGATATAGAGACAAGTGACAATTTGTTTTGAAATCTGCCTGCAGCCTGTTCCTTAAGTAAGGCCATGTTGCATTTACAAACATGCACACTCTTTCCAATATGATGATCTTCTCCCTCTGTGATTCACTTTGATGTTTGATTGGCTGGTGTTTTCCATGTTCTCAGGGATGGGATAGTGGCCAGGTTTGTAGCCACAGATGGAGGGATCACAAGAGTCTATCCCAGAAGGTAATCTCCCTTCATACATCTCAATTTCTCTTTTACTTATAGCTTGACAGTGTTTGTTCTGGCCTCGCGAAACGGCACAGCAACTATTGCCCAGATATCTGATGGTGTAAATGTGTGAGATGAAAATGGATAGTGGACTGTGGATACTCTTAGGTTGAGCTAATTCTGGCTACTTTTCTCACCTGCTCCACTGGGTTATTTTCCAGAACATGGAGGATTAGATGTTTTCAAATTAACTCCCAGAGCCTGCCAGGCCAGCACAGGACATGGTTCAAATCCATATATCCAGCAGCCAAACGCAGCTCATTTTCCTCAATTTACTTTTTTGCTACTTTCATCCGTATTAAACTCAGCCGTTCCATTCGGTTAGATTACAACATTCCAATTGGAGATGGATGCATATTCCTCTTGACTATAAAACATGAAATACAATCTCTTATTGCTTTTACTGGATCTCATCCATGTCAGACATCCATTGCTTTGGGTGTGACTCATATTTTGATGACCAAAATCTGGCTATAGATTTGAGTTTAAATTGCTCTAATACATCTGCTTCAAACACATTTCTTCTGTGTTTTATGCCCATAATGGTCCCATATATTAAGTTACGTGAGTGTGTTAACACTTTCAGCGCCGGGGAAGAGTGGATTGAGAATCCCGAGACGTACGAGTCCAGCTTCTACAAGAGGACCCTGGACAATGAAATTTATATTTTCACCGCTCCATATTTCAACAGTAAGTTTCCCGATAGGTTTGTGTGTGTGTGTGATTTGGTGTGCGTGAGCATCTTCAGTGTGGTCTGGCACTAAGCCTATCCTCCTCTCTCTCTTTGGACATCATTCCAGCTCTGCTGCCAATGATCTCACTCTTGAGGCCTCTCTGATACCACTCTCTTCATCCTTCTCCTTTTCCCTCCGTGTCCTCCACTACTCATCCCCACCCTCTCCCCTTCTTGCCCTGTATATACTCCCCGTTATCTCCACTGATCTGTCTAGCAGACATCAGGGCTGTAACTTAGCAGTAGTTACACTTGACTGCATTAACACATGTACTGGCTTCATGGACTCCACTCGTGCAAGAGTACAATGCAAGCAGATAAAAATGTGTGGAATTTCTTGCAAACGATTGTGACTCTTCCAAATAAGTACAATTCAAATGCTTTAATGTTCACTGCCATGTACTTTTAAGCATGATTTCAGTGCAATTGCCATGATTGCTGTTCCCCTTGCATCTCCCTCCTGTATTGCAGCAGAGAGCAGGGAGTCTGGCTCTGAGTCAGGTATTCTGGTGAGCAAGGCTGTGGACCTCACCATCAATGAAGTAAAACTCAAACCAGCAGGTCAGTCTTGCCAATGACCAGACTAGGCGTCACCTCATGTCATACACAATACAAGTGAAAAGACTCATTAACTAGCCATTGAAATTGTATCTTTCCCTATTTCATGTTTTTTTCCGCAGTGGTGGGAGTGAAACTCAACATCACGTCCTGGATGAACAGTTTCATGAATGCTACATTGAAAGTGAATGTAAGTCATGTTTGTATATTTTGTTCACCATTGTATTGTATGCACTCATAATCCTCTTTACACTTTCTGTTATACTTTCAGCTATTAGTGTACAGTATTTAATTCCTTGATATGCGAATCATTTTTTTCCCCTTCAGTGCAAAGACGAGATCTGTGGCTGTCTGAGGAATGATAAGGTACAGCAACCAAACTCTTGTTGTTACAGTAGATTTTGTTTTAGATACAATCTGGAATTTATCTGACAGCTAAATTTTGGTCATATCCACATATATTCTTAAAGACTTTCCTATCTTTCTAAAATATAAACAATCCTATTACAGCATCAAAATACATACAGTATAACATGTTTAGCTGTCACATATTGTCTGTCCTCATATCAAAAGCAAATTATATATATATATAAAAAAATTAAATTGTCTTCACTGTCAAATCACTATGTAAGCAAATTCAGTGATGGGGAGACATTGTTTCAACAGGTGGCGGTATACTACAAATACTGAAACATGATATAAGGAGACTATATAAAGAGTGTCACTCTAAAATCAAATGTTCACCATTTGAAAAATCATATGCCTGCACTTACAAAATGATTGCTGGTGTTAAAGTAAATCATGTTACGGGTTACTATTAATTATTACATTAAACATGAATTTCCTTTGTTGTGCAACATAAAAACACACAATTATGATCAATAGTCAAGAATCTAGATTCAAACATGCAAAAGTCAAAGCTGAAGGATTGAATGAGTTCTAGTTGTAGTCTTGGAACCGCTTTGACAACATAATAGTCAGTGGTCAGTCAAGGACAAGTGACCCACATCCTTTTGCACTTTACCTCAAATTTTTACCACATATCTTGATTAGCTTCCCTGATATGTTTTGTCTTTGTGGTATTGCCATACCATATAGAAAGCCTTATAGAATAAAATTGTGATGGTATGATAAGACCTTTGATTAAAATGTGTCTATGTTCTTGAAGACTGAAAAAATTGTGTCTTTGAAAAATAGACTGATGAATTTCAGGTGTTTCAAATGTGGTAGCAGAAATGTATTTATTGCATTTTTTGAAAAAAGCACTTCATATATGACTGTTTATCCCTTCACTCTGCAGCATGTGGACTGTGTGATCCTGGACGATGGGGGTTTCCTTCTCATGTCCAATCAGGAGGAGTATCTTACCCTGGTGAGTTAGTATCAACCATTCTCTTCAGCTTATCGTAGCCATGTGTGTCTACCTGGGTGAGGGCAATGTATCTATTGGCTTCCTCCAGATGATTAGTGATGGTAAAGGTATAAATCATCAAATAACATAAATCATGAAACAACATACTCAGAAAAGTTCAAAAAAGCTTTTGCCTGTAATCATATTTCCGGCCTTGTTCAACCTCCCTCCATACCTGGCTCTTCTAACCTCTGTCACAGCAATCCATCAATCACTTATAGAGGTCAGATGAAGGTCTTATGACTCAGCTAAGTTATGAGCATGGTGCGATGGCGTGGAGCCGTTTGAAAGCTCCGGCAGGACAGTAGTACATCCATGTCTCCAGTAAAGTCGAACACTAGCCACTGGAGGAGGATCAAAGAGAGGATGTTCATGGGTTTCCAGTCAGTCATGGTAGCTGCAGTGAAGTCAGTCCCCTGGGTGCGCCAGCGGTCATCTCCGCTATGATAACTCCACTGTTACAGTTCCCTGTGTGTCAATGATATGATATACAGTGGGTTTGGAAACATTTCATGACAGTCAGGATAGGACATCTGCTGTTTGACTTTTGACCCTTATAACTGTCTTGATGTTTTGCATGCAGCTTAAGCATATGTATGTATAAGCATCCTGCAATCTCCTTTTCACATTGCGAGTGATACATTTGGTATTCGATGGGATTATGAAGGATTTTTTGACAGTTAAAGGGAAAAACTCCACATATATGTGTGTTTGTAATCACACACTTACCCAGGACTATGGATTCAATACAAAAAATGATCTTTATTTACATCAAAGGAATGTGTAGGCTCATGATCCTGATGAAGCTGTATGCGAAACAGTCTTCAATAAAGATTTTTTTTTGGACTGAATCTATAGTCCTGGGCCTTAAGTGGAGTTACGTGGAGTTTTTCGCTTTAGCTTTGATTATCTTCTTGCATTCTCTAGCACCTTCTGACCCAGAGTATACGCTGTGCACAAAGCCTTATCTTTTTTATTTGGGATTTTTTGACTGTCTTTGTATCGCAGCAGGACATACAGTAGCTGAATATTTTGTTTAAAGGAATAGTTCACCCAAAAATGAAAATTCTCAGGTGAAATTTGTTAGTCCATATAACACACAGGGAGGTTGCCAGCACAGCTTCGTAGCAGCCTTCTCCAAAACAACTGAAGTCAATGGGGACCTGTTCTTTAGAGTTCCAAAACAAAAACAGCCAAACAATCACACTGTGAATAGAAAGACCTATACACCATTATTTCCATTACTCAGGTCTTACTGACTGACCCAGATACCTGTGTTTTTTGGTGTGTGTGTGTGTGTGTGTGTGTCTAGATAGGTCAGTTCTTTGGCGAGGTGGACCCTGTGCTGATGATCAACCTGGTCAACACCTCCCTGTACTCCTACAACAAGACCTACGACTACCAGTCTGTCTGTGACCCTGAGAAAGACAGCAAGGCCGCAGCAGGACCGCGCTCCGTCTATGTGGTGAGATGCTCGCTCACACAAGCTGTCACACACCAATCACAGATAATTATTGTAAACCCACACACTCACACATTTCCCTTGACTTTGACTGCTAGATTTGGAAATTTGAACTGGACAGTACATGACTTTCTTCTGCCGTCTCTCTCCAGCCTACCATAGCAGACTTGCTGAGTATTGGCTGGTGGGCCTCCAGCGCTGCCTGGTGAGTGTGCAGGTGTGTGTGTGTGTGTGTATTGTAGTGGGGGTGCATTTGTACTTTAGTGTAGGAGTGTGCATGGGAGAACATTACAGCATCACTTCCCGTATGACTGTCCACCTGCATTATGTTCTGCTATTAAAATAGAAATGACTGCTACATCCCATGACATTTACAACAACAATGACTCCAGCCTCAGACAGATGTCTAGTTGTTATTGAACAGTGTTTGGCTGCTGAAGGTAAATGAGTTAAAGTGGTGTATGGTCTACTGACTCATTCTATCTGACTCATTTTGTCTTTGTCATTCTCTCTGTCTAGGTCGATACTCCAGCAGCTCTTCTTCAGTCTCATGTTCCCTAACCTTCTAGAGGCAGGTGAGTAACAGAAACTGGGACTGTGTAAACTGTAACCTTCAGCAGAATATTTAGCTACATATCTTATCCTTTGATGTATTTTAATCTCAGCTCTTTCTCTCGCATCCTTCACCTTATCTCCTTTGTTCCACGCCTTTCTCTTCTCTCCAGTGGAGTCAGCAGAAGAAGACATACCAGATGCCATGTTTAAGGAGAGCTGTATCACAGAGCAGACGCAGTACTTCTTTGACAATGACGAAAGATCCTACTCAGGTGTACTGGACTGTGGAAACTGCTCCAGGTACGTGTGAGTGTGTGTGACAGCCTGTTTGCGCATGTCATGTATGTGTGTTCACACTGTACATGTGTTGTGTTGTTAACGTACGAGAGATTTCCCACCTCTTATCTACTTCCTGGATAATTGTGCATCCTTGTGTTTAATGGTCTGCTGGGATCGGTCCAGAATAGTGTTGGTTTCCTGGCCTCTCTCTGTTTTCCAGCCTGATCTCAGGCAGCTGCTGTCTGATGGGTTCTGATCAGACACAGATTACCTTGATCTGTCAGTGAGCGGAATTGCAGAGGAAAGCACAAAACCCCTTTTATCTGGTTTTCCTCCTTCGGTTTCTGGCTATACTTCAAACTCATTGATACACACGTTCACGGACCACTGCACATTTACTTTGCTCTAACCTCCTTTTGTGTCAAATCGGGCCGTCTGGGGGGTTAAATATGGCTAGAATTACGGAGTGTTATGAGCCCCACGTGCCTGGTGCTTTACTCTCCAATGTTAACGACTATAGACAGAGAAACTTTAACGACCACCATAAAAAAGGCCAATCCCTAGAGGAGAGGAGAGGTATGTGTGTGTGTATGTATGCGCACATGTGCATATGTGTTTGTATATATATGTAAACCTTCTCTCATATGTGATTTATCATTGGTTGTGTGCCCATTCCAGCTACACATATTATCACTCTAACCCAAGCTTATTATGAATACAGACTCTTCAATTGATTGACTGAATATGTGTGTGTGCGTCTGTCCATGCCCACATGTGTGTATTTCTCAGGATGTATCGTGCCGAGAAGCTGCCCAACACCAACCTAGTGTTCCTGATCACCGATGCCAAGGCAACTTGTTTGTCATGTGACCCCAGACCGCTTCGACAGGCGGAACAGCCCTGTATCCTTTCCCTCAAGTCGTAAAAAGTCAAGCATAGAGATACACTTCCTTTTTACTCTCCAGCCCTCCATCCCTCACCCGTACGACTGTGGGGCTTTAAAGTCTGGATACAAGGACACACACCTAAAGGGTTTGCAGTAGGTCCCCAGAATGTTCACAGGTGAACAGTAAACCAGATGCACGGCATATGAAAGCCGCTCTCGTGTTACTCCTGGATTAGATTTCTTTGTTTAAAATCATCTGGGCTGCATGCTGCCATCAGGTTGAATTAAGGTTAAGAGAAGGTGTGTGTGTGTGTGTGTGTGTGTGTGTGTGTGTGTGTGTGTGTACATGTGTGTGTGTGTGTGTGTGTGTGTGTTGTGCATGCACAATCTGTTTGACAGATGTGTCTTGACTGTAGCTTCCTGCTGGTGCAACAGTAAAGGTGTCATCATCAGAGGTCACCATGGGGTCACAACAGGGGCCTCCAGTTCAATATGCTGCTAATGAGGACACACACATATCCCCCGCGCACGCACGCACATACACACACACACACACAGTCTTACTTATGTCACTTTTGGGGCATTTACATAGACTTACATTCATTTGCTGGAGACTTACCCTAACCATAACCATAAGCACTACTTACCTAAACCTAACCCCTACCATAACCTTAACCTAACCCTAACCTTAACCACTGACCCAAAAATCAGCTTTTTACCAATTGGGGACACGGCTTTTGTCCCCCAATTGCACAAGCCGTCCCCAGTCAACTGGTCTGGTGTGTGTCCCTGAAAGTGACTTAAGTCATACCCACACACACACACACACACACACACACACACACACATATGCACGCATATATACATATGCATGCATATATACGCTATTTCAGCAAACCAAACACGTAGAAATGACATGGCATAATGATGAAGATGAATTTAAATGCCTCCCTAAGAATACAGTCAGTGTTTCCATTAGCAGGCTGTATTTGTTAAGTCTGGGACAAGAGGACAAAATGAATCGCAATTAATCATGTTTAATTTTTTCTGGCTGTTATGTTATGCTCACTGGTTCCACAATGCCGCTTGGCCTCATATACTATCATGCAAATTTATTGCTGAGGCTGCCTTTCTGACTTCTTTATCTGTCTTGGAGATTAACAGAAGTCCAGCAAATATCTGGAAGATTGTATTAATTAATCTTCATTCATATACACATGCAGACATACACACACACATACGATAAATGGCTGAATCTATGCTTCTCTTACAGAAAAAAACTCCAGTAGTCATTTTCATGATTACCTGTGGCCCACTCCACCTGCCATGTTTGATTAAGATGTAGATACGTCTTGCAGATCTGTGCTCAGGGTGTCGGTGGCGTGAGTTGAAGCTGCTTAAAGCTTTTTGGCAGGAAAATCCGAGTCAGCACAAGTACGGACTCATTTAATTATTGCCGTTGAAAATGTTAAATGTGTACTGGTGATGGCATATTGTGTTTTTCCTGAGTGTGTGTGTGTTCAGCTGAAGGCCCAGATCCATGTGAGCTGGCTCAGAACCCCAGATACCGGAAAGGGCCAGATGTGTGTTTTGACAACGATGAAAATGTAAGACACAGCCACACATGTGCCTTTGTGCAGGGGATATTGCTGGAAACAGCTCTATTAATGAAGCTTCACAGTTGGCCCCCATCAACCTCTGTCTGGTCTTCATCAGCATTGTGCTTCTTGCATGCGTTCATAGCAACTGGCTGCCTGCTATTCCATTCTGATCTATCCTTCATTTATTCATTGCATCATTTTTTTGTCATAAATTTTGCATGCAATTCTCACTGCTGTGTTTATGTTTCTCTTTCTTCATATCATCTTTTTCATTCTTTTTCTATCATTCTTGTTTTATGGTTATGCATCTCAATGGCTGCTGCTCTTGTCCATCATGGTAGGATGAGCCCTTGTGCCCAATCAGCAGAGGCTCTGGGTTGAGTCCCACACCTGTCCTGTTGTTGCTGGTGCTGGTGCTGGTGCTGGTGCTGAGCTCAGGGTTAGTGTCGCCACACAGCTTCATCTGGTCTGGAATGAGCCACTGTGATCTCTACTATCCCTGCGCCTTGGCAAAGTGCACAATGACATGCTTATCTTCTCGACAGCTGGTGCAAAGTCTGTTCTAAAAGTTTGCAGACCTAAATACATTTACTTATTGTTATATCTGCTGGACCATTGTCTTCTAAAAGTATGTGATAGGTAGGTTGATAAACTACGTTACTTAATCTATTTGGAAAACAGGTTCAGTCATTTCAAAGGCATACTTGAGTCAAAATGGTGTTTCCTTGACACATGATGAATGAAGGAGTATGGGGTTTCTCTTCTGTTTTCTTCATTTTCTTGGTTGCCCATCACCATTTGAATACTGTTCACTAGTACATTCTTCACCTGCAACTTGAAAAATGTGATACTTTATTGATCCCTGTAGGGAAATTCTTTTTGTTTGCGCCCCTCCAGGGAGGTCAGAGGTCAGGGTCAGTTCCAGAGCAGCGCTGGAGCTGATAGAGATTCAGTGTCTTGCTCAGGTGGTACACTCTAACAGGGCAGATGTTTGTCGACATGGGGCTTGAACCTGGGTTATACACAGTGCTTAATTTGTAAAGGATGAGGTCCCGGAACACCAAGTGGTCGGTATTCCCGTGAGTCAGTGTGGAGGGAAAAGGTTCCAGAACATATCAAGACAACAAGCGCATTGGAGGCACGGTGGTGCTCAGTACAGCAATATAGCTTACTGTAGACCAACAGCCTACACATTACTAAATGACCAACTATATTACCTTAGATCTCCGACTACTGGGGACCTATAACAATATTTGATTATTGCATAGGCTACATAATGCTCATTTTGTCCAAAATGATGGGTTTTTACAAACCTGCCCTTCAAGAAGTGGAATAAAGATATAACTGCGCTGTGCACAGCATAAAAATGCACACACTTGGCTGTGAGATATCCTAATCATACATAAACATATCAAGGAAACTGCAATGGCTTCAACCATTTGCCAGACAAATTCTGGTTTGAGTAGTTAATTAATACTCAACACAAATACTTTCATAGGATATCTATTTTGAACGTAGGACACAATGTCAGTGAATAATGAAATGACAGAAATAAAACGTATCATGGTCATGCCATGTAGCTAGAAGTAGACCTAAATGCGACTCTCAGCTGGACCACGCTGATTTTGAAATACCCACATTGATGTGGGGCTTACAGCCCTTCACGTCAACCAATTATATTACCAATTATTTCTGGACACTCAACATAACATCCGCAATTGCCTACATATTTAACTGTGGGACTTACAGGTCTGCACTCCAAATAAGTTCTGTTTTCATCTATGCAAATATGAATTTAGATGTTATTGTCCCAGCAGAGAACTGTAACACGTTTAGAAACAAACAAACAAAAAAAAACATGCTTACCTTGTCTAATTTTCCAAAAATAGTCCACACAGCGAACATATGGACAGCAAATTCAACTGTCTTTTAGCCATGATCATGTCTGAAGTTTACCATAACACACTCTGCAGAGCAGCTCACTCATGTGACGTGATTACTATGCGCTTGTTGCTACTTTCTAATAGAGTAATCACCTGTCGTCTTATGGAAATGAGCCAATTCAGTTTTTGGAAGGGGGGAAAGGAAGAGTCAGTTATTGGGATTATTACATGGCAGACAAGACAAGACAAAAAAAAAAAAAAAAAACTTTCAGAGGTGCCGGGTCCATGCAAATAAGTACCGGATGTAGTCCAAAACCGCAGGTAGTCCAAAACCGGGAGGTGCCGGATCCTGTTCCAGCAGGATCTGGCACAAATTAAGCACTGGTTATACAGTTGAAGGATGGTCAGCCACTAGGCACACATGGTAACCACTAGGCTGCCCTGCTACCAAAATATTGCATCCATCCTCGCATCCCCACTGGCCCTGGAAGTTGCAAATGGTTTATTTACATAAATACATTGTAGTTTGAAGGATATTTTTTTCACTGTTCCTCTCTGTCTGGATGGCTGTTAGATGTTGATACCACACTCACTCAGCCTGGGCAGCTACTGAAGACAGAGGCAAAGTTCCACTTTTGTTTCTAGTTAACCAGTCTGATAACAAAATGTTGTGGTATCAGTGATGTTCAGGCTGTTTGTTTTTTTAAAATCTGTACCTGTTCAACCTATTTAAAGCCATTCAGCACTCATCCATCTCGGTGTCATAACCTCAATATGGTTGTTTAAGGTTTTTCACTCTCAGAAACACCTGGATATTTATCATTGCTAACATACTTTCTCATATTTTGCCATACATTTTACTTTTTCCCATGCAAATTAAAATACTTTGAGAAGACAATAGCCCAGAAGATCTAGGGGAGATAAATATGTTCCAATTGGAAGAGAACAGAGTGAATCTTGACAGTTGAAGATGTTAAATCAGTTTGACATTAGCAGTTTTTGTTGGCCACAATTTCATTTTCTAAATGGAAACACTTAAATGTAATTCTTACTAAAAACATTGTGACAACAGCTGGTTGTTAGACTGAGACATGATAGCAAACACAGCTCTGTAGCTTACCTTGAAAAGATGCAACAGTTCAGTGAGTTCACTCAGTTAAATCCATAAAACAAAGGAGCAAGGTCGAGAAACTATGTATGAGAGCCTCCCAACTTTTAGCAATTTATAAGACATCTAAATATTTAGAATGATATTTCCCATATCTTTGTGAACTCAGCCTTTGATTGTGATATTAAGTCTTAGATCACACATATACACACAGACGACTTCAAGTGTGTGTGTGTGCGTGTTTATAGTGTAGAGAGGGTGGGCTGGGAAGCGAAGGGAAGCGAAGGAATGGCTGAGGAAGTGGATGAACAGAGAGTGAAAGTAGGCCACGGCCCTTCTCTTCGCTCCCTCCGTCCCATTACCTTTTTCTCAGCTATGCATAGGAAGAGAGTTTGTGTCCAGGCCAATCCATTTTCTCACCGGGGTAAACAGAGGAAGCTCCACATGGCTTTCCTGCCCTTTGAATACAGAACGCTCCCACCTCCTCCTCCTAGGCTTAGGGCATGCACGGATATCCTGAACACTGCCATCAAACAGAGAGCGACTACATGCATGCAGGCGGGTGCATGTGCATACACACACATGCACAAAAAGCATAATGAGCTTTAGAACATCTCTATAACTTAAACAGAGCATCTGATATGAGAGGTAGGCTGATATAAGATGAGGTATTTGATGATATGATATGATATGATATGATATGATATATTTATCGATTAGTCATTATTATTAGTAGTAGTAGTGGTACTAGTAGTAGTAGTAGTAGTAGTATTTATTGTTTTACTGTTTATCTAACTAACAACTGTTGTCTCCAACAGGAGGATGATTCTGACTGTGGAGGCGGGATCTGCCTAAGCCCCACCCTTTGGCCAATTCTTGGGCTCCAACTGCTGCTACTATGGCTCCTCACATTACAACACTCATGACCCCTACACACACACACACACACACACACACACACACAAACACACACACATTGATCGTCATCTTGTTTCACAAACGCCCAGAGAACACCCCCTGTCGTCTCGTCCTTCCCAGGATGTATGCAGAACATTTGCAACAAGACAGTTTTTTCTGACACACAACAGTATCAGCAGGTCCATCAATGCCATCACTGATTTGTTAATTCACTGCCAGTATGTAAGAGGAGCTTTTCTCCCATTCTCCAATGCCAAAGGGTGCTCATCCATCTCCTCCGTGTCATATTCAAGAATAGAAAAGCATCTACTGTGCTCAACTGCACTCAATTCCATGGTATACTACTTTATACTATCCTATGGTGCAAGAGTAAGAGCTAACCAAACCCTTTAATTCTGCCTCATCTGTTTCTCTATGATTTATTTGCCCTTAGTCAAGGGGAGGTTGAAAAGTTGTCCCACTATGCCAACTGAATATTATTCAAAGACTGTATGTTCACTGACAGCAATGATTTGTGTAGTTGTCGATATTGTTTGTTGCTTAATGATATTTATTGCATATGAATCATTATGCTGTATTCATTGTTCATATAGGCGATGCCACTATGGAAAAATCAATTTTGTTTGAGTGTTTTTTATGTATCTATCTATTTATCTATTTCATTTTTTGTACTCAAAAATCAACTAGCATTTAGTGACTAGCTAGGTGTTGTAGTGTAGCAGCATGTGCTCAGTACAGAGCTGAAGACAACACCAGTACTCTGACACCAAAGCTCCATACAGTACCAAGGACAATACATATACTGGACACATACCTACAGCATATACTCTACAGGCTGGGTTATATCACGAGAGTCCTCAGATGTGGGTATACATCAGTATTCAAGGTGCAGTGTTAGCCTTTCTTTCAGAGATGAACATGGTGTGGCACATTTAGTCGGTCTAAGATACCTCACCGAGAGTTAAGTGTTGAGGAAGGCCAGAGAGCACCCATATGAATAAATTTAGATCAAAACTTATTCAAATATACGATTCACAATTCCAAACATGTTTGTACTTGGTCTGACAGCTTGGGTTGTCCTTGATTTGATGCATCAAATTCCCAGTGCCTACGTAGCTCGAACAGTCTGTCTGTTATTTGAATGAAGTACCAATGCATCACTGTTGTATTCTTCTCATGTATGCTTCTATGCTAATGTTTGGTACAGTATAGCAGAAAGAGTAGCCCTTACAATAATATCTTATGTTGTCACATGGGCCAAATCTACTCCAGTTTATGTGGTCCAGACAACAATAGAAACGCTCATCAGTTTTGGTTGTGGAACCGGGATTTCAGTTTCCTCCATGATCGAAACAAACCTGAACCAGACTTGAGCTCATGTCCCAACACCTCTCTTTAATTACTAGTCCTGTTTCTGTTCCCTTTCTGGATCACCAGACTCAGGAGCCAAGATGACTTGTGAATGAGATCAGCATATCAAAACGACTGTTTCTTTGTTTTCTTCTCCTTGCTGTTCTCTTCCTTATGCTTGTTTCTTCTTTGTGTTGCTCTATAAGTGCTGTGAAGCAGACGCTGAAGGCTCAGTGTCGAAACGCTGCAATGTCATGGGATGAGCTTGTTTTGTGTTTGAACGCTGCCCATGCCCGTGGTCAGCATCAGGGCCTGCTGGAGAGGACTGATACCATAGCAACCAATTGTAACTTTGCATAGCCTTAGCTTTACCATAAGTCATAAAGGTCGCACAGTGCATGACTCCTGAGTTGTTTTCTTTTTCTGAATGACAGAGCAGTCCTCTCCACCATGTCGTCATGGTGACCCGCCGGTGTTGAGTGTTCAGGTTATGCCTGTCTATCAGAGTCGCGTGTTGACTTGTGTTTTCCCCCGGGGGTCCCGTGTCTATGTGCAGGCATGTGCGTGTCCCTCTGATATCTGATTGTGCTTTAATACATGAATTACTCTTTTGTGGAACTTGACTAGCCTGAATAAATTTTGTATACATTTGTACACTAATACTATTTACTGTATAAAAGAGAAAAAGAAAGAAGAGAAATAATGTTTATAATATGGTGTTGATTATTGTGCAAATATAATATATTCACAATAAAAGTGTTGTATTGTTATGACCTGAGGTGCACCTCTTTATTCAGTCACATCCTGACAACAACATTGGCTCCACCAGGAGGGCAGAGATCAGACTAAACATGACAATATATCCTTCCTACACTAGAGTAAGAGCAAAGCAAGACAGTTGCTGAAAGGGAGAATCTGCATCCCTCCCTCCCTCCCTCTCTCCCTCTCTCTCTCTCTCTCTCTCTCTCTCTCTCTCTCTCTCTCTCTCTCTCTCTCTCTGTGTTTAACTTGTCAGCTTGTTGGATGATGACGGTCATCCATCATTTTAATAGTGGAAGGCCAGAATAGAAAAACAAAAAAACATGAACTTTAAATACTTAGAACTGTGATTGTTTTTTTTGGTTTTGTTTTGTTTTACTATAGTGATATCACACCATGTTCTTTGACAAAATTAGGATTCCAGCTTGCTGTTCTAATTTGATGTATTTGTTGCTGAGGCTTAATGAAAAAGCTCTGCAAATGTAATGCGATTTTGCTGTCAGATTTGCATTTCCCAGTGGGAAAGTTGCAGACGAATAGAACAAAGTTTAATTTCATTTTGTCCCCAGTAATATAATGTAAGAGCTCCTTCAAATCTTTTTTTAATGTCGCTGCATGAACTAAAGTCTTTTTTTTTTTAAATGGAGCATGATGTTAGCAGACACTCGCCCATTAACGGAAACACATGAGCGCATACAGCACACACACACACACGCAGACACACACATACATAATGTACATATGCCCACCCAGGAGCATGCAAAATTGCTCTTTTAAAAGAACCGTGAACTAGTTATTTCCTGTTTGCTGAGGTCCTCTTGACAAATGTCTCCATATTGGCCTACTCTAGAACAAACACACACACACGCATCTGTGCATACATACATACGCTAACAGAGAGAGAGAGAGTAGGGTGACAGGATCTCCCTCTAGATGAAAGGCTTGGCTATATGTATGATGACACAGTATAGCTCACTGTGTGGCAGTGAGTCCTGACGGAGGTTTCATCCCTGTGTTTCTGATTTTGTGATGCCTCTGGAAGCTTTATTGACACAGACAGTCCTGCCATCCAGGCCCTGAGCAACAGTGGAAAGCCAGATGCTATAACGCCAAGGCCCGGGTTAGAGCGTGGCGTATTTATGTGTACTTTACTTGATGGTATTTTTGTTTTTCTGATGGAAATCTAAGGATCAATATGACCATAGCTTTGAGTGGCGAGTTTAAAGGAGTTTGTTGTTCTTGGAGATGGGTCAGACTGGGAGGTCTTCGTATGTGTGTTATATAGCGATAATGTAGAGGGGAGCGTGTAACGGGATACCCTTGTAAGTGGGGACGGGGTCGTACCCTTTAACATGCCTGGCTTAAGAAGTTGCAGACGCAGGGAGACGCAGGGACACTTTCTACATCTCTTTTCAATTTGCTGGATTGCATTTTAGTGTGAAACACTTGAGTAAAAAAAAACAAAAAAAACGAAGGAACTCTAAATAAAAGAGCCATTATTAATCTCACTGTTCTGACTTATTATTCGATTTCACTCAAGATGCCAATGCAATTATTCTGGTATTGTTTTGATGTCAAACAGAACAATGACAGACACATAAAGGCATTTTCATTTGAGTGAAGGCAGCCTTGGTTCTCTCTTTTTTTTCTTTCTATTTAAACACCCCACTATCAAAGACCACTTTCCACTGTTTTGATGTGTTGCTGCTGCAGTAGCATATATTTAACACAGTACACTCATTTGTGAAGCTAAGCAAGCTAGACCTCCCTTAATACAAGGCCCACCATGGAGGAACATTTCACCCAATATTATGCCCTCAAAGCTGCAGTAGTATGACTCATTGGTGAATAACTCTAATAAAAAAGAGTGGCATTTTGTGTTCAGTAACTCAAATGCGTCATCTACATAAAAAATTGCCTCAAAGACTCCATTGCTTTAAAGAATCTGGCTACAACCAATGTATCATTAGACAACCCCTTTAAAGTTCATGAACATTGTTTTGTTAGTGATATTACATCCTTTTACGTAGGCGTTCTACCAGATAATACTATTTTGGGAGCATAAATGCATCTTAGTGACGTTTTGATTTCACCATCAGCACTATATTTAGTCACAAACCCCCTCAACAGCCTCTTGGTCACATCACCCCGGGGCAGTCAACCCCAGCCTGAATAAACTTCCCTGATTCTGGTGGCTATAATTTGGTTGACCTGAGCTGCAACATTTTTAATTAGCACCATTCGTTTTTCCGGTTAGTGAAAAGAGAGGAGCGTTCCCGTAAACATTGACAGAAAGGTCACTCTGTCCCTGATCCTAAAACGGAACAGGACAAGGCCATTGGGGTCACTAAGGGTCTATGGTGCAGCTCTGAGATAACATGAATAATTTGAGCAATTCCTTAAAACACAGCATTGACGCAAGAGTAGCTGCTGCCTGTGTGTAAGTGATCTGTGTGAGTGCCTGTGTTTCTCTATGAGAGATACTCTCTTTCGCCCCAGACTTGGATCAAATAGTATTTGTAGATAATTCTTTGTGTTTGTTTTAGCCTGTATGGGATTTGCCGCAACAGGACAATACAGATAGCGTCAAATAAGTTGTTAATCACAGAAAAGGACACTAATTTTGCTTTCAAATACTTTCCTGTGATTGTTTAAACTTTCTGGCACCTGATCTGACAAACCCCACCCATCCGTAAGCTGAAGCAAACCACAAAATGTATTTGCAAATACAATTTGTACCAAGTCTGGTAAAGAGAGAGAAATGGTGTTACACCAAAGGTTAGAAAGAACACTAAACACATGCTTGGCATAGATTATCAGGAAATGCCATAGGCTTTTCCAAAGCCATAAACATGACCACACACTTATCTGTACTCACTAGCTTGATTTCGCTCTCTGTTTCTCTCTCTCTCAAACAGTGTGTAAGTGTGCTGTGCCTGCGTTGGAGTGTGTGTGTTCATCGTGATTGGCAGGCGTAACACAGAAAAACTCTCTCCAGGTGAATAGTCTCAACGGGACACATTCCATTCCAACCCAGATTGGGCTTGATTTGTGGATTTTCTCTGTGTTTGGAGTGGGGCCTAACACACTTTAACTGGTAACATGAGGTGTTAGATTGGTGGGGGGCACTCGCATATGCCAAGGATATGGAGTATGTCATACCCTACAAGGGCTTAGGTGCTTTGTTAAGTCCCTGTGTTAATGAATTTGACACTGAAACCATAAGTGGGGCTCTGTAATCATGCTCTGTGCTGTGCTGTATTAAACACAGTAGAGCCAGCCAGTAACAGAAGTTTAAGTGTGTTGTTTTTTCCCCAGGAACATTCCATGACCCACACACACGCACAAATACTCACACAGCCTACAAACCGAGAGAGCGAGAGAAAGAGCAACAGATAGAGATGAGAGAGAGAGAGAGATCGATAGAGAAAGAGAGTGAGAGAGAGAGAGGGAGAGAGAGAGAGAGAGAGAGAGAGAATGAGTCACCTGGTTGTGGTTGCAGGCACACGGCAGTCATCAGTCTGGTGAGTGTTGTGCCACTGGCAACTGTGCAATGAAATCCCTCTACTGAGAGGGAGTGTGGGGGAACGGTGGTAAAACTTTACCAGCTGGTCCTAAAGCCCCCACAGAACATGTTTGTGTGTGTGTGTGTGTGTGTGTGTGTGTGTGTGTGTTTATGCATCAAGTTACCTGTGTGTGTGTCTGGTGAATCGTTCAGGTGGGCTCTGAAGACCTGGGCTGCATGCTGTCCCGCCTGCCCCTACACGGTGTTCACCATCAACACGCTAATTACACGTATGAGGTCTGACACGGACGCATATGGGATGAAATGTACCTGCTGTCCCAGAGCAGCTTTTCCCTCTCTGTTCTTTTATTTTGCCCACCCCCGCCCTCCCCCGTGTGTCTCCAGTTCTGCGTGAGTCATGAGGGGGTAAATTAGCAGTGAGCAGCAGACAAGACAAGCTGACTGTTAGCAGATGTGTAAGAAGTGAGGAAACACAGGTTTATGCTCTATTTTAAGAGCTCCTCTCCCCCTTTCCCCCCGCTCCTTAGGAAGAGTTTGGTTTCCTATCTTGGCTGGATGTTGTGGCCATGGAATAGTTATTCTACTGCAATGATGGATGCTTGGAATTTTACAAAGTGATGTACTGGAAGCCAACTTCCTTTACGAAAAAATTTGGATTGTCTCACTGCGTGTAAGCAAGATGTTGAAAACACTATATTGTATTGAATGGCTTCAAGAATTATGTTGAATTTAATCCAGCACACACCACACCAGCGCAGACTCAATTCACTGTGGGTGTTCGAAGCCACATCTTATTTAGTACTTCATTCTAATGGCATCCCAACTGTTATTAACTGGTCCCAAAGGGAATAATATAATAAATTGTGATGTATTATTATAGATTACTGTAAGCTACCCAGCAGCATATAAAGTAGTGGAAATCAGCCCCACCTTTTCCAGCTGCAACATTAAAGTGATGCTTACACATTAATGCATCAATAATTATAATTCAATAATGTAATATATACTGTATTATTCTGAAATGGGCCATTCTGCATAATGAGTACTTTTACTTTTGTTGCTTTAAGTACATTTTGATGCTAATACTTTTCTACTTTTACTTAAGTAACATTTTGAATGCAGGACTTTTACTTGTAACAGAGTATTTTTATACTATGGTATTTCTACTTTTACGTAAGTAAAACATCTGAGTACTTCTTCCACCACTGGTACTACCACAGACCACTACTCCCCTCAGGAAGGTTGTTCCACAAATAAACACCTTTATCTGAAAGCCAGACAATAGTGGAAATTAGTTACTACATACATACATATATACATACATATATACATACAGAATACATATACATACAATATACTTTCCTCTGGAGTATATAGGTTGTGTATGTAAACGTGACCTATTTGTGTGTGTGTGTGTGTGTGTGTGTGTGTGGGTGTGCACTTGTGAGTGGCTAGCATATACTGTCAAAGGGACCATCACAATGGAGTGCGGGTGGGATGTTGATGTGTTTGTCTGACGTTCTTCGTGTGCGCTATGCTAAAGGATGTGTGTCATTTAAACAGTTATGGTTTGTGTGGATATACAAACTCACCAGGCCATTCTGTCCATGAATTGTTCCAAGGTTTGCTCCGAAACGTTCACGTCAACACCCATAAACACAGGAGAGAGGGAGGACAAAAGACTGATGAGGAGCACTGCCTATGAATTTGACTTGGTCTGTATCAGATATAGAATTTAAAGGATAAGGCTGGTGTTTTTTAATGCATTGCTTACCGTCAACAAATCCTATGAAAATAACAAAATCAGCAATGATTTTGTTTTGCCAACAAGTCTCGTCCATGTAGCTGGTGCCCAATGAAGCCATGTCCCAGCAGCCATAGAACTCCATTGTATTAAAAAAACAATTAAAAACACGTCAAAGAGCCATGCCGTTGCTCTGGGCAACATATTTCATCATCGTGATGCACCGGGCCAGCCGACTTATTCCTCAAACAACTTAATAAGCCAGCTATAAACACGTCTGCGATCTCAGGAAAGTAGTTCCGTAGCACCGAAAATAGTCCCCAGCGTAATGAAGAATTTGTTCCCATTTGAGTATGATTTGGTAATAACTACAACAGCCTGACTTTTAATGGTAACAGTTAGCGATTTTTAAAATTGAAACTATGTCTTTGTGAGCTGTATTTCAAAGTTTTTAGCTTACAGTTGGAGCCAATAACTTTCGGGTTGACGGCTAAAAACGGTACGTGGGATGTCAGAAATTAACGGGAGTAGAGCAAACGCATTGTTGATTTTGTTATTTTCATAGGATTTGTTGACAGTAAGCAATGCATTAAAAAACACCAGCCTCATCCTTTAAATAGTCGGTGTGTGTAAGTCTTAAAGAATTAAAGGTGAATTACACTTCTCAACATAATTCTTCTATGTTAATATTTGTGTATGAAAAGAATCTCTCAAAGCTCGATAGTGGAAACTAAAATGTAAAACCTTCAGCTGCTACATTACGATCTAACAAGAAACTGACTGTAGACCTGTAATGTCTTCCAGTAACTTTTACATCCAAAAGCTTTATTTGATAACGGTGCCATCAGTGTTGCAACAAACCACATTTCCGTATCCCATGAAATCCATGTGGAGGGTGGATTTTCCCAACTTTGTCCATTGATTTTAAATGGTTCATGGCATCACAGATTAAGTGATGAAAGAAACTCTGCTCTCCACTTTCTGTATCCAGTACAGTAAGTTTCAGTTAGACAGTAATTGACAGTGACAGTAAGCAATGTTCCCTATAAGAAGCTGAACTATCCTACAGCAAATCAATAGCATAGTGGTTGATATCAGTTATGGTCCTCTGGTCCTCTTTAAAGCTATTTTTGGGGAATGTTTTGGTGGCTTAATCTGCTAATGTGCATGTTAATGAATGGATAAAATTCCAGTTTTGCATCTCTCTCTGCCCACGTACTCTCTAGCCTTTTTTCATTGTCACAATCTGAAACTGTAATAAAAATGTCTGAGCGAAGCAGACTGTGCTTTTGACGTTGACGCTATTTGAATTTGTGAACAACTGTCATTCACAGTGACACCAGCACCAGATACATAAAGGAAAACTATTCTTTTTTTTTTTTTTTTTTTCACAAGTGTTGGCAGACAAGCCATGTTTTAAAAGCCTTTGTGGGGACTGGCTGGGTCTGCATGTAGTTTATTTGTGTTACCCCCTAACTGTCAGCAGATCTTAATTACGAGCAGCGACTACACTCGCACGCACTGACAACAGGAAGTGTGTGTTTGTTTAAAGGAGGATCTCTTGACACAGTATCTGTGTTTACAGCATCTAGACCTACCACTGTCATCACTAACCCCAACAAACACACACACACACACACACACACACACACACACATATACACACACAGACTCACAACCTAAATGTTTTTCTTTCCTCATTACAATCAAATACCTGCGCCACCTCTCCTCTGCACTCCCGTACTCTCCAATCTTAGCCCTTTTCCAATTTCCTTATCTCTCCCTCTCACCCAAACCATCACATCATTCCCTCTTCCCTCCATCCATATCGCTCCCTTCTTTCCTTTTTCCATTCCACTCCATCTCTTGAACATATGGTCATGTGGTTGAAATGCGGTGGAGGAGAGAGGGTGGGACGATTAGGGGTCACTATGAGGTCCAACTAATTTGCTGCAGATGAAAACTTGCCTGTATGGACACACACATACATACACACACATGCACAGAAATGTTTATATAACATAACATAACATAACATAACATATGACTCACAAATGACATGTAAAATGCACACTTCTTAACAAATCTGCTTAGAAAATTAATTAATACTATGCACTGCCCCCTCCACACACTTGCACGCACACACACACCACACACACACACTAGCCTCCACTGTACTGCAACCACTCCTGGGTCTGTATTGTACCGCCACACTCTCACCAGTCTCTCTCACACTGCTCTTCTCCCAGTTGACACTTTCTCAATATCAGCTCCTCAGTATTTCTTCATTTTCCATATCATCTCCATCATCTCCCACTGAACTTCCTCCCCTCCATTGCCAGCTGCATGAAGATATAAGTTTCTGGCATTAACCAGCCACAGATGTAAGAAGAAGTCCTGAATGGTGACGGCACTCATAAGAGCGAACAGTGGGCTACCGAGTCTCTCTACTTTCCATCTCATATCAGAACGCTGGCTCTCAGATGCAGTGAAAACACCCACTGGATTCTTGCTAGGAGAGTCAGTAATGAGATTGCGGTGATGAGTTTTTTTTTTTTTGTTTTTTTTGTCGCAACCTAAAACTGGTGAGTGTTATCCAGTCATCTGCTGCTCGTTATGTATGAGCATGTGTGTGTGTGTGTGTGTGTGTGTGTGTGTGTGATGTGAGCATATGCGTGTGCATGTGTCTGAGTGTATGTGTGAGAGAGAGAGAGGAAGTTTGTATGCCTGTGAGAGACAGTGTGTGTGTGTGTCGTGAGTACATGTGAAAGAAGAGAGAGACATAGAGAGAGAAAAAGACAGAGAGACTTGCACGCTGCTGTAGTGAAAGTATCTGACTCATGGCTGGTTGTTTATTATTGCGAATGACTCTGTGGTTCTCAGGAAGCCACAGGAGTATTACTCACTGAAAAAAAAAAGAGAAGACAGAGCTGGAGTCTGTCTCCTTTGACATATACAGTATATCTATACATCTATCTCTCTATTTTGGTGTGTGCATATGTGTGTGAGAGATTTAAACATAGTGGGAATGGTACAGTCACTGTCAATCTACACAGCGGTTATCTGCTGTGATTTCTGTGTAGCCCATCACAGCCTTAGTGGAGGAGCGGAGCGTGGACTAGATAAGTTGAGAAAGAAAATGCTGAGGCCAGCTTTGACTAACAAGTGTCACTTCTCCTATCACATGCTGTCATCGCTGGAAATAGAGATGACACTCAGGAGATGGATTGGGATGTCTTACCCCCCCCACCCCCCTCCCCCCTCTCCTCCACCCCCTGTAACTTCACCTCTTATCTGACACTAGGGGAAGAAGAAAAGTAGCATAACAAACCCCCCCCCACACACACACATACACACACACACACACCCCATCTCTCTGACCTCCCCACCGGGTTTCCCCTTGCTGACAAGTGCCTGCCAATATCTGTTTCATTTCTGACCCTGGTGCGCTGCCAAGTTATGCTGGTTGGTGATCTTAAAAAAAATGAAAGAGGATTGAGTGGGACGCTGCTGAGAGAGACAGGGAGAGAAAGACAGAGAGAGAGAGGGAGAGAGAGAACCTGACTAAAAAATACTATTAGGCTATAGTCATGTAATTTTCCTACAGGGACTTATGTGTCTGTGTCTGTAGTATTCTATAGTGAATCTATAGTAACCTTATTGCACTTTATGGTTATCTATTTATTTCTTTTTTTTTATCTTCTATGGTACCACAATAACATTCCTATAATATTCCTATAGGGACTTATAGTTTTGCTGTGATATTTATGAGAGAGAGAGAGAGAGAGTGAGAGAGAGACAGAGAGAGAGAGAGAGAGAGAGAAAGGGGGAGGGAGAGAGGGACAGAAAGGGCGAGAGAGAGAGAAGTAGAGAGGGAGAGAGAGAGAGAGAGAGAGAGAGCGAGAGAGAGGCGAGAAAGTACTTAGAGAGGAGACGCATCATCTGTGCAGTGGTGGAAGCAACATCTCCGGGTTGCAGCCCGACAGCAGAACAAGCAGCATCTCAGTTGTTTCTGAAACTGTTGTTCTCCGACACAGCGGCGATGTGGATTTACAAGATCATTGTCGGACTTTTCGTCATTTCTTGTTCCGGTGAGTTTGTGGGAAACAGTTTACAACTATTTGTTTTGCTCCCTATCGACATTTAGGCTACCGGGCTGGTGGTGTCCCATCGCGTTGGTTTGCGCTCCGTTGACAAAACAGACCATCATCCCATGAGTTACTGTAATAGTGGCCTCATCTTACTTTGTGGAGATCATGTGGTATCACTATAATGTTTTTACAATATCCATATAGGATTTTACAGTGTTTACAGTTTATTGTTATATTTGTATGTCCTTCTAGGACATGATTAATAGGCTATACTTCTTTTTAAAGCTCGTTATAAGAAGACATGTCCTTTAGTGGTTTCTTTCATTTATTCAGTACTACTGGGTGATTTTTTCACATTATAAATTAAAAAAAAAAAAAAAAAAAAATCTTTATGATAAGATCATTGCTGCCGATCCAGCGGGAGGTTTTTCATCTCAACTCTTGCTGTAGTAGATTGTTGCAACATCTCTGCGCGAGAACGCATCACACCGCATAGGGACGCATTAACGTAATGTTTGACTGGAGGATCACATGAGATAAATTCGATGATAAAGTGAATAGATATAGCCCATTGTCCTCTAAATGGGACGTATTAAAAATCTAATTAGCGATTGAGTCATCCTGTAATCATAATAGAGGGCGATTTCGCGCCTCGTTGCTCCTCGGCACTCAGGCAGGGAAACTGCCGAGCCGGTGAACTGAAGTTGAGGAGCGCGCAGTGAACATGAACCTTCTGACCCTCAGTTTGCTTACCGCATCTCCAAACCACCAAATGCTGCATCTGAAACAGTTTCACATTCTCCGGTGTTTTCATGATCACTGCTCATCCTACAGCTTACGAGGCAAACCTTCCAACAGAAACATCAGGCTACCATTTTAGATCCCTTTGGTGAAGTTTTGCTGTGTTGATTTTTCTCCTACAGTCAGACCGGACTGTACGGGCAGAGAGTTTCTGCTCAAATGGGTAGGAGGAGAAGGAGGAGGAGAGAGCTCTCTCTCTCTGAATGTCTAACAGGCTCTCTGATTTTGCAGAGATGCAGAGAGAACCTGCCAACAACAGAGGCAATATACAGACACAGCACTGGGGCCCAGCGTGTGTGCGTGCCTGTGTGTGTGTGTGTGTGTGTGTGTGTGTGTGTGTGTGTGGTCAGTCTTGGTCTCATTGGGCAAGTTGCTAAGGGGACAGTGATAAATGACTGCGCATCCCATTAGGTCCTGTAGATTAATAGCAGTTAAAGCAGGCTAATTCACACATTGTAATGCTGTTGCCCAGCCCTTCCTCAGTCTAGCTGGGCTCATTAGCAGACTAGCTAGAATGTGCCTCCAATACCACAGAGACATAACACACTCATGCCTGTCAGTGTGTGTGTGTGTGTGTGTGTGTGCATGCATGTTTTTTTTTTGGTGTGTATATATGTGTAGATTAATATGCACATGTGCTAAACAGGTCCTTCGGTGTATTAGAGATGATTGGATGATACACGTGTTTATCACGGTAGCCACTAGCCTCATTACAGCAGGCCTCATGTTGAGTAGATGGTTAAAGAGAAGTTTGACCCCAGCAACAGTCCTGTTGCTCGGTCCTTGAGAAATACACTGAAAGCATGCATCACTAATTGTAAATAACTCTGTATAAGAGTGTCAACTAAATGCCTAAAATGTAGAATGTAAATGTTGCTGAACGGTGATGAACATGTATGTAATTGTGTATCAGAGAGCAGAAGAAATGCGCTCCAGGACTACCAGAGGACTGATGGCATACGATTGGTCGTCCGCTCTCCTGACCCCTCCCACCTGACCAAAAGCAGGAAGTTGAGCATGGCCAAGTGTGCCAAAGCCTGCAGCCGCAGCAAGCGGCTCCCCTTCCCCTGCAGGTATGTCTGACCTTACAGCATTAACCTTTCAGCTCTTGAAGAATATGGATGTCACCCTTTAATAATGTTCTTGACAGGTATTTACCCTTCTGTCAGGCGTCTTAACTGCTTTTTACATAGTTATGTAACACATGACCATAAGCTGTGTTGATTGTCCTGGGTTAACTTTGACAAATGGTTTTGCTTGAAGACGTTTAGGAAAACTAGCCATCATGCACTTCACTCTTCTCCTGGCTCTCTCTCTGCCTCTTTTTCTCTCCCTCTCTTTCTCCAGAGCGTTCCTCTATGATCATAAAAACAGGAAATGCCAGTGGCTGTCCTTCGACAGGAACTCACCAGGAGCCCAGAGCCAGCAGGACTTCAACTACCAACTCTATCAGAAGAAAGGTGCCCTGTGCCGTTCTGCCCTTTCTTTCCATCAGCAGATACTGAAGTGGTGTTTCCCTTATCACCTCATCTTTCCGTCAGAATAACTTTTCTTGCTCTGTCTCACTTAATTAGATCAGAGCTACAGTTTCATACTCTTTAGTAGAACAGGAGCTGCCTCAGAATATATGGAGAACTTAATGATTGTAATGTGCTAAATAATGATTTTCAGAGCCATTGTGCTTCATAATGATGGCACCTCTTAAAAAGAAGACGAGGAGGGGCAAGGGGTGATGTGGTGTTTATCGTGTTGTAGTAGCCTACATTATGGTCATTAACTTGGTGTTTGTGTAAACAATGGAAACTCACCCCCCCCTCCCCTTGACTCCACCAGCCCACAATAGTGAACATGCAAGCTGTGGAGACTATTTTTACTGGTTCCAAATGTTTTGCAGAAGATTAGGAAAACAGATTTGGATTTTGGCTTTGTCACGTCCTTGTTAAGCTAAGTATTATAACCGAACATCTCCTTCTGTCTGCTTTCTTCATCATCTCTACTGGCTCTGTATACACAACACTGTGCTCACATTGTTGGCTCATGTCACCAACTCTCTCTCTCTCTCTCTCTCTCTCTTTCTCTTCCAGACTACGTGAGGGAGTGCATTGTGGGTACAGGTCAGAGCTACAGGGGGCGGAGGTCGGTGACAGTGAGTGGAATCCTGTGCCAAGCCTGGGCCTCTCCTATTCCTCACGAACACAAGTAAGACTCTGATGTGGTTTTTCTTTTCACTACTACTGTGTGGAAAAATACTCTGAATTTTGACAATCTGAAAGTCGTTTATGAATTGACTCATGTCCGTTCTCAGAAACAGGAACTAATAATGTTAGAGCTGTCAGGTTCACCGATGGTTCTTTCTTACCGTAAGCATGGGGCAATGTGTTAGTGATGCAATTAGCTGGAAGCTAGAGGCTAGTGTGTGTGTATGTGTGTGTGTGTGTGTGTGTGTGTGTATGTGTTTGTGATATATTAGAGGTTGATTAGGGTCTTGGGAGTAGTCATTCATCAGAACTGATACGCTCTGACCTCATTGTAACGCTACAGAGTCACAGATCATTTCCTGCTGTGGCCTTACTGTTTATCTTTGTGTGTGTGTGTGTGTGTGTGAGCGCGTTTTAGGGGGATTAGGATCATATCTAATATGCAGCCTTTGGTTAAACTCTAGGTGTGTCGAATAGGGAGCCTTTTAGGACTGTTTCGGGTGTTGATTCACTATAATGTTCGCCTTGGGGTGTCGGTCAGAACACACAGGACACTTGGATATAGTTAGCTCTTCTTTACTTGAATTGTTCTCTTAGCACAACAGCACAGTATTGCAACCAATTGGGTTTACAGGTGTGGAGAATGGTGTGGTCTACAATAAGAACAGACACAAGAGATATTAAGAACAAAGCAACCAAATATGAATGACTCAAATTGCTAGGCTATACTCTAGGCCTACATAATGATAACATCACTGCCAATACTACACATATAAACAAGGCTGATACTCAAGTTCCACAAGTTCCAAATTCTCATAATTAACCAACAAATGAAATAGCTGCTTAATCTAATGTAAACTATGTAAACAGACTTCCAACATATTGCCATGATTACTAAAATTTCAACAATGTATAATGCCAACATCATTAGGAGATAGGAACAGTGAAATAGAGTTGTTAGCATAGTCTAACCACATTTAGCTTTAAGTTAGCATAGTCCACTTGTAGGAAGCTAACACTATCTGCTAAATAACCAACATCATAAAAGGTACAATTCCACCTCCGACAGTAATAGAATTACTTACAGTTCGTCAGAGACGCACACAACTCTCACACACCACTCGGACGCGGCAAGATTCGGTCCGGAGCAGCGAGATATGACCACGTCTCTCTGCTTTCTTGTCTCTTAATAACTGCGCAGCTCCATGCAGAAGCACCCAGCTGCAGCCTGCAGAACGGGGCGGGGCTACAGATAGGGGCGGGGCTACAGATCGGGGCGGGGTACAGGTTGGCCGCTAAACCAATGAAATCGTCCGCTAAAACAATGAAGTCGACCGCTAAACCAATGAAATCATCAATGAGCGGGATTACAGGTTCGATCTGTAGCTAACGTTAGCAGCTAGCGATCTGCAGCTAACGTTAGCAGCTAGCGATCTGTAGCCTAGCTAACATTAGCAGCTAGGGAGCCAGTAATGATAGCATTGATGTTAACTATGCTTGTCGGTTGTGCATTGTGATGATTTGGATAGTGAGTACTGTAGTGAGTGAAAAGTAATGTCCTCTCTCTCTCTCTGAAAAAAAATTGAAAAGGTAATAAATATATTTCACCATAAAAACATTTTATTTTAATTGCTGGTGTTATTGACTTTTCTTACATGCAACAGGGTGTTTGCGAATATATGTACGGTACGAAACTAAATTGAATAACTACTGCTATGTAAACAAACCACTACTTCCCTCGTTTCCAACCATAGTGGATTCTCAGTTTAGATTACAGGCGATCTGTAGTCCCACCCTGTTTTGACCTCTAAACCAATGAAATCATCAATGGGCGGGATTACAGGTTCGATCTGTAGCCCCGCCCCGTTCCGCAGCGAGTATACTTAGCTCCATGTGCTCAACAAAGCAGGTGCGCAGTTTCACCACTAGGGGGCACCTACATACCAGCCAACAGCCTTTCCAACAAGGCGCATCCCCCAGATAACACACATTTTTCAATATGTAGTCATACGCAAAGCCTTTTTGGTAAAATATATGCTTCCAACAGAAAACAGAGCCAGTTAAGTGGAGTTATAAAACCTAAAATCTGTAGGATAATGAAAGTGGAATGACCACTGATCGTAGTCTGTGCCTGCTAAGCTTAATGTCCAGCCTTTAGTCTTATATTCAGTCTTAAAATATTGTTTTTTCTTACATCAAGTGAAAAATTGTTCCACTTGTTTCCAAAGCAGTTTCACTTTTTAGAGGAATTTTCTACAAGTGTCAGTGTCAGTGTTGAAATAAGGCAGAATGGTCAGATCACTGTATTAGTATCAAGTAAATGTCAACAAGGTGATTCCAAGGAGTTGATTTGCCAAAAAAAGGCGAATCCAAGGCACTCTTCGTATGATTAAAAAGCTTTAATCAAAGGCTAGTTCATGGTCGAACAAATAAAATCAAGCCAACATGTTTCGGCCACACACGGCCTTCGTCAGGGCATAGCAATGAAAGCAGTTCACCTCACATACCATATATAACATAGGTTGACATTAGTCTAATGACAGTCAGCTGGTGAGGTAGTAAGACAATTACTGGTACCAGGTAAGGCCATCAATATTGACCTATCACCACCAGAGGTCAGTGTATACATCTATCTATTAACAAACATACATGTCATGTCAACACATACATACACAATATATAAATCAGATAAGTCTATAGAAAAGAAACCATGTCAATAGAGTCATTCAGACCAGGAAACACCATAGCCTAGAGCTTATGGATCCAGAGGATCTCTTTTTGGTTGAGTGTTCTCTGTCTATCCCATCTTCTAGAGGTTAAAGGGACATGATCTATACCAATAGCTGTAAAAAAAGACAGAGTGGCCATTGTGAAGGACCTTAAAATGTTTAGCAATAGCATAATCACAATTACCAGTTTTGACAGCATATTTATGTTCAGCCAATCGGTCCTGTAGACGTCGTTTAGTGCGTCCCACATAAAAAGCATCACAAAAGAACAGGAAAGTAAGTAGATAACATATGTAGTCTTACAGTTAAAAAAATGCCTAGTGGTATATAACTGTTGTGTTATTGGGTGAGTAAACCCTTTTGATTTGACTACTATGTCACATTGTTTACAATGGCCACACTTACAGGTACCACTGGGCACTCTAGGTAGCCATGTAACTTGTTCCTTGACAGATAGGTGACTGTGCACCAGTCTGTCACCGAGGGTAGGAGGAGGAAAAGAAAATACTGGGGGGTCTAGAAAAACCTCACGTAATCCATCACACTGGATGAGACCCCAATTCCTTTTGATGATGTTACTTATAGTGTAAGCCTCGGTACTATAACGGGTAGAGAAAAAAACTCAATCACTTTTTACAGTCATGGGTTTCCTCCTTAAAAGGGAATGACGTTCAAGAGAGCTAGCCTTAGAGAGAGCTGTATCTAGAACACTGGGAGAATACCTGAAACGACTATACATCTCACCACTCTTTTCCTTAAAGTCACTATCATTATCGCAAATTCTGCGCAGCCTTTGGAATTGTCCAAAGGGAATGTTCTTAATCAATGTATCCGGATGAAAACTCTTAGCTTGGAGTATGGTATTTTTATGTATCCTTAGAAGTTGATTTGCTTTGGAAACAAATACGATTATTTTTCCCCATTGGCAGATTTTTTTCACTTGATTAAAGAAAAAATAATACACATGTACACACAGAGGCACAGCTCACCCTACACCTTTACACTCTTTGTCTCTCATGCCAGAGATGACTTTGAAAGGCTTTGCAGTGAGTCGTCGCTGTAGCGCAATAATCAAAGAGGGCAGCTTACGTTTGTACCCTCCAGTGAACCTGCTTTATCAGACGGCTGTGAATGTCTCTGTAGGTCAGGTAATTAAAGCCAGGCGGTTGGTATGTTTTATCAGTCGGCTCACAGGCATGGGAAACTTGGAGACAAAATTACAAGATACACACACATACCCATACACCCATGCACACACACAATAACAAATTGCATCTTTATCAGTGAAAGCTTTCTCCTTTTTTGTGATTGCCGAGCAAAGGCCTTCTCATTTCTAATTTACTTGTCATTACCCATTTGACTGAAAGGCTACTTCTGAACTTTGTCTTTTCATCTTCATTTGGAAAAACACAACTTGACTGGAAGACTACACTCGTATTTCTGTCCCAGTCAGGACCGTGTCCGTCATCACAACTAGTGACCACAACCATATGTTTGCCTGATGTAGGAAAGATATGAGTCACACAGAGATTTATCACTGTGTTTACACTACATGCAGAGCCGGCCTCATGGAAAACTAATGATGCTCGTACATATTGATCCTTTTGAAAATAGAGAATAGTTCTCTCTCCGTCAAAAACTCTTTATCTTCCAAGGTTCAATCCTTTGGAGTCTCCATAGTGACTGTGGTTAATTTTCGCTGACCGAGGCAGGTTACAGCCACCAGAGGTTGGCAGCAGCTCTTTCAAACATGAGTACAGGATTATGGATTCTGTCAATGATAAAAGAGCCAACAGAAACTGTGGCCTTGGGCATTTTTGAAAGAGTGGTTGCTACGCATGCTAGCTAGAATATTTGGTAGCCAGGCTTTGTACATGTGTCTGTTTGCATAACTGTGGCTCTGCCTCCTGACAGATTCATGTCTAAGAGGTACAGGAAGAAGGACCTTCGGGAAAACTACTGTCGGAACCCTGACAACTCCACCGCTGGACCGTGGTGCTTCACCACTGACCCCCGCCCACACCTCAGACACCAGGAGTGTGGCATACCACAGTGCTCACAGGGTAGGCTGCTGACACACACACACACAAAACATACATTTGTCACATGCACAGACACACAAAATGTACATATGTGAGCGGACATTCATCTTGAAATAATGCCCATTCCACATTGCAAATTGCCTCACCAATTGAGGCTTGATAGTCTGGAATGAGCTGCAGCAAATTAGGCAATCACACAGTACCTTGCACTAAGCGATGTTGGCTCTAGCTGTGCAGCGCTGTGTGCGTGCGTATGTGTGTGCACACAGGTTTTCTCTTTTCGCCGAGGCCAGCTGCAGCCGTTTCCAGGTGTGAGGTTCAGTTTATGTTGTCCTCTCTCATTCCATCATGCTCCAGCTCTGTAAATGGTTTGAACCCAAAGAGGCTGGTGTTAGGGCATTTGGAGTGATTAATCCCCCTGTCCTCTCCTATAGATAAAATGTTAGCTGTTTTACATAGCTATCCCAGTGGCACAGATACACAGTGCCTATTGGTTGGAGTTATAGGCCTATATACATACAACGTTTATATTTATCCTGTCAGGATGAGAGAAAAGCACTTTCCCACCACTGTCTCAGCCTCTATGTTATATCACACAATATTACTGTCAGACACTGATCTCTCCCTGTAGAAGGGGATGATAATGACCTCTGTTATCTAATCCCTGATGATTCATGCTGTCAGAGGGGATGTTCCCTCTGTGTGTATGACACTGGATCATGTTAATGAGAGACCAGGCTGTGGTTTGATAGCGCAGGATGGGAATCTATGTTGCTCTCCAACTCACATATTGGATCCCACCGGGCTACCACGAGCTATAAAACTGAGTTAACAACCTTTTCTTTTTATTTTGATAGAAAGCGTGCATTTGTTCAGAAGAAAAATGGCTGGGAGGGTTTATTCAGAAATTAGTTGGAGTTAATGGGAAACATACACACAGACACACACACACACACACACACACACACACACACACATACACATTGTGCAGTGGCGTAAAATGTGCTCTGTCATGGGAATGGTGGACTCATAAACATCTGTTTCTAATCTAGATGTTTTCTGTTGTTTACACTAGACAATGTGTGCTACCCACCATGCTAAACAACTAATGGTACCTTCTGTACATCAAAGAGATCCTTACCTTCATTAGTCAGACACACACTATGTGTTTCCATACATTATATATATAGTATAACGTCTATACTTCAGTATATATGAAGAGTTTAATTCCAAAATGTTATATAACCATTTTTTGGGGGGAAATCATGACCTGAAATTCATCATTTAATATCTGTAAAACATAGAAGATCCAATATGTGAAAGTGTTATGGCTTTGTCGACCAAGAACTTACTTACTGTCATGATTTACTTTAATTCTGTGCTATCGATCATTTTGTTAGAATTGTTGTGATGTGTGGTGTTTTTAAAGTGCCAAATGTCTCATTTTGAAAGAACACCCTTCATGTTTCCTTTTGATTTATTCAAATCACAAATGTTGGTTGTGATGCATCACAGATATAACAAAGAGAAGACTGAATTTCACTTGAAATTCTCTATGTTGATTTTTTAAATTCTTACTCTGAGCTGTGTTTGTTTTTCTTTTTGTGTGTGTGTGTGTGTGTGTGTGTGTTTGTCCGTGCGCATGTGTGCTGCATAGTGGAGTGTATGAGCTGTAATGGGGAAGATTACAGAGGACCAATGGACCACACAGAGAGTGGAAGGGAATGCCAGCGCTGGGACCTAGATGATCCACACAAACACCTGTACCACCCCAAGAGGTAACACACACACACACACACACACACACACACACACTTGCATGGCCAATCACACTGCAGTCTGCATGCTCAATCACACATAATCCCTCACATACAAGGTCATATATAAAACTATGGAAATTGCATGGCAATACCTTATGTAGTAATGAGATCATAGAAAAATGTAATATGGTTATGGGGCACTAACTCTTATTTTGTATATTTGTGGAGTCCACATTGCTCTTTTACTGGAGATGGAGTGATTTGGAATCAGCCAGCGTGCCTTCCCTGGAGGAATGTTATCAGACTGCAGTGTAATTGTGTGTTTTTAGCTGTGCTACACTGAAAAACACTTCATTTTGGCTTAATGGGCCTAAATTCCTCTAAGCTCTCAGTAGATTATAAAGCAGACCAGTCCAGCCTGGAGATAAGTTTACACCTATTTTAAGTAGGCCACATATTCCAGTAATGTATTATTATTCCTTACATGATCTGTGCATGTGTGTGTGTGTGTGTGTGTCTGTGTGTATGTGTGTGTGTGTGTCTGTGTCCGTGTCAAGCGTGTGTTCCAGCTAGTCAGAAGGCAGGTGGTCTGGATTAGTGTGGACTCGTTAACACGTCCTTAATCATCCCAGTGTTTGTGTAAACGAGGTCCCAGGCTGCACATAGCACTAATGTAATGAGGGGGTCCCACGGCCCGACACTGTGGGCCTGCTGGAGACTAGAGTCCTGCAGGGATGGGGGCTTTGGGAGGACTTAGAACACCTGTAGTGGTGCAGCCTGTTATTATCTTCCACGCTCCCTCGAGCTCTGTGCAGATTCACAGATGTAGCTGTTGTAGTATCCCAGTTACTAATGCCTGAACTGCATGCAACGGTGAATCGCTTCTTGCTCTGTCCCCATCATTTGGAAAATCGAAATTTTATTCTCTTTTCAGGTTTCAGAGGGCTTAAGGAATGAGGAATGTGGCAATTAGTGTTTTGTTTTGTGTCAGTTCTGCTGAACTTCAAGCCATAAAAATGTGCTGTGTGCTGTATGATTGATGGATGATATATGCAGCATAAGGGTTTTTACCACTGTATGTAATGTACTCAGTTCTGCTATGCTTTTCGCTCTTTTTATAGGTTTTTTTCTGGCTCTGAGCTTGTTATTTGTATGTGTTTTGTATTAGGTATCCTGACAAGGGCTTGGACGATAACTACTGTAGGAACCCAGACGGACGCCACAGACCCTGGTGCTTCACCACGGACCCACACACACCCTGGGAGTACTGCAACATCAAAGTCTGCGGTAAGCGCGCATGCATGTGTGTTTGTTTGTGTATGTGTTTTCATGAGTTTGCTATGAGTTTGTTATGCATGTTAAGTGAAAAGCCAATGTGTACGTGTGTGGGTGTGTTTGTGTATGTAGCAGAAAAAGAAGTGCACAGTGTGACCAGAATTTATAACGTCCTGTACCTTTCATTTTGTCACTCCTCTCCCTCTGATTGGCTGATGCTATGGGATATATACACACAGACACACGCACACACAGAAACACACGTACACACTCCTCCTCTTCGGTTTGGTTCTCTGTTATGTCTTCTCTAATAGCCAGAATGTTTATTTTCCTCCTGCACCACTGGCTTGCTGTTTATTGTTCTATGCCAGCTCCTACGTGTGGTGGTCAATCTGCAGAGGGCTCAGTTACTGCTCTACATAAACCTCCTGTTACACACACAGACACAACACCAGGGTCACACACACACTACAAGCAGATTGCTTACATTACACTTCACACACATAGCGAGTGAGTGAGCAGTGTGAGTGATGTGTAAGAGGGGTGTGTGTGTGTGTGTCTGCTGGCAGTGTACAAATGTGTCCAATATGCTCATGTAGTGTTTTCTGTGTCTACACTCTTAGACAGAGTAAACTGTCAGCCAGATATGCCCTAGTTGACCCTATCATTGATATGAAGTCATTGAGGTGAGACAGCTACTGCGGTCTTCAGGAACATAAAGCAGAGAGAATACTAGTGTTGTTGTTGGGCTCAGCTCCTCTCTCCTGACTCTGCGACTGGCCTGCTTGCCTGCTAGAATCATCAGCAGTCCTGGCACCGTGTTTACTAGATGGCATTCCTCCATGTGGACCCAGTGATTCACTGTTCCCCCTGCTTTTCCCTTTAAAAATCCTCTCCCACCCCCTACTCACTCTCTCTCTCTCTCTCTCTCTCTCTCTCTCTCTCTCTCTCTCCCTCTCTCTCTGTGTTTGTGTCCCTGTCTCTCTGTCTTCCTCTCTCTCTCTCTCTCTCTCTCTCTGTCTCTCTGTGTGTGTGTGTGTGTGTGTCTCTCTTTCTCTCTCTCTCTCTGTGTGTGTGTGTGTGTGTGTTTGTGTGTGTGTGTGTGTGTGTGTCTCTCTCTCTCTCTCTTTCTCTCTCTCTCTCTCTCTCTCTCTCGCTCTCGCTCTCTCTCCCTCTGATATGGGGGTTTGTTGGGAACAGACCAAGTTTACGACCCAGTTAGTCTTAATCAAAACAAGGCAGAGAGGGGAGAGCGAGAGACAGAGAGACTGAGTGTTCTTTTGTCAAAGGCCGGCTCCTTTGTTTACCGTCATAACCAGTGCAAATCTATTTTTAGACAAGCTGTATGGACAGAAACTGTCTGTTTAGAGACTGGAGGATCTGATGTTGTGTATAGTTATGCATAACGTTCAGGCTAATGAACTCATGGATAATGAACTAGTGCTTGCACGTTGCTTTCGATGACTGTAGCAGCCATGACTAGGATGATCCGAGATGCAGAAAAGTAGACCAGATAGGATTTCCTGTCTTGTTTTTTTTTTTAAATCTTGGCCATAGTAGCATAATAATAGATCTTCTGAACCCCTAGAGGGAGCTGTTCTGTTATTATCAGGTGGCCCAAAGACTGAGGCTGTTTGGCCAAAGTCAACATATCAAAGGCACGTTCACATACTGTAGAACATTTACTTTAATCTATGTCATTTATCCCTATTTATTCTTTAAATGGTCTTTTAAATTTCCTTTGACACCCCCAATATTCCTCACTCCTCCACAGACACAGTCGTTAAAAGTAATGTGGAGGAAACAACGGAGTGTTACCATGGAAGAGGACGGGGCTACAGGGGGACAGTCGACGTGACGCCCACTGGACTCACCTGCCAACGCTGGGACTCTCAGTATCCCCATAACCACACATTCACACCTCAGGCTTACCGCTGCAAGTGAGTCACACACGCATATAGACAGCCATCCACTCACACACACCCACACACATACACACCCACACACACACAGAAACACACACACATACACATGCACACAGATTACAGAATGACTAACTCTATGCTTTCCAGAGACCTGAGAGAAAACTACTGTCGGAACCCAGACGGCCAAGATTACCCATGGTGCTTCACCACCGACCCCAGATTCCGCACAATGTCCTGTACCAACATCCCTCAGTGTGGCGCCCAGAACATGCAGGTCAATGGTGAGAGACAAGCGACAAGCCAATGCCATTGCTAGAAAGACTTGTAGATCAGAAATAAACATAATTCTTCACAGTCATACTTTTATGTATTACATCGTATCGTGGCTTTATCTAATCATGAACCCCATATCGCGTATCAAATCATATCATGAGATAAGCATATCATCCCATCCCTAATTATGGTTTCATTTCACAGTCAAAACAGCATGGGGAGAGCAGATTTACTCTACATCTGAAGCAGTGAAATATTCAGCATGTTCATGTTCTGTGGACCCTGGAGTTCACATGAGACCTTGTAGTTAGATCTGCTGAACTACTAATAGAGTAACCACACGTGTTGGTTTGAGACCATGTTTTCTCCTTCCCTATGGAGAACTGTAGCCCTATCGGACTGTGGGAAGGACTGACCACCACGCGTCACATAAACCATCTCTGACAGCGGCTCAGGATCGTCAGGTCTCACTGGACAATGAAAGATGGGGTGGAAGGATTAGTGCTGGTTTGAAATTTTTCTGGGGCAGCAAGAGATTTATTTGCAAGTAAAAGATGTGGATCCATGGCTGAATACACAAATTCAAATTTCTCAAGGGATTTTTGGGATATTTCGTAGAGGCTGTTTGGGCTTGCAGTGGGATTTATAAGTCCTTCTCTGAGGTTGTGTTGTGGTCTACTCTTGAGGTTTGAGTATGTTCCCACATGTAGATGAAAAGCAGGGTGACAGACAGTTTTAAGAACATATTTATGACCTATGTTTTCTTAGGCACCATTGTGGGCTTATATGTGCTCCCAGCTAGGCATATTACAGATCCAATGAGAACCATAATAGCTTGGAATCTAGGGGTTTCTTTAGCTTTCTCTGCTTATAATTCACAAGTCCTCTGATTTTTCTTTACATGATTTACAGTACAACAAATACTGTATGGTACAGAATATACAAAGACTATTGTTGTGGTGGTACAAGTTTATGGAAGCTTGGCAAACTTGACGCCTGTTATCCGTGTTTGTTGTTCATAGCTATTGTGTGTTTGTTCAGACATATGTGTATAGAATGACTGCTTTTTTTTTTTTATTGCAGACTGCTATGACGGCTTTGGAGAGACTTACCGAGGAGAACAGTCAAGGACTAGATCAAACCTGCCCTGTGATCCCTGGAGAGACCACCATTACAGGTCAGCCCACTGGATCCGCACCACTTGCTAACTTAATCACTTTCTCAAACCCCATCATGATGCACAAAACAGGACTGTGCTATCAATAACTTTCCTTGTATTTCAGTATACACTAACCAAGCACATCTCCCTAAAATATGGATCAGAATGTCACAGAGCTCTTGTACCAGCAGTAGCCTCGAGTACAGAAGTCTTTTAAGAGGCTGGGATCAATGCAAACTATTGATAATGCCCAGAAAATATCCAAATTAACTGGATGCCGATGGGAAAATGAACGCCAGAAAAATACTCTTTTTGCGATGTAAAGTTTCTGCAGGACGGTGCTGGTATGCAGGAGAATGTGTGCCTGTGTTTTCCAGAACCATGTGTGTGAACCTGAGAGGTGAGGGTGGTGGTCGGTAAGGGGGGGGCGACCTGTTATTGACCTGTAGTTAAGTCATATTGTTGTTAGCGGATCAAGGCAAGCCCTGGGGTTTCTCAGAGGAGAAAAGGCTCCTGCGGGTGCCGTGACTAGCCTCTCCAGCTTCTCCTAAATGGCTAGAGAAGTGTTTCCCTGAAGATGACCTAACTCAGCAGGAATGACTCCCAGTGATAACTTGGCTGGGGGACGTACACTTCACACCTCACCTCTGACCCCCAGCCCCTCCCTGCGAGGAACACTTCAAAGCCAATCAGCCCCCTTGCTTGGCTCCCGCCCAGGGGGTCAAAGGTCAGGGCCAGCGAGTCACAGCTGGCTGTTTATGCTAGCTGCCAGAGACACAACACACACACACACAAATATGTGAAACCTGGGCATGTACACATTTGTAGCTTCACATGCACACTCAACCCCAACACATTCTCGCTCATTCACACACACACTCTGTCTGTCTTGCTCTGTTGCTCTCACGCAGTCTCCCTCTCACACATACACACACACATACACACACACACACAATTCCTCCGTCTTATCGCCCCAGGCATTCAGTCTGGGAAAAAATTCTGTGGTTTTTAAATTCTTATGAGAATATCCCCATGTGTGGGATATGTCTGCATGTGCATGTATTAGATATGTGTGTGTAGGTGGGTGCATACTGTCTCGGTGAGTAATACCTCTGTAGATCACCTTATCTCCTCCTGAGGGAGAGAGCATACACAGCTGTGTGTGTTGACTGTCCAGATACGATCTGGCTAAATTGGTTCAGCTTTAGTAATACTAATAGTTGTAAATCACGGGAAAACTTTTTCTGCTTTCATCGAAGAAACAGTGGAACTGTCTGTGTAAATGGAAAAAATCCCTTTAGTTTCTCAAATTGTCTTCAGATCGGATCACTAAATGGTGATGAATAGTTATTGGATCGCTTTGGTAATGCTGTTATCGTTATTGTGTATTGTGTGTGTGTATGTGTGTGTGTGTGTGTGTGTGTGTGTGTGTGTGTGTGTATGTGTCCAGTGGAGAGAGGGGCATGCTGATGCCTGGCCTGGACGGAAGCTACTGCAGAAACCCTGATAAAGACAAACATGGTCCCTGGTGTTACACCAACAACACAGCTATATACTGGGACTACTGCAATGTCAAACCATGTGAGTGACATGCACATGTGTACTTACAGTGTACACACACACACACACGCACACACACACAGATGCACGCACATTTAAAGGAGATGATAGACTGTGTGAAGTCGACCGTTTGTCTGACCTCCTGTGAATTGTAAATAAGACAGAGCTTGTGTCGATCTGTCTGCACCCTCTGTCTCTGTCTCTCTCTCTCTCTCTCACATACACACACACACACACACACACACACACACACACACACACACACACACACACACTTTACTTACTTTATTGGCTGTGTGTAGATCTGTCTACACTCGCAGGTCAGTGTGTCAGAGGAGATTCACAACTCATCAGGAAGACAGGGGGGGTCTGTCTAACCATTCCCACATGGAGCAAGAGCCAAAGGCACCATGACTGCGTGTGTGTGTGTGTGTGTGTCTGTGTCTGTGTGTCTGTGTCCTTGGCTGTGTCTGTTTTAGTGAGGTTTCTGCTGCTTTGTAAATATGTACAGTATGTATGCATGAATTTTGTGCTTCAGTGCATATACATATACATACAGAGGAGATGCCAGTGGACCTAATGATAGTGTGTGGTTTCTTCTTATCTTGTATCAGTTAATACCCACTCATCCCTCATTTGTCTCCTCTCCTCTGTGTAGGTGAAGCTTCACAGAACACCATTCCACAGGGTGAGTGTCTCTGTCTGTCAGCTTGTCCCTCTGTCTGTTTTTTTTCAAGTGGCTCAGCTGCTGTGCCTCTGTATTTGATAGCCTCCAAGGCAAGTAGCAAGTAGCACAATTGTGTTTTATGTCCCACCACTGCGGTGCCATGGTGCAGGAGGTTATGTCGTCATGGTGGCATCTGTCTGTCTGTGTGCAGACACATTCTTGTGCACACAATAACTCAAAAACAATACATGATAGAAACTTCATACTTACACAATATATTCCCCCTATAGAGGAGATGATCTGATAAGATTTTGGAGTTTGCTGCATAAATTTGCATATTATGAGGAAAAAGTGCTTTTCTGAAACTCTAAGAGACAGTACGGATTTCAAATTAACACAGCCCAGGTGTTATGTGAAGACAAGTATGTTGATACAGACATACTTGCTAATTAACACATTTAGTGTAATTAATGACCTCATTAGCATAGCCGGTTATGTTTAATATATCATGGTGATACATTAGGCAGCTCAAGTGCCTCTTGTTTGTATTGTGATCCATATACTTTTGTAAACAATATGTCACCATTGAATATGGCCGTGCCTGTAAATGCATATTTATTTCTTAACTTTGATGGTAATTGCTACATGACATGAAATATATGAAATATTTTGACCAGGTGTTTGTGTGTGTGTGTGTGTGTGTGTGTGTCTGTCTGCTTTTCCAGGTGAGCCGTCCTCTGTGGGGTGTATTATCCATAAGAGACCCAGGATAGTGGGGGGAGGTCCAGTGAGCATATCAGAGGGCAGCTGGATGGTCAGCATACAGAGAGGGTACGGCAATACATCCACATATGACACTCTACACACTTTAATCTACCATTGAAGAAAAAGGGCAGGCCACCCTGCCCTTTAAAGAATTTCATTAGTATTTTTTTTTCCAATGGAGAGTTCAAATACTGCTGCAGATGCTTTTCCATCCTGCCCAGAAACACTGAAGACAGAAACACTGCTACATGCATGCAAACATTCAGAGCAAATGTGTTTCTCCTTATAGTTTTAATCTACAGTGGAACCCTTGATAAAAGCCCCCCAAAACCATGCATTTATCCCCCATCAGTAGCCTCCAACAATTTAAGTGAAACTGATTAGGCATAATTGTAACACAAAACAAATGTCTCATAATTAGCTGGTCGCCAGATTATTCTTTGTGCTTTTTGACAGCTGAAAAATAGAAAAAAAAAAAGAAATTTCCAGCCATTTTTACTCAGGGACAGAGCAATAGTGCAGCAGTAATTCACTGCAGTACACGCAGGGCAATTTTGAGTCCTGCAAAGCCCACATCTACAGTATACATTCTAGTTAGTTATAGGCTCTCTCTGTACAGATGCTTATGCTGCGTTTGAGAGATGTCAGAAAGTCGGAAATTCTGAGTTGCTATTAGGAACAAAGCAATGAAACGGCCCTTCAAGTTGGAATTCCAAGTAGGACACTCAAGCAAGATTTCTCAACCTTGAGTTTTCTGAATTATCTGATGTCACGTCACCATGGCAACATACACAACATTACTTTTAACATCCTTATCCTTCAAAATGGACTTGCATTTTCAGCACTGCATTATCTTAAATCCATCAAACCGCCTGTGTGGTATATGGTTACACTTACACACATACATTTGAAATGTAAAGTTGAACTTAAAGTTGCTAACATTCTCAGCAAATATAATTGACATAACATTAGCTGTTGCATGGGGAACACTGTTTTACATTGGGGAAATTAAATCTCGTGGCCGTCTCTGAGCTGGACCACTGGAACGCACGGAGGTTGTAAGTACGACCTAGCAACTGAGAATTTCCGACTTACGACTTGTAAGTGGAATGCTGCATCAGTGCCTGTATCCCGCAGTTGTTGGTGACTTAGACCAGTCCATGATGAGTCATGTCCACTCTCTGCTCTTTCCAGGTCAATGCACTGGTGTGGAGGTTCGCTCGTACGAGAGGAGTGGGTACTGACTGACAGACAGTGCTTCTCCTCTTGGTAACTTCATTACTAGCTCCCTCTCTCTTTATGTCACATTTCTTTCCTGCTTGCGTCCCCTTGCACTGCCACTGCATTTTTATTTTATACAGTCAGTGTATTAAATGTAGTACTTGTGTCTCTGTTTATATGTATCACTGTATGTTCAAGTGTAAGCACCTAAATGACTGAATCAATTTTCATCTCTAATGTTAATCAGTCTGAGCTCCATTGCTCCATAATAAATATTTAGTATTATTTGATAATATATTAACCCTGTCCAATGCCTCTCCAGTGTTCCAGAGCTGAGCGAGTATCGGGTGTGGCTGGGAGTCTCTGATCTCAGAGAGGGAGCTCCTGACTGGTCCAACAGGCAGGAACTCAGCATAGCTCATGTGATATGTGGCCCTGAGGGCTCCAACCTGGCCCTCATAAGACTGTCTAAGTGAGTGCCTGGAAAAAATAATCTCAATGATATATTGATGTAACTGTGTGTGTGTGTGTGTGTGTGTGTGTGTGTGTGTGTGTGTGTGTGTGTGTGTGTGTGTGTATGCTTCATTTGAGGCAAAAAGCAAATCATGGTTTGTGTTTTCTCTGCTCCAGGCCTGCCTTTCCTGCAGAGAGTGTCCGCACAATTCAGCTGCCTGTGGCTGGGTGCTCCATCCCAGAAGGAACAATGTGTAAAATGTATGGATGGGGAGAAACCAAAGGTACTGCTATTCTATTCTCTACAGCTATTGTGTGTATATATACAGCTACTCTTATACCTACCACCTGTATCCATAGACATAGGGATGTTGTGCAGATGTAGCAATCATAGAAGTCTTCCATCTTGCATCTATCTTGCATTTACCCTGCAGTAATATTGGATTATTCTGCTTATTCTTTCTAAAAATTATGTAAGATGGAGCTGAATAGGCATTTTGTAACACAATCCTTTCTTAATCAATTGGTCACCACATTCCTTGTGATTTGTGATGGCTGAAAGAAGAACAAAATTAGAAATTTAATATATATAGCAATTATATGTTGAATGCACTGGATACTGTAAAAAGTAGGACTCCTACAATTGCTGCATCTCTGTGTGCTAAAACAGAACAGAATCAATGAACGGCTCCGGATTTTCCTGTTTTTCAGGTAGCGGCCATGATGATGTGCTGAAAGTGGTCGACCTGCCTATAGTCAGTAATGAGAAGTGTAGAGAGCAGCACAGAGGAAGCCTCCACATCACCGACAATAAGATCTGTGCAGGAGGCAAGAGGAACGAGGGAGTGTGTGAGGTAAACTGTTACTGTTATCTCTTCCTTTTCTCTCTCAGGTGTTTTACCATCCAAGTATGAGGCCAAATACCATTTTCACGGTTCAAAAGGGAAACTCCACCTTAGAATTCACATAGTATTTTTATAATGTTTTATAGTTTAGTCTCTACTTGTAAACAAACCTTTACTTCTTGGATAAAGTGATAGTTCCTAGATTTTATGACAATATTTGCTTTTTGGTTCAACACAGCACCTTTAAAGCTCAGGTTGCTCTAAATCTCGAACAAATGTTCTTTGAGTCCGCAAGCTTAGCATCCGATCCATTGTAAATAGAGCAGCTTCAGATTTCTGCCCTAAATAACATCACAGATCAGAGCCTTGGTTGTCTGGTTTCTAGCTTTGGAAGAGAGCTGTCCATGTTCACAAATACCGATGGAGCTGTCAATCACTAGGAACATAGAACTATGTTTTGCTTTAATTCAACCATCTCAAAAATGTAAACACTGATGATAGCCGTTTCTCAACCACTGCCTTATAAAAATATGCTGTTTATTTCGTGTTTTGCAGAGGGATTATGGCGGCCCCCTGGTGTGTCGGGACGGGGAGGTCAGGGTTATCTTAGGAGTGAGTGTCCACGGTAGAGGCTGCGCTCGGGCCAACCAGCCCGGCATCTTCATCAACGTGCCCTTCTACACACAGTGGATCCACAAGGTCTTCAGATACTACCCTAACCTCGAGAGTTTGTAGAGACTCACCACAGACTGAAACATAAGCAGTGGACTAAAGCAAACGTACTTCTCTAATTCCAGCAGTGCTGTCCGAATGACTTCTGTATTGTCCATATGTAACCCAGAGATCCATTAGAAACTGATCTGGGGATGGATGGGGAACTACCATGTACTTAGAATTACACACAACATTAACAGATACCATGCCGCTTGTGAATCATTGATGGTAATTATGAAGGATAAAAGGTAACACTGTTCAGATCCTGGATGGAGGAAATGAACAGCTGAAGCAACTGACTGTAAAAGATGGGACCTGATACAACTAGAATGCTACCAAGGATGTGTTTGAATGAGTTGTGAGCAGACCTAGTGAGATCAGACAGGCAAACATTTGGTTTTCATTCATCGTTTGTGGTTTTCATTTAGTAGCAAATCCACCGGAGTGGTATGTGTGCGTGTGAATACTCTCTTTATTCCTGGCATTACTTGAATGTTTTGGACACCAAAGTGCAGTGGTTCAGTGGCTCCCTCTGTAGAGTGCATCAATGGGCCACTTAGAAAACTATTCAGTGGTAGGGCACTGTTAAGGGCGCTCTAACCAAGCTCTCTGCATCACTACGGGCTTAGATAAAGTGGTCCTAACTGTATATAGTATTTTAATGAGTGTATTTGTGACACTCTAAAGGTGATTTGGGTCTTATAGATCTGTGACGAGAGAAAGTGAATGCGGTGGTAGGTAGATAAATGATGTACAATGTGATCTAAATTCTAAAGTTTCTCATAATCATGTCAACTGTACTGAAACACCAAACCTAACTCCAATATTCTAATGTTACCGCAAAGCCACCAACTGTATATATGAATCAACACGCTCTTTCCGTTCTGTATAGATAAAAAGGAATGTATGGCAGGTTAGCCTTGATATGATAAAAAAAAAGTATGTGTCCACACAAGCTCTCTCTTTACTATACCTGTTCTGTTCCTAACACCTTTCTCATTTCATAATGTGCACGTCTATCTGCGTTTGTCTGTTTGCGTGCATCAGTGTGTGTGTGTGTGTGTGCAGGAGAGACAGCAGAGAGAGAGAGTGAGCGTGCATGAGAGTTTGTGCATGTTTGAACCTGAGCTGAATGAATTATCCTCTCCCCACACTCAGACCTTGGCAGACCTCCAGTCCCAATGCACTCTGGATATTAGCTTGACAAAGTCTGTCGCTTCAAACTTTGTCTGGAAAGAGGAGATGCTCTTCATAACTCCATTGTCTGTTATGAGTGCTTCACTGGATTGACTGAATGGCCCTTCAAACAAATTAACACACCTCTTTTACCAGTGTAAATGACTGAGATAGCTTCATTTTATAACTACATTATGTCTGTGCGGGAAAGTGTGAGTGTGTGTGTGTGCACTGAAAGTTGCTGCAAGCTGCTATATTCTACAGGTTGTACAGTACTGTGTTATGTCCTCTGTATGATGTACGTTCACTATAAATTTCATAACATATTAACCAGTATGCTGAATGTTACGCTCAATCTCAGTAAGCAAATCATTGAATTAAGTGTTTCATTTGTGTGCTTTATGATGTTTGTCAATATATTAAAATGAGTTTTTTTAATCTAAGACATGCTTTTTGATTTCAAATGATTATAAATGTCTCTTATGCATATGCATGTCCTATATGTGTAATGAATGCAAATGTTGGGAGTGTAAGTGCGTATCTCTCATAATTAAGTCAATGCTGTTACCTTTGCCTACCAGTAGATGGCACTACAGTAGCATAAAGAACGTAAAGATGTCATTGGTAATCTAACTGTACTCTCTCTCTCTCTCGCTTTCTCTCTCTCTCTCTCTCTCTCTCTCTCTCTCTCTCTCTCTCTCTCTCATGCACGCTCCCACGGCTATACCCACACTCACGTCCACCCACGTGCACGCGTACGCCCATACACACACAAATAGAAACACAAATGTTGGCTTGTGCACACATACACAAACGCGCACACACGACCCCTCTCAGCCTCTGAGCTGTTTGTGATCAAATACTGTAACAGAATGGCAGTATTCTGTCTTTGCTCTATTTAAAGTCAGAGCTCAGAGACGGGGCGAAAGAGAAAGATATAAGGGGCATGAGAGGTGGGGGTAGTGCGGTGGGGGTGGAGTGGTGGTATAGAGGAAGGGGTGGCTGAGGTGTGAAGCGAAGGTGAAGGAGCAGAGCAGGGACTGAGGACTGAGAGCTGGAGATTAAACGCTGAATCCATTGATGTTGTATTAGGGAACTTATGGAGCAAGCAGAAAATACACAGGGATAGACATTTTCTGTTGCTATGCACAGTGTGGGCACTATGCGCTGACGCTGACACACGCAGCACACATACTCACACGCAGATATGCACACACACAGCACTCTCTGATAATACTCAGATACTGTAGAGGCATCAAAGAGAGATGAAGTGTAAGAAGTTCGCTTTCATCTGCAGGTCAGACAAATGGACAGAAACACGTATAGGTAGAGGCAGAGAGACACAAGAAAAAGCACAAGTACACACACACACACACAGACTGACTGAGTGGCTGACTTGACCCTGGCTCAGTGCACCATGAGATCTACAGCATACATGTGGCTAATGATCCATAGAACATGGTTTGTGTCAGGGCTGTTCATGCTGCCGTGAAAGCACTATGTGTGTGTGTGTGTGTGTGTTAAAAAGAGAGAACAAGCTGAGAAATGTACATTTACTTATGATGGAGGACACAGGTACACACCGCCACTGGATACTTTGACGTGTTACCCGTAAAATATGTACTGTAGGCTTTTTCATCTTTTACACAGTAGATTCAGACTGATTTAGTATAATGGATAAGTGTGGTATTTCCTGATAAATGTTAAGCTAAATCTCTGGCTGGTTGGCCATTGAAATTCAAACGCTGTAGCACGGCGCTCTCACATGCCGCCGCAGTTGGTTGATGATTGCATGCGGAGATGTAAGTGCTAGAGGTGGCGCCTCAGTCCCTCTGTGTGTGTGCATGTGTGTGTGTGTGTGTGTGTGTGTGTGTGTGTGAGAAACAGAGAGAGGGAGACTGATTATTCCCGGGAAAAGCTCTTATAAGCCACAGGATTCCCATTACAGTCCATTGAGTTTCAGACTAAGTTAAGAACATCTTTCATAATCTAATTGGGCTGTCTTTGTAATGGCATTTACCCTCTCATTTCAGGCACTTTCTGGACTCTCTGTGGTCTTTTCATTGGTAGCTCTCATTGGTAGTGGTTTGTGTGTGTGTGTGTGTTTGTGTGTGTACATATTTTCATGTTCTATGTCTATGAATACTACACTTGAGGCTGAGAAGAGAATAGTGTGCGTGATAAAGTTAAAGCTCTTAAACTCATTCTGCCTCTTCTCAGTATTTCATGCTGTAACTTGACGCACCACTCTATCTTCACACTTAGTTTACCATCAAGGTTATTCTCAGTTTTCATAGCACAGCTCAATACAATGAAAGGATAAAAAAAAACCTAGACGGTCAAATATATTTTGAGGAGAGATATCTTTTGTTAAAGATATGTGTAACTCTAATATGATGTGAACAATAACATCAATATCATCTACTTCAGCGATTCAGACTTTATCTCTGGGGACTCACAGATTTAAAAGGATTTTTTGTCACAATTTAAACTGTTCAGAGACTGTTGTGCAGACTCATTTAACAAAATTTGCTAGTTGTTAGGCTTCAAAACAACTTACCAACAGTAATTTAGCTTATCGTAATTTGCAGGAACTGGGGAAAGCTAAGGCAATATATATGCACACGATACAGCAGGTAGCTTCATGAAATTAATTGCCCAAACCAACTGTTCAATCCATCTATTTTTTTTATTTTCATTTGGAAGCCCATTTTAATGTTATCACAGCTCAACTTTGGATACCAATGCTTTGGAAACCACTGAATTACATGACTAATCATTAGCGAGCGATGGCGGATGAAATCTGGCATTTACCTAATGGTTTGAAAAGCTAACTTGTGACCAGAAGGTCTCTGCTTCAAATCCCTGGACTGACTGAGAAAATATGGCAGAAGGAAGTGTGCATAAATGCTCTCCTATGCTCAGCAACTATTCTGCAAACGCCCTGGAGAGAAGCACTTAATCTCCAACTGTTCAAATGGAGCTGCTCATTGGCCAACAATATGACACTATTGTGGCACTGGGCAGCACAAAGGTGTAAATATGTTTGAAGCCATCCACCCCACCATTTTATATTATTCTTAGCATGCTTGGTTAAATAAACATTTTGATGACTAACACCCTCAACTGGGAATGAAACATTTTCTGTCGCACAGTATTTTCACCAATGCCTGGAAACATTGAGTGTTGTGGTGTCAAATCCAGACGATTTAGCCCCACAAAACCTTGCCTGCAGTACAATGTGTGTCTTTTTTTCATGACATCTCAAAGTCTGGATCGATGTGCGCAGTAAATCAGTCGCTGTGGCAGTGGCAGTGTTGATATTGATCATTAGTTATTCAATCAGGCCCCAGGAGCCAGCAAGACAGACTGAGAGACAGACAGGCACGCAGGCAGGCATAGGCACACAGCAGGGTGAATCATCAGAGGGGGGGAAAAGGCTGGGGGACATTAAACAGCCGAGTCTGGGAGCCCACAAAGTCTCAAAGTGATAACCAACTTCCAAGTTTATGCCCAGAAGTCTTTTCACACCAGAGATTACTTTCTGTATAGAAAACTCTATGCATTCTTGATTTGATGCTGATTTGATTCTCCGTGACGGCTGCACGCTGATGGGAAACTGGCCGGAACTTCTATGTGGTGGGAAAATACATACATGAAAAACAGCTTTCATTGTATTGGACTGAAGCAGCTTTAAAACCTCACATTACACACCTCCATGTGCCTCAGAGGGAAGGCTTTCCTTTACAAATTACCATAGGCAAAGGGAAATTGTTTGAAATTGAGACTGTACAGCTGCATCAATTTTTTAACACCGCAATGGCTGGGGGTTTGATTTCTGCTGGGGCATCACACTGCAAATGTATTCACTGACTGTCATGTACTGTAAGTAACTTTCATTAAAAGCATTTGCCAAATGATAAATTCTGCATATCCCATCCATTATGCCGTATCATGCATTCCTAAAAGGGAGAGATCAACTTCTATTCCGGCAATCTTTTGTCTGTCAATCTGTCTGACAGTCTTTCTGCCTCTCTCCCTTTCACCTTGCCACTATCTGTCTGAGTCTTTCTATCAGAGACGCAGGGGATGTTTTATCTGGGTAAAGTACACCACAGTGCAGTAATATCTCCCGAGACAGCCAGGGAGCTGATAGGTATCACTCTACAAACAGGCTGTTCCTCACAGGACTCTACACAGAGATAATATGCTGCTTTCTCTTCCTCCTATTTTCCCTTCTGTCTGTCTCTGTGTTGGTCTCTGTCTCGGCCCGTGTTTTCTCTTTTTTTTCCCTCTGTCTGTCTGTGTCTCTTTCTGCCTCTCCCCGTGTGTATCTGTCTCCCCGTCTTTCTCTCTCTATCTATCTCCCTCTGTCAGGATGATCTCATGGGGATAGAGGTGTGTTACCTCTCTCGGTTGGAGATGCTGCAGATATTAGCCTTCTGTGTTCTCTGTAACCCAGGATGGAATTAGAAACGCCTCCCCCTGTGTGAGCGAGACGCTGGTGCTGTATCCAGGTACAGGTGGCATTGCATGGGTGCGGGTAAAGGTGCGTTTGCGTTTGTGTGTATCTGTGTAAATGCCCGGTGCCAGCTGTCTTGCGGTGCGTGTGTGTGTACAGTGCGTCACCCTGCTTTCTCTGTCCCAGGTTCCTGGTGGTGTCGGGCATATGGTAACCATGGGATATGGGCTACAGATAACGCGATGTATGCCACCAACCACTCACCTTTGACGTCATAGACCTCCTCTCCTCTCCTCTCCTCCTCCTCCTCTCCTCCCTTCTTTGCGCTCCTGACTTTTCCTCATAAACCATTGTTCTTGAAGGTTTTTTATTCAGGCCTTTTGCATCTTTTAATCATTTGCTACCTTGACTAGTTTAATGGATGTGATCCTTGATTACAAACATGTTGTCAAGACAGGCACGTTCATTAGCTTTCATCTAGTATACATAAAACATAATGCATTTCAATTACATCTAATGTGAAGCTGAATAATATTAGTCAAATTGGTGTGCATGTATGTAAGTGTGTGCGTGCACGTTTGTGAGTGTGTGCACGTGTTCATCACTGGACACATTTTGAACTCTCCTTGTCACTCGTTCCTTTTAGATAAGGTCAAAGTGCTGGCCCAGCACTGACCTTTGAATTGGCCCAAGGCAACACACTTACAGTAATTTGTGTTCTGCTCATTTATTGAACGGTGGCACAGATACGACATCCTCTCTGTCCTTTTCTTCCCTCTGTCCGTCTTTCTCTCTGTATCTCGCCCGCTTTCGCTCGGATTGAGCCCTCAGGCACCATGAATAATGTTAGCTGGTGACCTTTGAACTTAAGTGGAGAGAAGAGCGCTATGTGACGACTGTCTCCCTTATGTCTCCATTATACTGTATATAAGTCCCACTCCTCTAAGGGTGACAGAGCACATTGACTGGGATGAGTCTGCAGCAGATTGCTGGGCTGAAATAATTTTTATAGAAAAGCACAATATTACATGGCCTTGTGGTTACAACATACCTTCATGTCCAGCTGAAGCTAAGGGAGGGACAAGCCGTATGGATCCAGCTGCTCTATGCCATTATGCGCATTGTCTATCCCAACAGCCTCAGCAAAAATGAGCTGAATGATTTTAGCTGTTAATATGGTAATCAATTATACATGTGTCAGAACTAATGGCCTCAGCCAACACAAAAGGACATCAATGTTGAATTGAAAGACCAAAGGAATTATTAGAGAAAGTATTATTTCCCTTGGATACAAGAGAGGATTAAACTGCAGGGCTTGTGGGAGAGTGGAATTGTTTTTCGTCTCCCTGGGGTTATCTCAGGTAACAACTATTCAAGTGTTATTAAAGAGCTAAAAATGGCCCATGTCGTTATAGCAACCTGAATGCAGGTGCCAAGGAGTATTTGTATGTGTGTGTGTGTGTGTCCCATGAGTGTGCGTGTGCGTGTGTATGTTTGTGTGAGCGTGCCCTTGCAGGCGTCTGTTTGTGTGTGTGTGTGTGTGTGTGTGTGTGACGGTGTGTGTGCTGACTGTGGCAGTGGGATGCTGGGATATGTGTCTAAGAAGCAAGCAGGGTGAGAAGACCTCCTTAAATGTGCACAGCTCTGCAGAAAACAACTTTGGCATTTGTGCTGGAGCACTGCAAATAAGCACCCGATAAGTAGGTCTATTTTGTCACTGCAAACACCGCACATATTCCACTGTGTCGAGCAGTATTTTTTCAATGATATTTTGTTTGTTGTGCATTCAGAACCAGCACTCTGCTTCAAATGTGGTTTGTGTCTGTCACAGCACATACTATCATGTCAACTCTTTTTTTTTCTCTCTCTGTGCAGTTCCTCCACAAATCTTATTATTGCACTTCTTTTCTTTTAAAATGTGGGAGTCGGCGCTAACAGGCATGTACATGGATACACAGGCACATAGACACTCAAGAAAGAAAACACACACGCACACGCATACACCTACACACACAAACACAAAGTGAAAGTTTCAACAGTACTTCACTACAGGGCATGTACGTCCAGAATGCATCACTTCATGTGGATTGACCTCTTTCATTTCCTCTCTGCTCCACTCTCTCTTTTGCCAGCCTCCACTTTCATCCAGCCATTCGCTCTTTCATTACTGCGTTCACTGTGCTCTCTGTAAATGTAAACAAGTTTTAATGCCTCTTTATGCATGTTCGTGTGTGGTTGTACTGGGAGGCAGAGTGCTCTGGACATGGTGAAAACCAGGTCAATCACCAATACTGCTCATTATCCTCTGCTTTAATGGCAGACATCCACAGACATGGATGACATTTATTGCTGCTCTGATGATAGTTAGCGCAGCAGCTGTGTGTGTGCCTGCGTTTCGGTGTGCCTGTGGATCCTGTCTGATCTATGAATGTGTCTCTTCACATGGAGGACTGTTGCCTTGTGTGTATACAGTAAATGTGTTTGCATGTGCTGCAGCATTTATGTGCATTTGTGTGTCCTTTGTGTGTGTTTGTGTGTTTGTTTGAGTGTGCATGTATGTGTATGTGCATGCACCCTTACAAGCATGCATATGTGTGTGCATGCATTTGCATGTGTATGCCTATGTCCATCTCCCCCTTCAGGCTAGACTGTCCGTAATCTCCTCCCCACTGATCTGATGCGGGTTGACTGCTGGTGACCTTGTGGAGTCTCAGTCAGAGGACTGTGGTGCCTACTGCCAAACATGCTGCTGGCTGGACTCTGATCCCAGCCACATTCACACTGCTGGCCGCTAACTCCTCAGGTCTGCTCCATGTCTTCCACCCACGGCATCAGTATTGGGAAGAAACTACAGCATATGCTGTGTGCCAGTGTTTCCCCACCACTGGATGCAGGAGCTTCCCCTCTGCGCTAAATATCAGTATTTGTGTTGGTTTCAATGGAAACTTAAAGTTTATATACTGTTTCAGAAACCTTTCCATTTAATCAAGAAGAAAAATCTGGCAAATTGCTGTTGTGTTTGTTACTACTGACTCTTATCACTGAAAACAAAAGTAATACATCACTGCTGATTTGATGATATGACTCACTGATTTGAGTCGGCTATTTGGTGCACAGAAGTTACCTTTTTTGTGGTCTGTTTTCTGCAGTAGGAGGTAGACCAGGACACGCGTGTCCCACTGAGTGCGGACTTCATGTGACTTAAGTTGATGTGAGTATTACTAGACAGCTCCACAGCTACCTGTGTTCTGTCCCCCTTTCCCTGGCCTGTCCCCAGGCGGGAGCCGCTGGGTTCACCTGAAGTTCGTCGCACTCTGTGAAATCTCATCTGTTGGCGTTTGTGTTGCGATTAGCCTGCCAGGCTGCAGAAAGACGCAAGCCCTTGAGTGCTTGACTGCATTCCAAATCAGTCTCCCTCTGTGTTCCTTTCTACCTCCCTCCGCTACTCTACTTCCTCTCATAATGTTAGTTCTGGTCTTTTCTTGGTGTGTTTGTTTGTGAGAAGGTCTCTTCTTTCCCCCATGGAGACTGTCAGCTTGGATCAGAGAATGTGCCCAGTTATTTATCTCTCTTAGCAAATGGGTGGGGAGAAGGAAAGACAATACAGGTAAACACTGTTTAGACCTGCTGATTTCCATGCAGATCAGATCTGTGTGGATTTTATCTCTGAAAAGGAAATAAATGACTGCCTCTATTTATTCAGGATCAGTTGTTCAGGGTGGTTTTGAGTGCCAATGCTATTTAGAATTTATGAGGTAGCCAGTGAATATATCACATGCCATTTCTTGTCACATAATTTGTAACACACATAATCTGCTTATATTTTTTGAAATGTTCCCACTCTAATCTTTACAGCTATTGTGAGGCATTAGCTTTACCTGGGACCAGGTCCTGTGTCAATAACCAGACCCACACCACACCCTCACCATGCCCCCAACTACAAAAGATACAATTACACTTGTCATTTCAACACAACCTTTATCATCCAATCACACCACACCAGCATGCATTAAGTGGACAGAAAAAAAATGATTTTGCTCAAATAGCTATTGGATGTTGAAAACCGGATATGGTTTTGGTTTTGTAGTCTGTGAATATATAAATACACTGCACTTACAAGCAATGTAAAACGATGGAGAATGAGAGCGGGATAAAGTAATGCAGACACAGATCTAAAAAAAAAAAAAAAAGGAGACGCATATCAGGTCATTTTCAGGCCAAGTGTGGAGATACATTGATGTGATCTTATTAGATACAACTTTTAGAATCAGATCTAAAACATCACAAGAAGTTTAACCATAGCCATATACAGTACATACTGTATATTAAAATTTTAGGAATCTGCCCACCACACCCTTGCCACCCTTTCTGTTTATTCAGACTGTAGATACAGGCCTCAACTAAACAGCTAATATGTAAATATGATAGATCTGCTACTCCGATAGAAGATTGTATCATCATTCACACCTACTGTATGTTGTGTAGTTGCATCCTTCTGATATGCTTTGATCTACCTGTAACCTTCCTGAGGGCTTCTATGCGATTTTAAAGGCAGCTGTGCCTTCTACTTGTCCTTTGAGTCACTCCTTCACAATGGCCTCTTTATCTGTGTGTGCGTATATGCGGGAGTGTGTGTGTCTGTGTGCGTGTGTGTGTGTGCGCGTCTGTTGTCTATTGATTGGGATCAGGCAGTTCTCCCAGCTTGTGTTTATCATACTGCTGCTGGAGGACTCACATTGGCCCACTTCTCTCCTCTGTCCAGCCTGCACCCTGTTGGCCATTTGCCTCAGATCTTTCATGTTGTGTATGTGTCTGCCTCTGCCACTCTCTCAAAATACCCAGCGCACTAGCCCAGCATGCACACACATTACAATATAATGTAATATTTCTGCTGTTAACAAATATCACACACAATTACATCTGACCTTCAAAAAATGTGAGAAAGAGAGGGAGATGAAGACGGGGGGAGATGGAAAGAGCGAGATAGAGAGAGAAAGAGAGGAAGAGAGAGAGAGAGAGATCTATTTGGCCAATCCCTAGCGCTTTAAAGCCAACAATTAACATTTCAGAAGTGTTAAAATAAGATACAAGAGTGTGTTATGTCCCTGCAGTGGCACACACAACTGTTCGGGGGGCAAACATCCAACGGCAATCACAGCAATAGTTCAGAGACTCATCACATCTCCCTTCTCAGCCCAGAAATACAGAGGCAACAGGGCTGTTCAGATAGAAAGGGCTACCTACTGTGTGCATGTGAAGGTTCAAAAGAAAAAAAGATCCTTTTATTGTAGCCTTTGGAGATTCATTAATTTCTTCAGATTTAAAATATGCAGAGATTAGAGGTGAGACTCAAGATTGTTTTTTTTACAGAGTTGGGAAGAAAGCGATACATACATACATGCCTACAGGCCGCATACATACAGCCCCCCCACACACACACACCTCCAACGCACACAGACACACACACACACACCAATACTGTCATCTGTGTCAGGCCTGGGGGCAGTGTGATTGGGATGGGCATGGGGATGGCTGCAGCGGTTGCCTAGTAACGATGTGGTTGATCCAGGGCGTGTGTGTGTGTGTGTGTGTGAGCTCATTGGGGGGGTTTGAAATCACACAGTATTGAGGGTCAGGTCGTCGAGATAATGAGTGTGCTCAATAGTCTTTATTGTATCGGGTCAGTCAATTCTTGTCAATTACCTCCTATCTGTGCTTCAGCACTGAGTAATGTAACGTTTTATTGAATCACCGAGATATGATTGAAAATGCTTGGAAGTGAAATTGAGTTTTTTTTAACTCACATCACTGAAGGAAATGAACTCTTTCTTACTGAACATCACAAACATTTCCTTCGACACACAACACATGCTTGCTCTAACAAAAAAAAACCCTCTATTCATTTGATTTATTGAATTCCTTCCATAGAACTGCGGTAAAATAAACTTAAGAATATGGCGAATTGTCAGTTTTATTGATGTCCCTCATATTCAATCAACTTCCAACAAAAGTCAATACATCACCCCTGTGTTTCTAAACAATCTGTACTATATCCTTCATCACTGAGGACATGTGTGATCCTGTGCAGATCAATGGGTAGAGCATGCCACTCACACTGTCAGAGGTAGTGATTTCATTCCCCCTGGGGCCACCCATACTAAAAATGGAAGGTGCTTGGCATAAAAAAACATCCTCCGAATGGTTTATATCTATTATATAAATCATCAAATCAGTTCTCACCTTCCCTTGTTTGTGAGGAAACACACAAAGGAGTGTTTGTTTCCTGTGATCAAACAGATTATTCTTTAACAAGTGACAAAATTTCTTCAGATTTGAAGAAGAAAGTCTCCAGCAGTGATTCAAAGCAGCAATTTGTAAAGCAGAGTCTGAGATGCTGAAAAGCCATCAGGATCAGTGTGACTACACTCAGTGCTTGTTTGTACTTGGAATCTTGGTTCTTAGCTGAATCCATACGTCCTTCACTCTGTCTGGTCTCATGTGTATGTGTGTGTGTGTGCATGCGTGCATGTGCATAGGAGTGTTTGACAGGGAGTGTGTCTCAGCACCCACTCGAAAGCTAATTGAGTTGGAGCTGCTGCAAACACTGTCTGTGTCCTTCACTGTGTGTTTATGGATGAGGTGGCGGTTGTGTTTGAGGTAGTGAGAGGTGTATGTGTGCTGTCTGTTCCTGTGTGTATGTGTGTATGTGTGTATGTGTCATTGGCAGAGGTCATGTCAGAGTGGTGATCTTTATCTGCGTGTGTGTGTATGCGTGTGTGTACCTGTTTGTGTCCACTAGTCTCTGTGTCACAACTCCAGACAGAGCATGTCTGATACTTGGCTAAGAAAGACAATGGGGCTCAGGCTGCATTTCTAGATGGGAGAACAGAAGACAGGTTAACAGATTTATCAAGATTTCATAAAATGTGTGTAAGCCAGTGTTTAACCTCTACTTATCTCTGACACGACAAAACCGAAGTCTAGGGCAGGAGAAGCAGTTTAGAGATAACGGTTCAGACAGTATATCACAACAATAAAGCTACTGTCAGATTGAAGAGTTGTTTCAGACACACACACACACACACACACACATACAACACAACCCCACAGACAACAACGATCTCTCATCCGGTCGGAGGTGTGTCTGTGTGTGTCTCTGCAGCAGGATTTCCCCTGTCCTCGTTAGCGGTAATGAAGAGATATGAGTGTGTCAGTGGCAGTAATGACTAGAAACATGGATGAGCTATTAGGCCACCAAATGACCAAGTGTAATATGAATACAAATACAGCCATCAGCCCCTTGTTGGTACAATGTTATCATATTAACCGTATTACTAGTGCATTAAAGAGACGGCAAGCTGCCCCGTCTTCATCAACATGATCCAGTGAGTATAGCGGAGAACTCATCATTATTCATAAGAGGAGAGGTCAGCTCGGGCAACCAAACACTATTGAGAAATAGGTGTGCGTGTGTGTGTGGGGTGTGGGGGGCAGAGAGAGAGAGAGAGAGAGAGAGAGAGAGAGAGAGAGAGAGAGAGAGAGAGAGAGAGAATGTTTTGAATGAAACAGAAAAGCTAAATTACAGCTGAGCCTTAGAGCCTGGTGAGTCATACATCTAGACAAATACGGCAGGAGAGAAGAGAGAGAGAGAGAGAGAGAGAGAGAGAGAGAGAGAGAGAGAGAGAGAGATGGGGACCCTTTAGACTTTTAGAAATAAAGGTATAGCCTGCTCCCTTGGGCAGCATTCTCTTTTTATAGACCCATAGAAAAGTGGAAAACAGACAAACAAACAAACAAACAAAATAAAAAAAATAACAATGTAGTGGGGTACACATATATAGATTCCTATCCAACCCAAATTTAACCTAAACCAAATCTTATCTAATTTCTGTAGTTGTTGCTAGCCATGTCAGCTTTTGCATATTTGGATGTCTTCACTGTCAGCAGACTGCAAAATGGTAAAAATTAATAACTTTACAATGCTAACAGGCATGAGAAGAGACAAATGACCCTTGGGTATCTATTAAGTAAGTATCCTATAATCCTATAAAGGCATATTCATTGTACCCTCATAGTACAGTAATTTATTTATACTTTTTCAACTAAAAAAAAAAAGTACATTAGTGCATAAAAGAGAAGCACAGAATTTCAACTTACGCCCAAAGCCCGAAACAAGAGATTTTTTTGTTTTGTTTCGTAATGTCACACTGAAGAAAGGATGGGAAAAAAATAAAATAAAGTTTACTGTGTGAGTGGTTTTCTGGGCACAAGGGCTTATTTTCCAGCTTACTATAATAGAGCCGGCTAGTCACATGGTAACGTGGTTGAACGTGTGATTTTTCCGATGTTAGCCACCTGTCCAACTTCACTCTATTGTTGATTACAGGCGATCTGTATCAAGTGGGCTTATTATCTTCCACAGGGTGAAGCTCCATTATGTGATTGTGATTATATTACTGTGAATGTTTCAACTTCTGTGTAGAAAATATGCATTTTTATCAGCAGATACCCATAAGAATACCCATAAGCCTTGTCAACTTCCGACCAATCAGCAACAGAGCAGCTCTTACGTAGATATCCCGCTCGTTCCACTGTCACTCTCTCCTCAGTGCAGAGCGCAGAAAAGTATTAGCAGAGGGGAAAATCAGAGTGGTGGTTACAATCCGGCACAAAACACCATTTTTATCACAGAGACCCGGCCAGTCGATCGGAAACAGCGTTGTAGTGTAAAGCACCATGGAAATTATCCATTATTACCATGGAAGTTATCCATTACTCTTGCACAGTAAATTCTCTGATTGATTGAATGAGTGGAACCATACGGAACCCAGCTATTTTGAAATCTGGGTGCTATAAATGAACGGCCAAAACACCTCTGGAACCTTGATGATGTCGGGATTACCATGTGACAAGTTTCATCAAATAGTCAGTTCATTTACATCCTAATAAACATTGTTTGAGTCCAGAAAGTCAATCCAGGTACAGTTCCAGGCTGTTTATCAGAATGGGTTGTATTTCCATTAAGAAACATTTATAAATATATATAAATATCGTTCTAAAATAAGTTTATGCAGTGAGTGAAAAGTTGACGTCCAGCTTACTGTGTTGGCGAAGAAAGTTCTAGAGAAACAGACTGTGTGTGTGTATGTATATGTGTGCATTTGTGTGTGTGTGTGTGTGTGTGTGTGCATGTGTGTGCGTGCGTGCGTGTGTGTGTGTGTGTGTGTGTGTGTGTGTGTGTGTGTGTGTGTATGTATTTGGTATAGGGAAGGTTTGGCCACCTGGTTGGCCAAATAACAATTTATGTGCCACCCAGATATATAAGTGATATATAGGTATGAGTTACTTCATGCCCCCCCATCTTTCTCTCTCTCTCTCTCTCTCTCTCTCTCTCTCCTAGTGATCGTGACTGCACTGACAAAAGCTCTCATCTGGGGAAGTTGCTCTCCATGTGCAGACACCCTGGTTGCCGGGGAAACCAGTCTAAAGTTGCGAGCAAGAGGCGGCGCAGGCCTCTGCAGTGCAGCAGAAAAACAGCAGCACAAGCCTCAACTTGGAGTGATGGCATACACAGCGGCGCTCGTCACAACACACACAGGCACACGGGGCGAGCAACAGAGTTCTCCAAACTCTCTGCTCCACTGTCCCTCTCTCTCTCTCTCTCTCACCTGAAGAAATAAAACACACACTTGACAACTCCATTTGGTGCGGGGGCAGGTTTCACTGTGGCTTGGGTGCTTTGCTGGTTACCATCAACAAGTCAGCCGGAAAGAAAACCGAGAGGAAATCCTAGCGTTAAAGCTTGATGTTCAGTCTTCAGTGTGTGGCTGGAGGAAAAAGCTTTGCTGTTACACAAGAGCTAAGCCAAACAAAACCTGACAATGATACAGGAGACCACATAAATGTATTTATCCAGGGAAAGTTGAGCAGCTCCACTGGAGCAATTAGGTGCTAAGTGCTTTGCTCAAAAGGCTCCTCGATGGTAGTTGCTCCACAACCACATTTTTCCAGCCACTGTGAACTCAAACTGCTGACATTCACAAGCCTGCTCCTCTAATCTCTAGGCCACTCTTGCCCCTAAATGTGTGCTAAATTTTCAGAAGGCTAGTTAATGTTGTACATGTGTATCAGATGCAACAAGCTTTTGTGTGGGTATTTATCTCAATTTAAAATGCTGCCATATTCTCTGTGTCAATTTCCTGCCTGTCGATCACCCGCTTGATTCTCAACTTACTTACTGTGTAATTATTCCATGTACCATTACCTTTGTCCTGTTGCTCTGGTTGGCTGCAAACAGGTTCGCCGTTTTTACCGTGCCAAGTGTGTGGAAAGAGTGTTTATTCTTGGATAAAAAAATCTCTGAAACACCTAAACATGTTCAGTTCTTTTGGTCTATATCAAAACATATTTATTGGTGTTTGATAGGACAAATTGTATACAGTTTGCAAACCTTATCAGTCTGTGTTTGCTGTAACAGTCCCTCTAATAATGTCATCTTTATTCACATGTGGAGATGTTCATAATAGTGAGCGTATAAGCATATTTCATTTGGTGCTATGGACAGTCTAAGGTATGTGAAAAAAAGTGGAATCTGACTATGTACCTCTATATACATGAAATGATTTATAACATTGGTATTAATACATTTGAGATTAAGTCAATCAGATAATTCTTGTGATACTGTGCAGTCGTGGAGAATTTAAATATTCTATTTAGTATTTTGAAGGTTTCCAGGTTAATGTTGTAGCTTCCTGGAAGGCAATTTACTCCAATTCATTAATTATGTTGTTGTAAGGAATATCCCCATGGAGAAAAATACTATTAGTTTTTAATTGCTTAATGCATTGGCTCTCACCACTGGCTTAATGTAATGTAATACACACCTAGTGTTGCATTTGACTCAAATGTATTTCATAGTGCTTGTTGCATGGTGAAATTTCACCTCATGTCACTCTCCTCTGCTTGTGACACCAGCCAATCACCACAACAATCTACTGTCAGATTCATAACCGCCTTGTGTCAAACCTCCTGACATTACGGTCTGCCATGTGCAGGAAAATGAAAATAATTCACCGGAAGAGTCATCATCTGTCCTGTACTGTCAGCAGGGCGTCCGTGGTGACGTTCAAGTCCCCATAATGAACCAGAGAATCGAAATATATTTCGGTTACAGTGGCTTAGAGACATGGTATCAGTTTAGGACTCACCCCCCTCTCCTCTCCTCTCCTCCCCTCCTCTTTCCTCTCCTCTCCTCTCCTCTTCTCCTCCGCTCCTCTTTCCTCAACTCTCCTTTCCTCTCCTCCCCGCCTCTTTCCTCTCCTCTCCTCTTTTCCTCCGCTCCTCTTTCCTCAACTCTCCTCCTCTCCTCTCCTCTGCTCTGCTCTGGTTTTCTATGCCATCTTTGCCTCTCAGCTACCTTTCCCTCTGTTCTTATTTCTCCTCCCTGCCTCTGTGTGTGTTGGTGTGCGTGTGTGTGAGTGCGTGCGTGTGTCTGTGTGTGTGCGTGTGTGTGTATGTGTGTGTGGTATGGGGCTGTATAATGCTGACGGGCAGAATGAGAGCAGAGGGAAGCTCAGAAAATGAGAGAGAAGGAGAGAGAGAAAGGAAGAGAGGGGGAGAGGATGCAGGGAGGTTGGGTCGCCTGTCAGTCAGAGCCTAAACCTTATCATTAGAGAGAGAGGAAAAGAAAGAGAGAGAGAGAGAGAGAGAGAGAGAGAGAGAGAAGCAGCAGTGGCGGTGTGTCTATGTAGGGGGGCGAGGGGAAAATGAATAATATTAAAATAGAGTTATATCTAAATTAAGTCTTTATTTGTCACCAAATGCCAGTCGTAGTGAATGGCCCTGTGTTGTTATCGTTAGGAACATTGCCTTGCATATTTTAGCTGAGATTGATGCTGTTGGTGGTGATGAAGATGCATTGGCCTCGTTAGCAAGGATGTCTACACGTGGAGGTTTGCCTCCCTCTCTCTTCTTCTATCTGTTTACATGATCATTCAACCCAGACAATGAGGAATATCAGTACGAACGGAAGAGAATCAAAGAAAGAGAGAGGGGAAGAAAATGCAGGGATGATAGAGAAGAGCTGCTCTAAGCTGGCTTTAATAAGTCGGATGTGTGCTTTGATTAATGGATCAGGGAACTCCAACATGTATCAGCACTTTCCCTTAAAGAGGCAGCGCTCTATGCACAGACACTTAGCAGCCGCTGTTTACACCAGCTGAAACACGGATGATTTCCGCACTTCTCGGTGACGGTGACTGGTCATTCATGCGTCTGCCGACCTTTTCTTTTTGTACCTGAACCTTGCGTAACCTTTATAGAGCCTGTCTACTGTTAGCCGCTATCTTCCCTCTGCTTAATGTGGTTTGTGGCCTAAGCAGGACATGAGTGGCTTGTCCTTGACCTTTTCTTGCCTGTTAACATCCTCTCCTCCTCCCATTAAGGACAGGGGGAACGAGATGGAAGAAAGGCCAGCTCGGGGGAAGAGAGAGAGGTGGAGGTGTGTGTGGGTGTGAAATGGGAGAGAGAATGGCAGTGTGTGTGTGTGTGCGTCCTGCTGATCAGCAGTGTCTGCTCACTCTGTAGGGGTCCAAAGTGAACAGCGTTCCTTTCAGCAGCAGAGTAATATATTCAGCTGATGAGCTCTGCTGTGCGCTCTAAAGCGTTCCCCTCCAACGTGCTCTTGCTAGCTCTCCCAGGGCGCCACATGAATAAACACTCTCAGGGCTCCCATGACTCTTCCTGCGAGAAGCTGAATATTTTATACAGTACTTTTTTGGTAAAATGCTAATCTGATCAGCTGCAGTTTTAGAACAATAAATATTGAACATAGTAACTCATTCAGAATGAGTGGGTGAATCTGTACTGTATTGTAGCTGTATGAATGTGTGCGTGTATGAGAGAGAGAGAGAGAGAGAGAGAGAGAGAGAGACAGAGTGAGGGAGAAAGACAGACAGAGAGAGGCTGGTACAAAGGGCTGGCTGTGTTTCATGGGCTGGTCCTTATTTCCTGAATGTGGCAAGCAGCAACTTGGAATATCAATGATGCTTGATTCCCCACAGCAAAGACAGCAAAGTGTGTGTGTTTGTGTGTGTGCGCGTGTCTATTTGTGTGCACATCAGCACGTGAGTGTGTGTGCATTCACGTGTGTGTGTGTGTATTTATGTGTGTGTTTGTGTGTGCCCCTGGCATACTGTACATTATTCAGTTCTAGCCGGCAGTCTCTGCCCAGCTGCAGCCATAGGCCAAACACCAGTTTACAGTTTATAAACACAATTTCACACATACACACACTTGCTTGGGGCCAGCTCTTAAATTGGATTGGGCTTACAAACTGATCAAGGCAGTTTGCAGCACGCTTGATGCTACCGGGAGTCCTAACGTGCTTATGAGGAAGCCCCCCCCCCCCCCCCCCCCCCCCCCACACACACACACACACACACACACACACACACACACACACACACACACACACACACACCGCCTTTTATGCAGACTTTTTTTCTAGAATGTTCTTTTCAGGACAGTGTCTATGTGTGACTCATACACTGTTTGAGCAAAGACTCATGCGGCTAAACAGAGAGGGGGTGAGAGTGTGTTTGTGTGTGTGTGTGTGTGTGTGTGTGTGTGTGTGTGTGTGTGTGTGTGTGTGTGTGTGTGTGTGTGTACGCACACCAATGCAAATGAATCATACTCAAATCAAGCAAGCTGCTATCTGACCACTTGCATGTGTGTGTAGGATTTTGAGTGCATATATTGGTATGCATGTATTTGTGACAGATTTTGTTTACATCTATTGGGCTGAGACTTATCTAATGAGGTCGTCGGCTTTAATCAAACTGTCATCATTTACATTTGCTGTTGCTGCTGGAATTATATATATTGAAAACTAAATTAAAATCAGCCTCTGGCATAAATATCATCTTGATTTATACCACCCCACACACATCCACACACAGGTACACGCACACCACACACACACACATAATCTCTCTTTTGTTCATTAAAAATACACCATCACCCAAGCAATATTGCCATGGAGATGGTGAGTCTTATCTGTGTCTGCCCACCCAGACAGCTGTTTTCATCTCTGCCGTCATCACGTAATAAGTTGCTATGAGAGCTATTCTGGTGAAAATACCTTAAGCCCACATACAGTATAAACCCTGACACAGAACGCCAGATATATATTTTTGTAACAGTCTCTGAAGTGGTGCCATTGGCCTGATTTCCTGCCCAATCCTCACAGGCCTAAGCCAGCTCTTCCCTAGAGAAACGCGGCCTGATCAGCGGTGGTAGCATGAGCGACAGAGTTAGCCTCTGTGGCATGTGATTCACTGCTAAAGGTGCTAAGGCTCCAGCTGAGCTACAGAGGCTTAGGAATAGTACCAGTGAGGGGAATGGTTTATAGGATCTCTCTCTTTCTCCCTCTCTCTCTCTCTCTCTCTCTCTCCCTTCAGAAAAAAACTGTAATCTGCAGCAGACTGTGAGTGACTGACAACTACTGATAAATTTATGCCAAATTTAAAAGACCTTTCTCGTTTCTATCTGTTTTTTTATTTCTTTTTCCCCCTTTTAGTCTTTTTACCCAACCTCTCCTTATCGATTTAAGACATTCTTTCAAAGAATGCCTGATCCCTGACTGAGCATGGAAGTAAACACACAAACACACACACACACACACACAAACACACACAAAGACAAGTGTGCACGCCAGAGCTGATGCTGATGATGCCGGACATGGCATCAATAAGAAGGAAAGCAGTCAGTAAGTGCAGTATTGTGCATTCCTCCAGTGATGTGTATGGTTAATGTGATTTACACAGCATCTACCACCCAGAGACACTTGGTCTACATCTGATTCTGCGGCTTAGCCCACAGCATGCTAACACACTAGGGATGTAACGGTATACCGTTTTAAGGTACTGCACTGTAAGCCTTTCCCTGTAATACCGTGCCCACGGTATAAATTTATGTTGCACAATGCACATATGCACGGCGCCACACGCCACTACAAAAAATGAAACATCACACTTCAAGTTGCTAGCAATATTGAATTGCAACAGTGGACTTTGTAATTTAATATAAATTATTAAACTACACTAGATTACAAGATTGTTGTGTGTATTTTCCGTCTTTAATGCAAAATAAACTATCCGATGTTGCACTGCAGGGCGCTAGAACATTAACGTTATCTAATGCAGCAGTCAATAAAAAACGATTCATTCAAGTAGACTGAAGACCTTTCCCCACATTTAGTCACTAAAACGGCAGAAACAATTGGAGTTTTACAAAAAAAAAAAAAAAAATGTCATTGCAAACGTAATACAACGTCTTGTTTAGGTGGATAGTTAGATAGTGGATAGATCAGTGGTGGATAGATCAGTTCAATAAAGCAATATTTTTCTTCAAAGCAAAATACTTGTTTGGTTGTTTTTTCGATGGGCCATAGAACATTTAATTAAAAGGGGGAAAAAAATGAATATCGTGAAATACCATATACCGTGGTATTTTGGTAGATACCGTCCCGTACTGTGAAATTTCATACCGTTACATCCCTATAACACACTATAGCACACACTGTGCCACCTTCCCCTCCATATAAAGGCCAATTGACTGATTTAATGTCATTCAGGTGATTTGTGTCCAAAAAGTTACAATTTGGGGAAAGTTTCATGTCTGGACTGTCAAAGAAACTCAAGAATACTGAGAATGTTCTGTCAATTTAACCCAATGCCCAGCCAGCCACACACCCACACACACACACACACACACACACACACTCCCTAATTCTCAGTCTCTCCCTGCTCTGTGTTAGACAGATGCGTCAGTGGGACAATAATGGAGTGCAGAGGCATATGAGTGAGTCCTGAGATGACAGAGCGCCTGGCGTCCCCAAATCCCCCTCTACTGCACCATGGCTCTTTGTCACGGTATAATCCACCCTCACTCACTGAGAGGCAAAGGAGGAGATTCACAGAGAGAAGCGAGAAGGAGACGAAGAAGAAAAAGAAGAAGAAATAATCCTGTGTAGCAGATAAATAGCAAGATAGCTGGAGAACAAATGGCAAAGGTGGTAAAAGGAAGAATAGGAGGGACAGGAGAGGGGATATGTTGAGAGGGAGCAGCTAAAAGAAAAGAGCTTGAAGAAAGGGTATGACTCAGCTGTATAGGCAATTAGGACAAGGTGCAATTCTTAGACAGAATCCAAATTAGAGGAGGGCATTTACAACTGTGTGTGTGTGTGTGTGTGTTGTGTGTGTGTGTGTGTGTGTGTGTGTGTGTGTGTGTGTGTGAGAGAGAGAGAGAGAGAGAGAGAGAGAGAGAGAGAGAGAGAGAGAGAGAGAGAGAGAGAGAGAGAGAGAGAGAGAGAGGCCAGTGTGTGAAGGTATAGGGGGAAAACAAGAGTGAAAGTGAGAGTGAGTGAGCCAAAATGAGAATAAGAAAGAGTGGAAAGACTAAGGCAATTAGCTCATTTGAATTTATAGAGCCGAACCAGAGTGTTTGGGAGTGATAAGGTAGTGAATGTGAGCACAGGCAGAAGGGGAAAGAATTGCATCTCCTCAGCCCCCTATTAATACCACTGACACGCCATTGAACACTCTTGTTTCCAACTAAGTCATTTCTAAGTAAATACCCTCACACACACACACACACATGCACACACACACACGCACACACACACACACAGACACACACTGGCCTGGAGCACATCACTAGTGCTAATGGTCTGCCTAATTCAAACACAACAGGATTAGTGTTGGAATAAAAACACATTTATGGCCCCCGTGTTTACCAGCAGTTTATTTCCAAGCCGATAGTTTGGATTTGTGAGAGTGATTTGGAGGGTAATCTTCTGTGTATTAAAAGGAGTACTTGTCCCACAAACGCATAATTATACACCATACAGTATGAAACCTGCTCTAAGACCTGGAACCTCTCATTCATATCCTCCTATCATGTTCAATAGTTGGTCATTTGGTTTTCTATGCTGTGAACAAATTGGTCTTCAGTGCATGCCGTCCTGGAGTCGGTAACATAATGTGTATAATTGCCATTCATTATGCCTTCAGCCTCTGACAGACTATCAGACTATGGGCCCTATCTTACACCCGGCGCAAAGCGGCGCAAAGGGCAGCGCAAGTGTCACTGCTAGTTTCCGACCGACGCAGTTGGCATTTTCACGCCCAGCGCCCACGTTGTTTAAATAGCAAATGTACTTGTGCCCATCTTTGCGCCCATGGGCGTGTTGGTCTTAAAATGAGGTGTGGTCAGGCGCATTGTTGGCGCATTGCTATCTTGAGGCCGTGGAAAGCGATTGACCAACAAAAACCTGGTCTAAAGTCTGGCATTTTCCTGCTATTTAAAGGGCGCATTATTCAGATAGTAAGATGCGTCTCTCTCTCTCAAACACACACACACACAACGTTACCATGCAAAATAGAAAAATAGGATCATCTACTATGAAAATTTGCACTTTACTTCGTTCCTGACATGTATTTTGTTGCCAAATTGCCATATGCTTTCACCATTACGCAGTGCCAAATGCGCAACGTGCATGTCCCATTAACCATCATCACACATTGCCAATTGCTAAATACGCAACCTACAACCAAGAACAACAACACAGTAAATATGTAAAAAGCACAGCCCAGCTAAAAGTCATGAAAATAAACTGCAAAGGCATCTTACCTTCACCCGACCTGACACACACATCGCCATCGCACACGAGCAGATCCATTTCCTCAGCAGAAAACAGTTTGTTTCTCCAACTTGCCGAATCCGCCATTTAAATAGCAATGTGCCAAGGTGCAAGCGCACCTGGCTCTTAAAGGGAATGGGAGATGACACTCTGATTGATTGAGTTCATGTTACGCCCAAAACACACCTATGATTAATTAAGGGACTTAGTACAACCCCTTTGTGCCTTGCGCCTTACTTTGCGCCCACATTGTGTGTCGTTTAACTAGCAATTTGGATTTGGACACGCCCTAAATGTACATGGTCTAAAGTGCCATGCGCCATGGATCGTTTAAATAGGGCCCTATGTGATTGAGTGTCTTATTTGCTCACTGAAGAACTGACACACACACACACACACACACACACACAGACATGTGTGCGCACCACAACTTGTATATATGCACTTGGTCTGTTGCCATACCTACTGTACAGGCTCTAGAGTTTACAGTGGGGAGTGTGTGCTGTGTGTATGCGATGTGAAAAACTGGTTGAGAACAAAAGATGAGACCAACCTTGGGCTGAACACAGAGACAAACAGTCACCTTACAAAAGCATTCTCAACCTCATGCACACAGAGCATCACACTGGAGAATATACCTTCAACTCACCATTATCCAGAGAAAATGGCTTTGGCAAATAGCAGCTAAGACTTCTTAGTGACACTCATAGAATGCAATGGCATTGGAATTCAAACAGAATTTACTGTGTTTCTTGCGGGCGATGTCATGGGTCTCTACGGCCAGAGGAAAATGTAAGTAAGGCCCAGGAAAATGCTTTTAAAAGGAGAGTGTTTCATTCTGTAGTTGACCCTTCCCATCAAGAAGCCTTCACTCACAACCTCTTCAGAGAACAGCCGCACTGTTGCTTCTGACAACAATAGGATTGGATGTGATGCGCCATATGGTGTCATCTTTTGATCGCAACACGCCATTCAGGTCATGTGGCAAAACAAACCAATAGAGACATACTGTAATGTTATTTTTCTTTTCCATGTTGATATCATAGTGATGAGTACGATGGCAAACATGTTTGACTAAAACTTCCGGTGGCTCATTTCTCAGGTTTTTAGCTACTTGTCAGCACTGTTCCTACTCAATTAAAAGAATGTTAATCTGCCCTGCTGCTGATTTGTTTACTGTTTGGTGCTTTGCCATTCTATCCCATGGAAACCATCTCATAGCTCCACCATGATCTTATTTTTGTTGCTTTTGACATGCATAGACACTTGTCAACAACTCCTAGCCAGATACGGTATTAGCTGCAAAGGATACATGCAGGTTTGAGAAAATGACTAAGAGAGAGAGCAGCATCTCATGTCTATCTTACTTTGATTGTTACTTGAGTGAAAATTAAGCAATACCACACTCGAGGTCGTGCTGTTGTACTGTATATCAGCACAGCTGTGATTCGGCTGCAGGACGAAGATAATCACAGCCGTGCTGATATAAGTACAACAGCACGACCTCGAGTGTGATATTGCTTTTATACAACAGTTGTATAAACAAAGCTATTCATCAAGTAATGGTAATTTGAGACAACCGATGATTTTTGTCTGTTATTTGCACAACACTGTATTGTCTGCTAGAAGTGCTAACCAGCTGGTTAGCTTGCCAGCTACTCAGCTAACGTCAGATGACATTGTCATGATCCGCTTTTTATTTCTCCTCACAAGTGCTCCAGGCAGCACTTTTTCCACACAAAAAAACGCTATGTGTGAACGCAGCCTAATAAAGGTTACATTAGAACACCTGTGAAGCGGCATGATACATACAGTACAGCGTCCCAGTGCTGTTATACTGTATAGTCCAAATCAGAATGTTTGTAAACTAACAGATTGGCTATACTTCCGGGTGGATAACGCACACCTGTCGGCAGTGGAAATCGTTTGTTTTAAGCAGCGGCAAATACGAGTCAACTAAACAAAACATTAGCGATTATGCCGAAATCGGGTTGTGTTTGGGGCTGTAATGCCAAATATAGCTTGGTACATAATGATACATAGGTTTAGGCTTTTTCCATTTTAAAGCAACCTAACGGAATCAGTGGATACAGATAATAGTTTACAGGCCATCTGCATCTACAGAACTGGGGATAGGCTGGCAGCAACTACTCAGGACTGGGTTTTGCGGCAGGCCTTTTCTTACAGGTCAGTAATAAAAATTATAAACGTCACTGTTGGGTAGCATAATGTGCAAGCTTGCTAGAGTGACAGTAATACAGTCTCGGTTTTGCTAGTCTCGTTTGGGTCTTGCACAGCTGTAGCTCCGTTGTGACTGGCACTGCACTGCCAGTCCCAAGGCAGTCTGTTCGGGTAAAATCTTTCACTTCATGTAGGTAAGGTTTCCTGACCAAAATTTTGCCAACATGATAAGCTTTCTGAAATCCTTGAGCCCTTTTCTGTTACACGAGTAAAACATATTGTCAAAGTGCTACAAATGTTTTATCCGCACGGTTTTTAATGGGCCGCGGTTCTAGCACAGCACAAGTAGCACAACACACGCAGTGGTTTGTGATCTGGCTTTGCTATCATACCCTGCTTTACAGTCAAGATGCTTTACAGTCGAGTCTGAAAGTAAATAACGAACAGTCCACAGTTTCTACTATAAAGCAAAACACTAAAGAATGACTGGTTTGAGGTTGCTTTGTTAGATCAGCACTTCTGCTCCCTGAATCACACTAACATAGCCTACTTTGTGTCGCTGGCTGTCACTGTTTGGCTATATAGCATAATATAAAATAAAAACAGAAAGTTATGGTTAATTTGTATAAGACAGTGGCCAAGACAGAACTTTTAAGCATTTCTAAACATTTTGGTAAAATATAGTAGTTTGTGGACACATGCTTAAATAGGCTATATATTTAGGTTATGTTAGGTTATACACTAACAAATATCAACAGCAGCGACATCAGTAACGTCTCGTTTTCGGTGGACTGCCAGAACTACATAATGTCTGTGTATTTCTAATCACAAGAGCTTAAAACGGGGTCTTACTTTGGTTAAATAACACGAAAAATACTGTAGCGCAGATGCAGCACTACCGACGTTATCCACTCGGAAGTAAGTTCTTTGTTGTTGTGACTGATATGGCCTCTTGTCCAATCAAATTGCTCGACCGGAACTAACTGTTGTATAACAATTATGATAATAATAATAATAATAATAATAATAATAATAATAATAATAATAATAATATATACCTTTTTTTTTCATTCTGATACTAAAATAAAAATGCAAGTTTAGGGAAACTATTAAACTTACTGGTGCCTGTTTTTCAAGTTTTGTTGGGTTGCAGGCCCTGAAGGGCACAACACTGTCTGAATTCAAAACAAATTGCAAGGCAGTAATTAGGGGTTCAATTTAGTGCCACCATCAGGCCAACCTTGCAACAGCAACTATTTTTTAAATTTTCCTTGACAAAGTTGCCTTAAATGCCTCCAGGTTTTACACACAGCATATTTCAACTGCCTACATCATCTTTGTATCACAGGATTTTGATACTTGTAACCATTTGGTCTTGACATATTTCCTAATTGCTTCATGCTAGACCATGCAAACTTCATTTAGGCCTACCTGTTTGCAAGGGGCCCCAAAGAATAGCACCACCATGGGGACAAACTGCGATTTTTCAAACGGCAATATGTCAGGGAACATTTCACCTGCAGTTGCGGGACTGTTACACAATGTTATATTGTTGTGATGTAGAACCTTTCCATAATGACGAATCAAGCTTTTATTCTCACTGTCAAATCATTTGCGCCACAGGCTTAAGAAAGATACAACACCATACAAACAAAATCATTCCAGGAATACAAAGTAAATCGCTAATAGCTGTTTTTTTAACAGCGTTTTGGGTGGAGTTTCCCTTTAAATACTATTATTAAGTCATTAAACATAAATTGCTCCCTTGAAATTACCCTCATGTAACAATGCAGTGTCAGTACAACTTTGCTTTGTGTGACTTGTGAGGCTATATAATTGATTTCTTTTACCTCCTTATTTTTTTTTTCTCTTTACCATCACTCTCCTCCATCTGCCTCAGCATCAGCTCAACACATACCAGCCAGTGAATAAGTCCATTGAGCTCTGTTTGGAGTACCAAGGTCCTCAAAGTAAATATGAATACAGTACATTCTGTCAGGGTCACAGTAAGCTCCCTATTCACGCAGCCCCATGTCTACCACAATTTCCTCAACAGCCAATCACCATTGCACTGGAATCCAGGGAAACCATGGCAACCCTAAGGCCTTGGATGTTATTGGCAGGGTCAATGGAATGAAAGAGAAAGGAGATGGAAGTCAAGTTTAAAGAAAAACAACTGAATCTCAGCAACTGCCAAAACTGCCGCTGTGCTGTGGGGAGATTTGACAGTGAGTCTGTTGATGAACCTACTATGAGCTCAGACAGACACTGTTTTAATGGCTCATTGGCTTGATTCAGCTCACAAAGTCCCTATGTACTGTTTAAATTTTCACAGAGTTATTTTGTGGTTGTGCTCTCGCTCTCTGTCTCTCTCTCTCTTTCCCTCCTTCTCTCTCTGCCTGTGAGAATCTTTCTTTCCCTCTCTCCCCCTCTCTCTCTCTGTCTGGGTTGGTTGGTGGTGAGTCACCCATCTTGCCCAAATTGGGGCCAGGTAGGTGAAGGATGGATTGTGATGTTTTTGTGATTTGGTTTGCAGAGCTGCAGACAAAATCTGCTGTATTTGCTTCAAATGTGAATATGTAGCCTAAACGCTAGCTTCTGTGGTTTTAGATTCAGAAAATGTTGCCTTCTCTGAGAGAGACATGGTATAAATTAAGGTCCATGGTTTAACTTGAAACAATGATGGAACCTGCAATCAATCAATAGTTGAAAAAGTACATAGGTTAAATTATTTAAAAAAGCATATTATATATATATATATATATAGTTGCATATAGCCTACTGTAAGTGCTAAATGCAGGATACAGCATGCAGTGTCTACTGTGTGCCTGTTTGCTGTATGTGTTTCTTTTTGTGTCTCAGCGTGTGCACACGAGTGTGTTCTGCTTTAACCTCCCCAGCAGTGAGTGAGAGAGGTTAAAATAACGGAACAGTGGCTGTCACTGCCACAGAGAAGACCACACACACACACACACACACACACAGACAGAGACAGAGAGAGAGAGAGAGAGAGAGAGAGAGAGAGAGAGAGAGAGAGAGAGAGAGAGAGAGACAAACAGACAGAGAGACAGATTGACTGAGAGACCTCCAGCAACAACCTCCAGCTGCCACCTCCTATCCAGAGCTGTCCTGGTATAAAGAGAGCACACTGGCCTACATTACAATGACACTGACATATATGATAGAGGATACCAATAGCTTGTCTGTCTGCTTTACAGAGCAGCATAATGTCAGTGACACGGTTTGCAACACAAGCAATAACCATTATAGTAAAATACATAATGTAATATATACAGTATAAACACATATGGTGAGAGCTGGACATCAGTGAACTAGGGCAGAGGTGAGCGGTTCAGATTGGATAACCTTCTCCAGTGTAGGAAAGAAACTACGCATCAGGAATAGCTGTGCCTGTGTTCTCAAAGGGATGGTAGTTTAACAGCATCATTTATATGACAAGAGGGTCACTCACCTGGTGCACAGAGGCATGTTGAAGAAATTAGGAACCAGCAAACGCCCGTCCCATATCTAGGCAGTGACTATAAAGCCTATCCGTTATTCTTTCCATTTTAATCTGCACATGTTGTGCTGATTAAAATGGAATGAATTTACAATGTTTGCAAAAAATTAATGTGCATCCCATATGTCTTCATCATGTAAAGGGAGTTTTAAAGGAATTGCATCAATAGAAAAACTAGTTGGGATTTGTAATTATTTATATTTCTGTAAACTCATTCTCACTCATTCTGTTCATGCATGTGTGCCTGCGTGTGTGTGTGTGTGTGTGCGTGTGTGTATGTGTATTCATGTAGCTGTGTGTGTATATACTGTATGTCCCTCTGTGTGTGTGTGAGTGCACGTGCATTTCTGAAACTAGTCCAGCAGTTACCTTTTCTCTCCCATTAATCTTGTATCTCACCGTTGTTGTCTTGCATTGCCTTGACCCAAAACAAAGGACAGGCCTAATGGAAACACACACAGCACCTGAATTGTTTTGAGGCTTTGATCCAGACTGATTAATCTCTTTGAAAAACATGACTATCCAGGTTGTTTATCTGCCCGTTGTTCTCATGAAAAATATATATGCTTTTTAGCTTATTTTGTTTTATTTTTTATGAATGTCTGTTTGAAATTCAGGGGGCATATATTATAACATGGCTAGCACTGCAGAGAATGAAAATGTGTTCTTTTTTATTTATTTATTTTTTTCCTGAAAAGAAAATGATTTTGTTTTGCACGCTAAGACATTTAAGATCAGGGAGTGAGAAAGCAGGCTCAGGCCAGGCCAAAGTATAAGTGAGCATAGCGGTATGGTAAAAGAGTGCAGTCAGGTGTAGGCTGACTAATCAAGCGTTGAGAGAGGGATGAGAGTTGAGTCGGGGCCATTTCTCACTTCTAAGAGGACCATGGATCATTTCTTACAATCCCTTTGTGGGCACAAAAAGGCTGCAGTCAGTGGGGAAACTGTGACAGGAGAATAGCTGCGGCCCTCCACCTGACCAACACCTCTTACTACTCGAGACTTCATTAACAGATATGGATCTTGAGGCTCAAGGACTTGTTCCTAACAAACCCTTAACCCCTACCCCCCTAGACAGCTAGCCATAGAGCCTTATCCCAGCCCCGTTCCCGTTGTCTCTCCGCAGATCCTATCAAGCTAGACTGAGACAAACTATATAGTGGCAAATCAGCCATTCCTTTCACCTCCTCCATCCCCTTCCAATATGGATAGCATGAGCCTCTGACACACTGCTCACTTCAAAAAGATGCATCACGTCTTTGGCTGAAGCTCTATCAGTTGCCCATTGGCTGAAAATCAATAGAAAAAGAAAAAAAAACAGGTGGGCATTAGTGAGCATGCTCCAAAAGCCTATGCAAATCTGTCACAGTTGCTGTGCCAAAACGATAACAGGAGAGAGAGAGGGAGAGAGAGAGAGAGGCAGCCTTATAACACAATTTATCTGTGCAATGGGGGGGGGGTCAGTCAATGATTTTAAGTCAATTAGCTGGAGATAAAGGGGAGGGGACAGAGTGAGGGAGATGGCAGCAGTTATGACAAGACATCTTCACAGCTCATTTGCAACAAGGCAACATACAGCCGAATTCAAAGCATATGACTGACTCAGCTGCGGGAGATAAGACAGCAGCCACCCTGGAGAAAAGATTCATATTAACCCTACTGATGTTGTCAGGGGAGGACTATTGTCTGGGCCCTTGTGTTCGGCAGTAAACACAATCCCAATTCCAGACCTCAGCCTCTTCACCCTAGACACTTACGCAGCAAACCTGAATGGACTGAATGGTTGGTAGTATTATGTTAATTGTAGCTCCACCTCACCTTTCGCTGTTTACATTGAAGAGGAGGAGGAAGAAAAAAAGAAGAAAGGAAGGAGTTGTCCGTTTTTCTGTGTGTGGCTGGTTATCAGGCACATTAAAGGCTTCACACACAGCTAATGGCCTCTTATAAAGCTGCTAGCAGGGCCAGAGCCACGCTCCGCTGGGGAAATAATAAAAGAGCCTTCTCTTTTCCAACCCACACATACTGTAACAACCCAGAACATCCTGTTTTGTCAAGCAAAGAACACCCATCACATTGTGGAGGTGATTGAATATTCAGCAGTGTATTACGTTCATATTTTCCTGGAGAAACTGAAGAAACACTTGACCCAGTCATGGGAGTTCCATCTGCTCCTTGAGGCCCACCTGTACTCACACACTGTCAGCTGTGCTGGCAAAAAAACCCTACCGCCTCTCCATTAGTCCATATTCAGAGCTGAGGAAACCACATATTGCATAATGAAAAATGTCATAAAAGACATCTGCTTGATGCCCGCAATATATTGGATTTCTGACAAGCTTGATCTGTGCAGTCATATTTCCCACTATGTTTCTGTACACATGAAGCCATTATTTAAACAATACTTACATTTCAAAAATCAAAACAGAAAACTGACTCCCAGTCAACCTGAAATTCTAGATTGTTACATAATTGCTGTCCCTGTTTTGCTTAACTATCAGGCTGCCCTTCAAACAGTGGGCTATCTATTGTAACAAAATCATCTCAAATGTGATTGTATTCTGTTAATGAAGTTATAATAACACCTATGTTTATATATACAATATATACAGTATATACCGTATATTATATATGTATATAGTATGTATGTATATACGTATATATACTGTATGTATATATATGTATCTGGAGCAATATCTGGGGGGGGGGGGTGTTTGGTGACATATTGCTAATCAGCGCCTGCAGCGAATGATTAACCCTGCCTAAATGGTACAGGAAGTCCAGCCTGGAGGCTTTAAATACAGCCTTGGTGTTCCTGTCAACTCACCATGCAGGCCAATGCTCCGTAATTATCACAAGGGTCATACTGTAATTTCCTCTTTATCCCAAAATAGCCACAGAAGCGTCACTATTGTATAGCTACATAAACCTTTCAAATGACCTGTATCCCGCAGGGTTTGAACGGCATTTGTTGGAATGTCTACAGCAGGAGGAGAAGTGGTGACTGGTTATCTGAAGGGCCACAGTATAAGGTCATACTGAAGGCTTTTCTAGGCACGCTTATTTATGGTAGCTGGCCTTTCAACTGCCTGACGTCAAAATGATTCAGTTCGTTCAGAAATACACGGACACATATAGCATCATTCCATCTACAAAAAAATAAAACATAACAAAAAAATCAGGTCGCTTTCCTATTGATAGTTGATATATTTATATTGCATTCTGGCAGGAGCTGCTTTGTTGATGTAGGCTTGCGTTGTACCTACAGGTAACATCATAATGAAATCCTGTTTTCTTCTCATTAAGCACACAATACAGTCTATGAGTTTTGTTTTGTTTTTTTCTCAATAAATGGCTAATTCATATATTAGAACCTGCAGATAAGTATGTAAGGAAAAGAAGCCCACAAACTGTATAACTGTGGGATACATGTATCTTTTCCCCTTCACAGTCACTGTGAAATCGATGTTAAGAACTGAGCTGAGGCATCAAAGACCAGCAGCCTATCTGACCTGCATAGAGCCCCACTGTGGGGTATAATGCAGCATTGTACACCAGTTACTTAAAGACCCATTCATGCAGACACTAAGTAAATGCATAGGACCGTAAGATGCTGGTTTTGGGGTAGGATACGATTTACAATACTGCCTCCAGTCTTTACGACATAACAGCTAACACACAAATGGAAATATATTCAGTGAGAAGAAAAAACGTCAGATCAAAGTGTCTCTGATTAGAGAAATACAAACCAAAGGTTTTTATTTTTTATAGCCTCCTTTGTCTCCCCATAAAAATAGTGTTGCTCAAAATAAACTGTGAAAAGGAAAAGAAAAACAAATTCATGTTTCAATGTAGTCCATGGAAAAGCCCCAATATCAGACATTCATTTTGTTTCATTTCAATCCTCTCTTTTTTTTTTTCTCCAAAAGCAGAACGGTCAGCAAAGCCCTGTATCACTGCACCACATGTCTGCTCTTTTGAAAAATTAGCATTGGAATGAGCCCTTGCAGAGACAAGTCAGGCAACTGCTGTAATGCATTACTAAATTAGCCCTAAACACTACACAAGCCATTAAGAAGCATGTCAAAACCAAAGGGAAAAGAAATACTACAGAATGCAACCAATAACAGAACAAAGTAATTGCAACAACTGTTATTAGCCTGCACTTCATCTTTGCCAGTTGAACCAGTGGGGATTCATGTGCACACTTAATAAACAGGTTTAGATACGCTACAACTAAGAAGCACTGGCGTTGTCAAAGAAACGCAGCTTAGCTCCAGCAAACAGAGGGTTAAACCTTAGCTGCAGAAATTCACTGCAGTCCAAAAGCATTTGGCTGATAGCTACTGAACAGCACATTCTATCTGTGCCATTACGCTGCTACCCTTGGACAAATGTTTCTATCTATCTAGATTTTGCTTGTGTTTTTTGTGTTCCTTAATCTGGAAATACCCTTTATTGCATATAATGTTTGGCACAGTATAAATTGGAGCTTAAATCGGGGGCTGTGTTTAGAAACTGGTGTCTGTATAAAGGGTTTTTTTACTGCATCCTAAATAGCATGGTCCAAAAACAAACAAAATGTCTCTTTACCTAGACAGGACAACCTTCTATTATCAATCACAAAAGCAATTCAATGTCTTTCTCTTTTTAAATAGAAGTCACCAGTTATTAGAAAATAGTTTCAAATTACTTTCTTTTCTAATATAATCTGCATCTCTTACCACTGCTTGACGGTAGATTCATTTATATATATTTGTATTTTTTCATATTTATATACTTATGTATAGGCATGTACAAGAAACAAAAAACTGTCTCTGTTTTGCACTTCTGTACAAAAGAAAGTTACCGTTTTGTTCTTTGTGCATTCTATTGCATGGACTGGTGAGCAGAGAGGTGGAGAGGAGAGGTTGGGGCAGAGTCAGAGATAGATCCATAGTGAGCATTACTCAGATTTGGGTCTCTTGAACCTTCTCCTTGGTGTGAGTAGTCTTAATGACGTAGGGCTCAGCAATGGTGCTGATGTGGCTGTGGTGCTGTCTGACGGAGCGATGGAGAGAGTTGCCTAGGTTGTTCTGGGTCCAGTGGGCTCCGTAGGCCCCTCGGCGGGATGAGGAGGAGGAGGACACATACCCAGGCTTAAAGGTGTTGCTGTTGTGTTCCACTAACGTAGGCAGCACCAGCCCTGTGTCATCAGAGCCACTAGATCCGGAGGTGGGTGGTGGAACTGGATGACCCTCCTCCTCCACCTGTATGATTTCTATGGTCCTGGCTGCTGCCACCGTGCTCCTCTGTTGATGCCGCTTACGCAACTTATAGAATGCTATCAACATGGCTGCTGCCAGCAAGGTAACAGCAACAAAACAGCCGATGATGATCTTGGTGGTCTTCATCACCTCATCCAGGCTGGCGGCTGGCCCACTAGGGACTCTGGCGGTGGGGATCGACACCTGTCTTGGAGTCTGAGTGTTTTGGAGCAGCACAGTGGGTGTAGAGATGAAGACTGGCTGAAAGACGGAGGGCGAGGCAGGGACAGTAGGCTTGGGTTTAGGGGTCTCCTCCACCGCGGGCTCAAAGACCTCCACTGTTACTGTGGTGAAGTAGGACTGGATGGAGGTGTTGAGTTCGGCGTTGCTGACATTCAGGTAGGCCGAGGCGTTGGAGTTTCCTGCCATGTTGGTCACCATGCAGGTGTAGACCCCTGTGTCTGATGGGAGAACATTGGAGAAGTTGAGTGTCCCGTCGTTAAGGACAGATATCCGCGGATGAGCCGACCCATGGGTCAGTACTGTCCCATTAGGGAGAAGCCATCGGACTGAGCTCATGGCAGCTGTGCGACACTTCAGTTCTGCCACCCTCTCTGCTGAAATGTTCAGGTCTCTAGGAGCGTCCAGTATGAATGGTGCTGAACACTGAAAAGTGGTCTGATCCACCTCCACCAGGTATCGTCCTCTCATGTGGGCTGGGGTGTGGCACCGTCCGCAGCAGGTGGAATTAGTGGGAATGTATTCTCTGAGCCACCAGGACAGCCACACCACATCACAGTCACAGCGCCAAGGGTTGTGGTGCAGGTGCAGCTCCACCAGATACTGTAGAGGGGTGAAGAGGTCATGGGGGAGGGACGACAGGTTATTATGGGCTAAATTCAGCTCCACCAAGGCTGTGATGTCATCAAATGCATTCCTCTCAATGGTAGTGATGGCAGAGTTCATAATCCACAGTTTACGTAAGGACTTGAGCCCCCGGAAGGCTCCAGGCTTCAGCTCAGGGAAAACATTCTCTGATATCTCTAGCTCCTCCAAGCCTATCAGTGGTGACAGATAAGGAAACTCCCTCAGGTTACACATCCCCAAGTTGAGGTACTTGAGGTTTTGAAGACCCTCAAAGGCCCCATCGGAGATGTACTCCAACTTCCTCAGTTCTCCCAGGTCCAGTCTCATGAGGGAAGGGACACGGTTGAAGGCATAAGAGGGGATGCTCTCAATGGGGTTGTTCCTAAGCCACAACTCTCTCAACTTTGAGAGGTACTCGAAAGCTCCGCTGGGTATGACCGTCAGTCTGTTGTCAAACAGCTCCAGGGTGTTGAGGCTGGTCAGGCCATTAAAGGCTCCCACCTCAATCTGCCTGATGGCATTCCTGCCCAACTGCAGCACCTCCAGGTGATGCAGGTGCCTGAAGGTGTCTGCCTGGATGGTCTCTATGCTGTTCTCCATCAGGTTCAGGTACCTGGTGTTGGGTGGGATGTTTGGAGGTACCCTAACCAGGCCTCGGCGGGTACACACCACCTTGCTGAGCTGGTTAGTGCAGGAGCACACACCTGGACAGTTCTGCGGGTTGGCCGAGCCCGACGCAGGGCCTGCGGCCTGGCACACACTAAGGGCTGGCACCATGAGGGAGAGCACGGCGAGCAGGGCTGCGTTCCAGGTAGGCTGCAGAGTAACCCGGCCCAGAGGACTCATGGTGTGGAGGGCTCATTATTCTGCATGGTGGGGGGAGACGGCACACACCGGAGGACGGACCACCCTAGCCTGGCTGGAGCAAGGCAAGGCTCCCAACTTCCATCGACAGTGCAGGGAGATACTATGCCGAAACAGAGGCAAGAGAAAGAAGGACAGGGAAAAAGAGGGAGAGTAAAAGAGAGAGGGATACAGAGTGAGAGAGATTAATGCAAGAGAAGCAGCAGAGGAAAAGGAATGCAGCAATAAAAAAGAAGGGCTGAATAACAGTATCAATCACCTACCTCATTAGTTTGAAAGTGGTCCTTTTTGCCTCTTTCCGAATGTTACAAATAGTAATCATGTATCAGGTTCATTTATAATTCCATTCCCTGGAGACACATGTGAAATAAATGTTTTGTTGTTTTTTTTCCCTTTCTGGAAAAGTGAGGTGGCCCTCTATTAACCAAGGGTACAAAATGGCTCCTGGTATTAGAGACTGAGAGCAGCATGGAAAGCACTCAGAGGCAGAGGTAAGGCCAGGCAGGCTTGGCAGGTGCCTGGATCCCTTCTGCCCCCACTAACTGCCCCCCTACCAGGCTGCAGACTCCAAAACACACCTCCACCGTGGATAAATCACAAGGATCCATAATGCAGTTAAGCAAGACAGAGGAGGAGAGAAGAACAAGAAGTGACCGACTGAAATGAATAAAAATCCCCAGTTCTGTCGGGTCCTGATACATGTGTTGGCTCGTCGGCTGGTCGCCTGTTCGGCGGAGAGACCTCCCTCTCTGTGACTTTGCCAAGGGCTAGTCGGTCGCTGATTAGCCCCGTTCTGACGGAGACTGAGAGACAGGAAAAGGCTAAAGGACTCCCGGCACAGTCATCCCCCTCTCCTCTCCTCCTCTGTGTTCCTCTCGCTTCCTCCCTGCGTTGGGCTGGCCCTGGTCAGAGCAGCTGCAGGCTGCCGTGTGCACAGTTAGCAGTAATCCGTCTATTCCTCCTGGGGGGAGGGGGGTTGGGGGGTGGTGGGAGAGATGGTGGCACTGGCAAAGAGGGGGGTGGAGAAGGGGAAGCGCTGCACTGCTGGAGCTTCGCAAAAGGCTGTCGGAGGAGAGAGAGCGCTCTTGTCCTCTTCTGTAATGAGAGAAAAGAGAGAGGATGGTGCTGGGAGGATGTGTGTGGAAGTGGGCTCCGTATCTGTATCCATAAACACAGGCAGGTATTGAGGATCCCTCTGTCGGCTTGCTGTCTGTCCCCTGGGCCGTCTCCTGCAGTATTCTTCTGTTTGCTTATTTGTTAGTTTTTCTCCAGGGCTGAGGTAGTAAGTTGTGGCAGTTAGCCATGTGTGTGGCTGTCAGACTTGCGGCTGGCTGGTGGGCTACTGCAGTAGCCGGTGTAGAACAGAGAGAGAGAGAGAGGGAGAGAGAGACAGAAAGAGAGAGATTGAGAGGGAAGGAGAGAGAGAAAGATCAAGAGCAAAGGAGAGATAGAGAGCGCAAGCGAAAGAGAGAGAGAGTGTGTGTGTGTGTGTGAGAGAGAGATGGAGAAGAGGAGGCACGCGAGCACTCAAACAGGCAGCCCACCGTCACAGCAGCATCAGGAGCAGCATTCCAATCCCTCTCTCCTCTTCTTGTTTATTCTCCAATCTCTCTCTTTTTCTCTATTCCCCCCTCCGCGATGTGTGTCGGTGTTGCAGGCAGCTAAGACGCTCTCTCTGCCCCCTCCCTTTGTCCTTCAGTGGGAACGTGAATGTACTGCTGACGCACTCCTCTCAGCTGCTCAGCCAGCCTCAGAGCAGTGCATTGGTTTGATGCAGTGTTCCTGTGTATTAACACATTCAACCTCCCCTCCTCCCCTATCCCTCCTTCTCCCTCCCCTCACTGTAACTCTCTTCTTCCCTCTCTCTCTCTCTCTTTCTGTGTCTCTCACTATATCTCACGTGTTCTATCCCTCGCTCTCTTTCTTCACTCTCACTCTCTTGATCACTTTCCCTAGGCTGATCCTCCCCTCTGTCTTGCTGTCTGTCTCCATCCCTCCCTCCCTCCCACACCCTATGGTCAAAATTAAAAGCCTCTACTTCCAATGTATCATAGAGAGACAGGAGGTCAGATTTTCTACTCCAACTCCACAGAGTGTTTCTGTGTTCTCTCTCTCGTGAGCGCAGCAGTGTGCCAGTGTTTTCCAGTGGAGATTGCGGCTTGCTGCTATTCCTCACCCCTTGTTCTGGTGAGTGTTTCCCTCATGCATTATTACCATAAGGGATAGATGGAAAGTGTGGTTTGTTGTATTTGTTTTTCTTATGTTGTCAGTTGTAGGATGTAGAGTGTGTGTGTGTGTGTGTGTGTGTGTGTGTGTGGGTGGGGGTTGGGGTAGGGGGGTGGGGGGGGGGGGGGGGGGGGGGGGGTCCGTGACATCATAGGGGGCTGAAATGCTGACTCTGCTTCTCTGTGTCTGTTGGGCAGTCTTCTCTTCAGGGAGGAAAAAGATGAAAGAGCTTGCACACAGTTATCTCTGAGAGAGACGAGAGAGAAAGAAAGAGAGATAGAGAGGAATAGAGAGAGAGAGAGAGAGAAAGAGAGAGAGAGAGAGAGAGAGAGAGAGAGAGAGAGATGGGGCCGAGTAGGAGGAGATATATCCACGTCCTTGGTGAAATAGGGGAAAGGAACCTATAGAAGGAAGAGAGAAATGAGATAAATGGGGATAGAGGGGAAGAATGAGGGAGACAGATGAGGAAAGGTAATGCATAGTAGCCTCCTGAATGAAAAGGCACAGAAAGGCAAAAGAAAAGAGGGATGAGGATTGGGGATGAGGAGGAGGAGGGAGGGGAGGAGTGTTGATAGTGTTGGATTAAGCATCATTTGAATGCAGGAGAAGGAGTCTCCCTCTCTGCCTTTGGTTAATGACCACATTCTCCCCCTCTCTCTTCTCCTTCCTCTCTCCTGTCATATATATTTGCTCTTGGGCTTGGGGGTGTAGTAAAAAAGAAAAGCACTCATTTCACAGCAGACAACCGGTCCTTCATTTTAGCATACAATGCATACAGACAATAATAAACATGCCGCTGTCAGTTTCAATTTGAATTCCAATTTATGAAATGAAATGGACATGATTGGAATTGAAAATTCCATGATGTAAAGAGGGTATTGAAAAATTCATGCCAGATGTCCAAATTGAACCATATAAAATGTATGAAGAATTACTAAAGTTAATTTGAATGGATGCAAGGTGCAGTTTGCAGAAGCAGAGCAAGAGCTAATGCATGTGTGATACTGTACGTGATCCCTTGTTTGTGTTCACATATATGAATATGAATAAAATATCGTACTAAATAAATCATCATGCTCAGTATTATCAAATGGATGTATCAAGGGATAGTGGGATAGAATGTTACCCTTGTCTGCGCATTTTACTGCCAACACATTTATTTTAATCCTGCCACACATTTCATGTCACCATTAAAACATTTAACTCTTCCTTGTCAGAAATATGAAGCAACATGGACATGATGTACTATGTTTTCTGTTTTACTGACTTACAAACTGACAGAATGCGTTCCGACCCTAATTTGCTTTGCTTGATTGAATTGTGTAAGGTTAAAAGCAAAGCCCTGTTTCTAGCGTTTTGGGTTATTTCCTTTATTTCATATTATATTATTTATATTTATTGTATATAGGCCATGCATTATGTCTCATGTCATTACATGGCTTTGCTCGGTCACAGTAATGTTCATAGTAATGGAATGTCCTAGAAGAAGAAGACGATGATGATGACTATAATTATTTGAAATTAACTGATTGATTTTTTATTGATGTCATAGGTCAGCGGAAAATAATGATGGGAGCTTTGATACAAACATGATTTGTCCAGGCACTTGATGCTAATGTCAAAACCACAGCTCGAAACAAAGAAGAAATAAATAATTTTGCTACACATATGGCATGTATGTGAAAGACTGGACCATGCCTTTGTATTAAAAAATCTGTCCCTGGTATATTTCACTTGTAGTTTCCAAATAAATGGCATTCTATGAGGGACAGACCGTAATGCTACTCTTAATACCTCACATTATCATTTATGCATCAAATAGTATATATGTAGGGTCAAATTAACAGCTGAATGACAAAGATAAACAATAAACACACTAACATTAGTGTCTGGTGAGGTAACCTGCCAGATAAACTGGAAAAGCATTAGAAAAACATGCCAAGTCCAGCTCATGTAGCTATTCTTCTCCCATTAGACATGGTGCTTTAGTGTGAAGAGTGGGGGAGAGCAAGAAAGAGTGCGAGAGGTAGAGCATAGCAGGGAAGATGAGGGAAGCGAGAGGGGGGGGGATAACTATTAGTTAAGGTAGTGCAGGCAGGCTTGGCCATCTAATTGATGGCCATGGTTGTAGCTGCTGTGTTAATGCTATTACAGGGGGCATGAGCATGGAAAGGTCAGTTAGCACACTGAATATATGACGTTTGCTCCTTCTGTCTTTATGGTTCTCTCTCTGCCTCTCTCTCTTTTTCTGTCCTCTCTCTCTCTACAATAGCTTCGTAGTTGGGCTGGTGAGCTATGTGGGTATCAGGGTGAGGAATATCAGCCATAGCCGGCTGCTACATGCCTCTGGTCCTTTTGAATAAATGAAATGCTTAGGAAAAGGCTTAGGAAGAGGATTTATTGCCACCTGAGACTTAATATAGTGTGTGGTATATCATATGGAGTTATAATCTGTAGTATGATATAGCCTCTTATGGTACAGTGTGTCAATTCCACAACAGAGATAGCAGAATTTTCTCCAAGTTTTCTCAAAGGTTTCTTAGGGTAATGTACGCATGATAAATATGATTAATACATTTAAAAAAATCTGATATTGTCATTCGAAACTTCATATACTGTATTATGAAGTCGGTTGTCTGGTGTTGGTGGGCTATGTGTTGAACTATCATATGCGTTTGGGTCCTTTGATTTCTCCACCTGATAATGGGGTTTTAGTAGGCCAACAGTTTGCCTAATGTAAATATGCAGAGAAAGGAAATTAGAACTTTGTCTCTGCTGATAGTGGAAAATATAACTTTTTTTTTTAATTCAGAAAACAAACGCTGAAACGAACACTAATGAATGTACTCATGAATGGCATTAAGTGATGCTGCAGCCCGTTTACTTTAGCTTGTTCATTTCATTATGGCAAATAAATTAAATTGAAGCCAAGTGTTGTTTGAATATGAAAACATAGCCTTATAGGTAGGTTATGATTAAGCTTTTAAGCTGAACGGCCCCACCATTGGCCGATGCTCAAATGAATAAGAAATGGATGAACAGACTAAACTGTTTAATTGCCTTTTCAGGGACCTAGGTCTGGAATCAAATTTATGAAGGAGCTGTGTATCAAAACTGCTAATATAATAATGTAAACTACATAACAGTTTGAATCTGCAACCAATTTCAAACGATTATCCAAATGAATAGAGCCAAATGAAAGATCTCCACATTCTTCACATGGTCTGTATGAAGCTTATACCTGATGTTGGCTATGACCTGTTAATATGGTAGATATATGTCACATACTGTATTACAAGCACATCCTTTCCAATAAATTAACTATTCATTCCTGAAGAACAAGGGTCCTGCAGGTATAAAACAGACTGCAGCAAAACACATGTTAAGTGCATGGGGTTGGCAAGTTGGGCAAGAGATAGAGGCTGACCATCAACAGAGGAATGGCAATGTAATACTATCAAACTTTGATGAAAGAAGAAAGAAAAGTGTTAGTGTACACTACCTGCAATCTTTTAATGTGGCAAATGGTTGTACTACTAATCTTAAAATTTGTACTAATCTTCAAATCAATGTTTTACAACAATCAGAAGGCGACATGTCATTCTACTGTGGAAAAATCAAAGGAAAAATGTAATTTCCAAACACATAGTAGCTGAACAGATAATCCACAAACACCTATATGCCCAGTGAAAGGACACAATCATTGATAAGCCCACTAGCAGTCACCCATCATCAAAATGGGATTGTTTAGCAAAATTTAAACTGACATAATTTCAATTGTGGCCTATCAGAGCAATAGTCACAGGAACTGTCAGCAACATGCTCTATCCATCTGAGCCAGTCAACCGGCAGCTTCGTTGCGTGCAGTGTATGGTTGAATAGAGTGAATCAGAGCAGATGTGCTCCTGTCTCCTGCCCTGTCCGCTCTCACAGCTGGACATATAGATTCAGAGAGTGGGCTAGACCATCGGTGCCATGCCATTGTTCTGACGGCCCATTATTCCGAAACCCCAATAGTCCAAAAACTCCATGCCTGGCTCCAACCACAACCGTGGCTTCTGACAGCCTTGACCGTAAGCTTGCTCTAACCCTAACCTCAGTGACCCCATGCCTCAACCCAACCACCTCCGGGATAACGGGCTGTCGGACAAATGGGTTTCGGTCCAATGGGTGGACATTTTTCGGACTATTGGGGTTTCGGAATAATGGGCCGTTGGGGCAATGGGCAGTCCCCAGACCCTCTGCCCCACTGCAACACCTTGTTCTGGCCTCCGCCTCAGTAACACAGGGGCCCTGCTCACTTTGCAGGAGGGGCGGAAATTTTTGGGTCATCAATTGCTGGCTAGTCGTGTTTAGCGGTATTGAGCTTGTGTCAGAGTGTTTGGGTTATCAGGTCATGGCATTGAAGTCGGGGCACACGCCTTACCGTACAAGCATGGCCCCAAAGAGGTAGAAATGACAAGTTAGTCTGAGTGCTGTGGAGAGAGTAACAATTAGAGGGAGTGTGGTCACAATCTTCTGAGGGGTGTGGGTCAGTGCCACATCAGGGTGGAGGGGGCGAGTGGTGGAGGTTTGTAGGCCAAAAGCAGTATGGTGTAGGAAAGAGTGAGACTGCAGTGGGTCAGGTCAATACTGAGCGTGTGACATCCTGCCCTACACAGCTGCGTCAGGGTTAGAGGGGAAATTGGATGTTGCAGGAAGTGGAATGTGGATGGTGATGAACTATGTGAGTGAGTGTGTATGTCCATGTCTGTGTATGTGTGTCTGTGTGTGACCCAGTTAGTCTGTGTGGACTGTGAGCGTCACTGAGGGTGCAAGCTACGAGGCTAGATGGCTCTGGGGCAGCAGCCAGCCATCTACAGTGATGCTATCGCTTCATAGATCTACTGCTGCTAGATGGCCAATAATTTACACATCCTACTACTTCTGCCGTTGCTGAAACTGGTCGCCATTACTGCTGACTGCTGTGGTTTCAAACAACTGGGCGACGGGTAGCAGCCGCTCCTCTTGAAGTGAGTGAGGGGTAACAGCTGGAGACAAGCTTTGCTAGCCGACCCTGTGGTCATGGGCCAAACACACATCCTATTGAGCCGTAAAGGTCAAGACTCCCGTAGATTGAGGCTGATAATGCTCCTGCTGATGCTAGCACTACCACTGTGACATTACCATCACCCACCCCTGCTAATGCTAATAGTGCTCATGCTGCTGCTCAGCTGCAGGGCAGGTAAAACAACATTTATTGCTTAGTTACTGGTAGTGGCTGTTTCACCGAAGCAGCTTCTCCTTGTTCTGTAGTTAGGACTGACGGATCTAATTAGCTGCTAGCATTAGCTATTACCTTTCGTTAGCTACTGCTCGATGTCTCCTGGCCCCTGCGGACTCCCTCGACACTCAGCCTGTGCTTAGTGTGGCAGGTCAGCAAAGTGCTGGAGCAGCATTTGGCCTGAGAAGAGACGAGTGGATGGTGTAAGAGCTAGGAGACCAGTGGTGGAGGCAGATCGATGTGGCCTGTATTCATTAACCCTCGCTCACGGCTCCCTTCCCTCCCCAATCACAACCCCGCCATTTTAGGACGGCAGGAGGTGATTTATTAGCTGTCCTGGCTCAGTCAGCACCATCGACCCACAGTCTGAGGAGAGTTGACTCACACCAGGATGTACCGATTCCCTCACTGTGGGCTGAACTGACTCAGTGAGCCAACACCATTCAAAGAGGAACCATGCTGGAGCAAGCAGCATCGTCAACATATATTTATTCCTATTTGTAGACTGTGTCAGAGGGGAGGAAAATTAAATACAGGCCAAAGATGGGATGTTATCTTTATCAAACCTGTGTCATCATTAGGACAAATTGCATGCTACACTAGACATTAATCCTCATGTGATATTTAAGATTGGTACATGCAGTTTGGAAGAATGCAAATTTATTGCAACACATCACACCCCATCTAAGCCTTTCCGTTGGGGCATGGTTTTCAAAAGTACCTAGCATAGACTATCCTTCTGCATGTGTGCCTTAATTAGACAAATAAGCACATTTTACTGTATGGTAAGTATTTCCCTTTTTAATGGATTAAGGCACACAGGGAGAATTTCACAGCTTAACACTGGTGGGCAGATATTTTGCGCTTTTAATCATTATCTATTTTGAGGTGTGCTAGTTGTAAGAGGCAGAAATGAAAGGATTTCCATCATGTGAGAAAAGCCAGAAGGTATTATTTTGTTTTTCATTATATAACTTCTAGAGAAAGCATATCTTAATTTCTCAACCTGCACCAAAGTAGCATGTTGTTGTTTGCTGCATGCTCTTTCCATGAAATACTGTCCAGGTGAATACAGGTAAATTGATCTCTTAATAATGAGTTCACATTGAAAATCCACTTCATGAAGAGGAAATGTAAAGGTAGATGTTAAAGATAATTATTAGATCATTATTTTAAGCCATGGGACAATCGAGATGTGGTTTGTGCAAAAGGATGATCCTAATATTTTGTGCACTCAATGCATATTCCAAAAAATTATCATTTTTAACTGTTTATGCATGTGATGCAGAGTGTCTGCAACAAATACTTTTGAAAATAAAACCTCTCAAAAACATTGTGTCAGTTTGTGGTCTTGTAGGCTTTCTTTAATATCTCATCATTGCATCAATTAGCTCACTAAGGTATTTTGAAGATGAGGATTGACATACACTTTCTGTTGGACATCTGTGACAGACCTTATGCAAAGAGTGGAGTGTGCAGCAGAGCACAACTAGGGCGTAATGGAAAATTTGGCATTCTGGATGAGTGCATCTGTCAATTAACGCCCACATTGTGCTTTCATGTTGTTTTGATAATCTACCTTATACACTCTAACAGAGGACCATTCTGTCCCATAAATCCATCATCCACAAGTCACAACTTGTCTGACTAACAGCTCTTAATAGAAACAATGCAGCTCAATGGCTTTTATTGACTTCGCTCAACAGTGAACACAGAAGCCATTTGGCAGTGGGGACACAAACTGACAGTGAATGGGGGTCAGATTCTAATCCTATTCTGCTCACACAGGAGGAATCTGCACGCTCGGGTAAAAAACAGACACAGATGAATGAGACGGCTGGCAGTCAGTGTTCGAATTTTTGGAAAAATCACTCGTCACTGCATGCTTGTCACAGAACAATTGCTGTCCCTTTGATGATAAATTACATGCATCCTGGTGGCAGGGTTATGGAAATTGTGCTGCAACTCCTTATCAATACACAATTGTTTTATTGCTTTCAATAAATACCATCTATAATATAGACTATAATGGATCTTGAATGGGACTCTTTGTTTAAAAAAAGCTTTTGGTTATGTTTGGGATGTGAGGAACTCTGATAACAGTGATTATGACAGTAAACACTATTAATCAGTGCTACACATTTCTGTGGAAAATAAATAAATAAAATAACCCAGGAAATTAGCCATCAACAGGTTGCAGTATTTATCTATTTTTGTTTTCACGTCTGGATGCTCAAACCCAGTTAATTATATTTGTGTTTCCTATTAGCGCTGTGATTGATTTTGTGTGTCTGAAATAAAACGTGCCCATCCTTACTTCCCATGTGCAAGGGGTGCTATTCTGAACAGAGCTCTCATTGTTTGTAGACTAATGACCTTCATCACATTTGTGTGTGTGTGTGTGTGTGTGTGTGTGCGTGCGTGCGTGAGTGCATTTCAGTGTGTCTGTGCTGCCCAGTCTTATGCAGAAGATAAAGTCTCTGAGTTAAACTACAGCTTGATTATAGTTACTACATATTATCTTGGTCATTAGCTGCAGCACCATTTGATTTTTCCCCCCCAACAAACAGAGGGAAGGATGAGGAAAGTGTTGCTCATTCGGATTTTAAAAGTCTGGTGAGCCAGGTTGTTTGAAACACTTAAATAAAGACTTGGATTAAAGACTTGCACACTTTAGCCACGACCCTGAACCCAAAGCTTTTGTTCACCATGCAGTCACTAGAACAGAGCAGTTGAATTAATTCACCCTAACAGAGCTGACAGTCCTGTGTATTTCATTGGAAATGATTGTGCTGAATAGAGGAAAGTGAAGTTGGCCCTCATCTATAGTATGTCACTGGCCAAAAGAAAGAGTACTTTTCTGAATGAGTCACACTGCAAATTTTTGCCAACACCCCTTTGTGACACCCAAATGTATATGCGTGCACACAGATACACATCCCACTATCCTGGGGATGTATGAGGGCAGTGTGTTGGATGGACTCCTTCACCTCTCATATGCAAATGATCTTCCCCCATGCAGCTCTGCGATTGGCTTACTGTTATTAATATTCCGCCAGCGTGCAACTTCATTAGCTCAGTGTTACTGTGCCAACAGGCAGCACTAAAAAGGGACTTTGTCAATGTTTGATGTCTCGTGAAGTGATGCTGTGTGTGTGTGTGTGTGTGTGTGTGTGTGTGAGTGTGTGTGCGTGTGTGTTGTGAGTCACTGTGTTTTCTAAGGAGATTCAAATTTGGCCAGTGGGAGACCTTATTCCCCACTGACATCTGATTGAGGAGGAAGTGGCTCTCTGCTTCTGAATATGATGGTAATAAATGCCTATGTATGAGCACTCAGTCTGGTTATCTCTGAATAGGTACAAAGTAGACTACATCCCCTCTCTTGACTTGTAAGGTGCACATACACGTTTGTTCCGTGGTGTCAAGAGGCGATCTCAACCTATTCTCTTTCATCCATTAAACTTTGGACCAGTGCCCAGTTTGTCAAACTACACTGCAGGATGCACCTTCAAACAACAAACATTGTAGGTTGAATCATACAAGCAAAGGTAAAGCATGTGTAGGGCTGTGATGTGAAGCCTAAACTAGCTGTGACATATTTGCCTGTGGCCAGGCTTCAGTCACCCGTCGCCACACTAAGTCACTCTGTCACTGCCGTATTTCCACAGTGACAGCATGAGCAGTGTGTTTTCAACACAGATCACAAGGTTTGTCAGACAAGTTTAGTGAGGCCCCTCTGCTCTAGGTGTGTGTGTGTGGTGTGTGTACATGTGTGTGTGGGGGGGGTCGTCTACAGTAAATCCCATAAACTGGGGAGGGTGACCCTCAGTAATACATTTCCTGTGGCAGAGCAGTTCTGGATTTCCCCTAGGTGCCCCAGGGTTTCGTAGAGAGAAAAGTGTAGTGCAGCATTTTCTAAATTGAAGTCAATACCAATCGGCCATTTATCTACAAGCAACCTGACGCTAAGGGCGCATGTGTGCATGCACTTGCACACAGACGCACACAAACACATACATACAGCTGAGTTTTCACTACATACCAGAAGCAGAACAAATTACTTACAGCCAACAATAACCAAATGAAACTCATTTTCTTAATCCTAACTCATTCATGCCTATTCTCTAAAAGATTCATATTGTATGTGAGCTTGTTTGTATCAAGCTCCCAGGGCCAGGTTTCTTTGGAAACAAGAGGATTTAACAATACAGAAACTAATTACTCCTCTTCACCCTTGAATTGCACAGACTATTGGAAGTACAGCAGTACATTATGCATAGAGCATCAGTCAGCTTTCATACATCTTTGTACTCTATACATTCTGAATATGTTGAGTCATCATGATGGAGCATGTACTTTCTCTCTCTCTCTCTCACTTTCTAACTAATGCTGGAATCATGCCAACATAATGTCTTAGTGTATTACAATACACAGTAACATATATGTTCTGTGTGCAGCCTTCTTCGTGCCCAGTGAACTTTTGAAATCAAGTTTTGGGAATTTGACGGCAACCAATTAGACTGTTACTGTCCAACTCTTACAGTCACTTGTGTGTTATGTTTGAAAACAGTAGCAGTGTCCTTTCCCTTATTTTCTTCTATTAAAGAGTTTATTTTATCGGAAAAGGTAAGCCCATAAATGCCTGTTTCCAGGGTTTTAAATTGCTAGCAGATTCAGAAAAATAAACTAAAACATAATTTGATTACCAAAAAATACCAACCTAAATATTTCAACATATCCAGATTTTTTTGTTAATATTTTAAAAATGTTTTAAACAAAATCCATTTTAGCCTCAGTCCTCCCCTCTCGCACTCACCTTTGCTGAGGCTAAAGTAATAAATGCAAGTTTGAGCCAGTTTGTTGTGATGTTGAGGTTCTGCTGATTTGTTTTGGACATAATCAGCCGGCTTTAAAACAAATGGAATACAAGTCACAGAGGGTTTTCTACAGATGGAATGCCACCTGCACTACAAATGCATGCAGTTATGGTATAAGGTGTTTTGGATAAAAGCGTCCGCTAAATGGCAAATGTTATGTTAAAGCAATATTCCACTTAGTTTTAACATGGGGGTTATTCCGCCCATGACATGACATTTAACACGTTAGTGAACATATTTAATAACAGATCCTGCTATTGTGACTTTCAATGGACTGTTGGTCGAACGTTTTAGAACATAATTTCGCGAATTAGCATGTTTATTGATAGAAGAGAGCATAGCGGAGGGATACCATTTAGGAGATAATTTCTACAAACTCGTCCCTGCATCTAATCTTGGTGAGTAGTTTATATTCTGGTTTTCATGGCAGTCAAGTGCCAAATAACCCCCATGTTAAAACTATATGGAATATTGCTTTACGTCGACTGTTGATCTTGACAGCCGTAGATAAGGCGGGTGACAAGAAGGATGAGAATAAGGATCAGTATGGTAATGACACTGTATTTCTATTCATATCCTCAATGTACAAAGTGACACCGATGCCTTGTGCTGAATTTGAATAACATATTGTTGTTCTGAACTCCCCCACTTACAATGCTGTGTACTGAGTTAAGCCGCATATTGTTGTAATTAGCATCTGTGTTTTTGGGGGATAAATAAAGCAGCACTCGTACTGTATTTAGCTAAAGTGTGTTCCCGCCACCACATTGGCACCATATTACAGTGGAGCAGGATACTGAGCTCCAGAGCTGTAGTTAAGTGCTGTAGACTCCAGAGTTTGACTCCCATGTCCTACCCACCATATTTGTCACCACAGCTCCCTGCAGCAACCTGGGCATTTGCTGCATGCATGCATAATTTAAAATACTGTGTACTGTTCACCTCATCTCATCAAGGCTTTAACATCCTCACCAGCATTGTGGGTGTAGGTGTCTACCTGCCTCTCTCTCCAGAGGCTGCTGGCTCAATTCCAGCATGGAGCTCAACCCATGCATAGTAGCATTGCTGTCACGCCACTGACTAGCCTGTGGGAAACTAGAAATAATAGTTTAGTTTATCTTAATTTTGCTGATTTACTTTGCACAGCTATAAAACGTAGACATGAAGTGATAAACAAAACAGTGATAAAAAAAATACAATGATAAAAAAACACAGGAGAGAAAAAATGACAAATTTGTGCAGATGAGATATAAAACACCTTCAAGGAGCTTAGAAAAACATCTCACCTCAAAACAAAACAAACAAGCAAGCAAAATACACAAACCAAAAATTCAAGATATAAGCTGTTCCTATTTTTATTTGCACCTGATTTCTTCTTCTGTACAAGGAGGAACTGCCAGAACAGTGTAGCTGGACCCTTTCACAACATTCCCCTTCAGCTAAAGAATGGCCATACTGTACATTTGTCCTGGTTGTAATGTTACTGTTGAGTGCAGTGGCTTTTGTTGTGTAATTTCTCTTTGAGCTCTTTCATTATGAGAGGCACTCTGCATGTTCTACATTGATCTGTATTCAGGGCCTAACCCTGCTTTTTCTGATGGGGATTACGCGCTCTAGAGGCAGGGTAATTTGATATCCATTGATTGAGTCAAGAGCCAATCTGAAAATGAGGAATTGTAGTTATTGCTATTGATTTTAATAACTAGGCTGTTACAGTTCATTCAATGCAGCTCCAGTCAATAGAGAGGGAACTGTTCCCTCTCTTATGTAGAGGATGGGGCTTGATCCAGTGGTATGGTATGGTATGGTATGGTATGGTATGGTATGGTATGGTATGGTATTGTGAAATATGTGATGATACCGTGCTACGCCATATGTTACAGCAATGCTCTCTGCTATTGTCCAGTGCAGTGTGCTGTAGCATGAGAAAAAGTGCAGGAGATAGTCAAAGCAATTATAGACAACGGAACATAACACCTATTTGAGTCAGAGTATATAAAATGTTATATTAATGGATATGGTGCATATGTGAGTCATTTTCACTCTGTCTGCATACGTAGTTTACAGTGGTGCACATATTGTGTTTTAGACCTCCAATATCCCCACACAGCATGTTTATTTAGTTTAGTCCATGGAGACCCACACCCAAAGTTTCTACTGATCTATATTTAACGAGTTATTGGTTTCACCGAGTCCAGAAATATAGACCAGCTTTCCAGGACTAGGTTTCATGGTAAAACTTTGTAAGTTTGTCTTAACAAATTTTAAGTGTTAGTTATGTTCTTAGCTATAGTTACATTTATTACATTTTCCTAAACTAATGCAGTTGTAAAAGTTCATTATGTTCATGACAAGTTCTTCCCTTGCCAGAACTTCCTTTTCTGTTTGTAAATTACAATTCCTTTTAATAGATATCTATCCTTCACTAGTGATTTCTTGATATGGACATGAGCTCCTGTTTATAAGTCCTTAATGACATTCATGTGAAAAAGACACCATGCCCAATGCACATGAGCAGAACAGAATTTGCGCCTAATAAAGCATTACTGTACCTACAATGAAGGTGACAGTGGAGATGATGATGATGATGATGATGTTAATGATGATTATGATGGCAGTGGTGTTTATGGTGTCGGTAACAGTAATGATGGTGATCATGATAATGCACAGTAATTACACAGTAATTCTGATTCAGTTCCTAAATTGCCCCATTCCATATTCAAATCATCCCTATGTCCAGTGTGTTTAATATAAAATGTGCGACATTTGTTTCATATTTATCTAATATAAAGGCGGTCACTGGCTGTGCTGCGTGGGGCGATGCAAAGCATGCGGTTCTGTTGTGAGTGGCAATCTTTGCTAAGGAGACGAAGCGTGGCTATTTCAGCCTAAGTGGGAATGAATGAAGGGCTAATTTGATGGGAGACGCTTCTCTCCCCACCATATTTAAAACCCCATTACACTAAAATCCACTGTGAATACCCCACACGTCCTTTTGAGATGAGTGAACTGCATAGTGAGCTGCACAGGTCACACACTCATACAAATGCATACAATTGTGTACGCTGCATTTTCTCCCGACAAGCAATGTGTGAAAAGAAGGTAGTATAGAAATGACTGGTTTAAGTAAATGTGCCATTATGGTTACTAGACCATAGAAAATTCTGGGCCTTTCAAAGGTTGTAGCTTGGCTCTCAAAACACACACACACACACACACACACACACAGTCTCTCTTTCTCTCTCCCTCACTCTCCTAATCAGTTTTCTTTCTCTCATCCACACACAGACACAGAGACACACACACACACAAACACACACACACCTGTCAATGAGGCCCATTAGCACCCCTGCTGAGCTTCTGTTTGGCTTTTAGACTGAGCCACAGTAGACCCCCTGAGAGCTGAGGGGCTGGCACCGTCTCTCACTGCCTCCCTTCCTCTCTCCTCTCCTGTAGCGGGCTGTTGGAACTACACAGACACGCAAAGATACTCCACTGTAACACATATACAACACACACACACAGAACATCTGCTGGCAGCACTGCAGTGTGAGATCACCTTCACGGGATTAGAATAGGTTGAACTTCACTACATTTTCATCTAGCGTATACACACCACATGGTAATCGATTCAACGACTATATTAGGAGTGGCAGAGCTGTGCATGCGCGGGCATTCATGCATGCTTGTGTGTGTGTGTGTGTGTGTGCATGCATGCTGGCATTTGTGCACATGTGCGTGTAAGTGTTTGTGTGTGTGTAGGGGTGTGTTGTCTTGTCTGTGTGAGATCTCATGTGTAGGTGTATGCGGGGAGGGAAAATATCAATATGTTACAGGATTTTATTTTTTTCTTCTTACCACTGTTATCTCTCTTTTCCCACCTCCATTACACCCCCATCACCCTTGGATGGATTATACCAGCAATAAAGACCTCCATCCATGTCTCTGTAAAAGACATGAGACATATTAAGAACACACACACAGAAGGAATAGTTTCCTAGCCAAAGGATGATTTTACAGTGTCTATATTTATTCTGCCGACTGTTTGTGTGTGTGTCTATGTGTGTGTATGATTGTGCTTTTGTTTATGTGCTGTGTACGTGGTGTGTATGTAAATAGAGCTGAGATGTAGGAGGAAAGACAAGAGAAATGCGTTAGTCACAGCACCTTGGGCAGTCCACATTCAGATGCCCAGCAAATGATTAGAAATGGTTTTTATTGACATTGTAAATGTGTTTTATACAGGCAATAGGCTGTCAAGGGGATAAAAGACTTACACATGCTATCAGAGCCACGTGTGGCATGCCTCCCACTATGCAGAACTCGTTCTGTGTGTGTGTGTGTGTGAGAGAGAGAGAGAGAGAGAGGGAGGGAGTGTGAGAGAGAGAGAGAGAGAGAGAGAGAGAGAGCATTTTGCATAGTATTTCTTTTAATTACCCCCCTTGTGAATTAACTGAGGAATAGGAGACTGGCTGAGCTATGTAAAGTATCCTTGGCTGGGAATTATCTGTTTAGTCTGTCCCGTTTGATCTTCAGGAATAAGTCATTAGTTTGCAAGCAATCTCTGTTTTCTTCACTTTTCTGCCCCCCACCCTCCCATCCACCCTTTTTTTCACTTTGCTCCTCCCCTGTATAGCCTCTTGACATTTAGGGAGTTTTTTGGAGCAGGGTGACTCAAATTGCCCAGTTACATAACACCAAGGGTAGAGCATGTTAAGGAGACAGAGAGAGAGAGTGAGAGATGAGAGAGACAGAGAGAGAGAGAGAGACAGAGAGAGAGGGAGGGGGGGGGGGGGGGGGGGTGTAGGGGCGGAGTGGTTTGCCAAAAAGATATGGAAAACAAGTCAAAGACAGGATGTGAACCATTACTTCCAGCTGATCGGGGCAATGAAGGGATTCATTGTAAAGTACAGTGCACATGGTGAGAAGAAGCTGAAATGCATGAGTAAAGAGGAAAAGACCCCTATGTGTGTATGTGAGTGTGTGTGTGTGTGTGTGTGTGTGTGTGTTGGTTGCTCAGACAGGGTGCAGAGAAGAAGATTGTTAACACTGGATGAAGAGCAACCATTAGAGGATAATTGGCTCACCAGATGCTCTTCTCACCACATACAAATTATAGCCTTTAACATCACCATGGCGGTGGCTTACTCCACGCCATTAATCTTGAGAGTGTGTACAATTGGCATCTTCGCTCACATGTGAAAGCCTATATTGGAGCACCTTACTGTGAGGAACCTTGCTGCACCCATTTTCCCAGAACATACCATCTTCTCTCTCCCTCTGTGTTTTTCTCTGCCTTCCTCCCTTGATGTTTTCTTGTTTTACTGCAACATTGAAGTGTGTGTGTGTCACTGATTTTGCTGTCTGTGGGTGGGTGTGTGTGTGAGTATGTGAGAGGTGGCAAAGTCTCTCTCTCTCTCGCTCGGCTGTTTTCTTGGTGTTTCAGGGTTACGCAGAGCACTTTCTAAGTCTTTTCCAGACAGGGTGCCAAACTGTGCCGATGCCAAGAGAAGCATTAGTGGACCCAGACCCATCGCAGTCTCCCCTCCAAATGGATATTAATAAACCCTGCTCCGTCTACCATCTACTCTCAAACCAGCTTGTTCCCCCGGCCCTCTCCACCCCTTCTTCTTCTTCCTCTCCATCCCCTCTAATCCCATCCCATCCTGCACTCCATCCCCTTTTCCGTCTCTAGTCCTTTTCTCCTTAAGTGTCAATAACTCTTGCTTTTTTACACACACACACACACACATACACACACACAGGCAGTAGTTGCAGTGTCAGGCTTTCCAAGGGGGCTGGTATAGTTATATAGTAGACGGTATGGGTTTAGTAAAACCCTCATTAGGACTCAGTGTAGGTGTGAGCATCCCCGCTGCCGTCTCACTACAAACTGCTTACCTCGACAGAATACTCACAAACACAAACACACACAATTGCACATTCACCAAACAAAGAAGAGGCTCAGACACAAACACAAGGCAGAAAGCACTTTACTGCATGCATATGCACACACGCGCATATACGTATGCATGCATGCACACACACACATATGTTTGCATGCACACGCACACCCACACAGACACAATGTATACGATTACACTAATGTATGCCCCCCACCCGCTTTCCAACATGTCAAACACACACACACACACACACACTAAAAAACATAAAGTGATACAGGTATGGAGACATGTGGAGATGGAGGATGTCTCCACCTAATGAATGTCAGTCAGGACAGCAAGACATTCAAAAATAACGCTGTCTCTTTGAATAAGGTACAGTTTAATACTGTGGTGTCATCTCCCTACTAAACTCAGAGACTTCCTAAATATTCAGAATCAAATCTAATTTGACAGCCATTTGGCCGGAATGGTGATGACTAAACTATGTGTGTGGCTTTCTAATATGTTAAGTCATTATATCTACCTGTGAAATCTGTCATTCCACTATGCACAAGGCAGTGCGTAGTAAAACTGTCTAGTTTTTTTTTACAGTTGTCATGCCTGCTGTCATTTACCAACACACAGGATGTGGTGTAACTATTTTTTGTGCTATTTTAGGGTGAGAACCTACTGTATATAGAAAGCTAGCATGATGTTCGAGGAAAAGGAGAGGTAATGGTTGGAGGAACAGGTACGGTATGTCACTGGCATTATCAAGTGGGCACCTTCCATCACCGTTTGTTGAATTGGGCCCACGGAACATTTCCAGGAGGCAGAGCATGTTGAGAGTTGAGGGACAGAGCCAAGTGAGACAAGGCTCATTGTCTTACTGAAACTTGAGACAGATTACATCACCTCCAGGGAGAGAGAGATCAACAGCAGGCTCAACTTAGGAGAATGCAATAATTACCACATCCAAAACTTTGGTCTTGGAAGGTCAAATCAAGCTGTTATCATGTAACTCTGCCTGAGATAGAGGTTTAACCATCTAGAAAAGCGCCACCAGACACTTTTTTGGTATCAAGTCAATAAGTGTTTTTCAAACTATAAATTCAACATGTCAGTGGAGTGTAATGTAAGCAAAGTGTAAGTATATGACATATGCTGCATGTAATAATTTTAAAAGGTTTTTCATGGGATTTATTCTACCCCCTTATTGTGCAACTGTGTCACTGCGGTCCCTCTAGCCTCTGAAATGTGTGAATGGTCCAGTCATTTACATATTGTTTAGAGGCTAGATGGATATTGAATTTCAACACCATACTCATTCAGTTAGGATAGAAAAAACTCTGATTTGTTCTTTTAAATACTATATTTTGGGAATTTTGCCTTTATTAGATAGTTGATAGTGAAGAGAGACAAAAAAGGTTGGGAGAGAGAGGGGGGGGGGGGGGGCATGACATGTGGCAAAGGTCCTGATCCGAATTTGAAACCAGGATGCGGCGGTTACATTGGTATGCATCTTAGACCACCAAGGCACCAAGGGCGCCCCAGAGCTCTGATTTAATGTGACTTGCTGCCAACATTGTTAAAAAAATAATTAATTTTGAAAAAAAATAAATAAATAAATATGACCTACTACTGTCACCCTCTGTTCTTTAGTTTATCACAGAATTTGACAGGAGCAACAATTCCAGATTGCACATGCATTAAGCTGATTCATTGACTATACATATTTCAAAATCGAGATCTCACCTTAAAAAACAAAACTACTGTAGGATGAGGCTTAATCCATGTCTATGAAGCTAACTCAATTTGTGATCAATTTTAAACAGCCTGGAGGAGTAAAACATAATGTTTTGTTTTTCCTTTCATTTTGTTTCTTTTTCTCCTCCATTTTCACATATCTTGGTAATAAAAATTTTTTTACTGAATACCATGACATGTACTTTGGTTAAGCCAACAATGTAGTATTTACCATATCCTGTCAGTCCTCATGGTTGGTGAACAGTGATTGGTCTCATACTCATCATGCCTCTCAAGCTACTACCAAAGATCAGTGAGTAGCCCCTTTGACCAAAACATCAGTGGGATCTGAAAGTCAACATGGACTCCAGATCAGTAGTCCTACTTTGGGACACTCCACACACTCCAGCCCAGGAACCAGCCTGTGCAGCAGGCAACTGCTCTTAGCTCCCATAGAACAGGGATATAATCTTATATCACCGCACACACATAGCAGCCACTGAAATATGCATGTTGATATGTAATATTCATCCACAAACATATTGTACGAAGCATGTCTGACTGTTACTACATGATCATAGCTGATAGCTCCACATGAGAACATACATTTAGCATGTCAGCAGCATACTTTAACTAATGATATCTCTATCTATAGAGCAATGCTGAAGATGTTTACCTCCATATGACAAGCTATCCATTTGTATTCACAGGCGTAACATATGTCAGGCTGGTTGGTTCCTATGATGCAGGAATGATTGTGCAGCACACCTATGCAAACTGCACATTCTGAAAGACACAGACATGAGCATGTGCACACAGATACACACATACTGTGAAAAAGACAGAAGGATATGAATGATTAGGATACACTTAAATTTGCATGCACATGTGAGCTCTTTCTTTCTTTCTTTCTCTCTCTCTCTCTCTCTCTCTCTCTTACACACACACACACACACACACGCGCGCGCATACACTTGAAGGGCTGTTCATTTGGCTAACAGACCTCATTACACGGGTGGATGGGCCATCGACCCCTCTGTGGAGGAATTAAAAGAAATCTCCCTTTTCTTCTCCTCCATCCAGAGTGTGTGACATGATGTCCTGGAGTTATTTACCTGCTCTCTCTTGCATGGCAGCTAATCTCACCTGCAGTCCAGAGACCCTGTCCATGACACCTAAAATGCCTGCAACAAAATGATATGGATATAAGAATGTTTTAAAGAGCCTAATGTCATTTTGGAGGGTTAAGATTTGACAATTTTACATCAACAAGATGACCTTCCTGAGGACAAATGGCACTGACTACTACTGTCATTTCACATGATGAAATATACAACATTGAGTTTACCTCACCATAAAACAGACAAGATTGTTAAAACGGTGTTCCCCAATACATAGAATATGAAATTGAAAACAATCAAAAGTCAAACATTTGCAGTGGCTATATTACCCTCCCATGCGACTGTTCAAAATGCATTCATTTGGGATATTTTGGTCTGAAATATATAAAATATTTGCTCGTTTCTATTTAAGTGGAATGGAAATTCAAGCAACTTACGTGAAAGTATGCGAAATAAAATTTGCAGGAAGTGAAGGCAGGTGGATTTTTTTTAGCCACATTAATATATGGCAAGTGTCACCTGGAATGTATTTTGCTCGAGGACATGAATTCAAACATTCAACAGTCAAAAATAAACTACCTCCAACTTGGTGCCACAGAACTCACCCTGGGCAAAGAGAGAACATGTTACCACCATCCTTCACACTCACACAAACTCTCTGTATGTGTTGGAGGCTCTGTGTGTGTGTGTGTGTGTGTGTGTGTGTGTGTCAAGTGCCGAAGTGTACTTGCTGGCCATCACATCTAATACATTTTCAGAGCCCCATCCCCCTAAAGTAGCTTAGAGCACCTATATTTCTAGTACACACACACACACACACACACACACACACACACACACACACACACACAATTTAAAAATGTTATGCTATGCCGTGCTATGCTATGCAGTATTTAATTTTACCTCACATCTCAATGGGCCAGTATAGATAATGGCTTCTTATTCACAGTTGACAATTCAATTCTGATAACAGTGTCAGTTATATTTATTCTAATTGTAAGGCAATCTGAGGTTCCAGATGTGTCCTGGAGACTGCAGGCCAGTTATGCAATCTGTGGCTGCAGCCATGGAGACTCAAATTATCATGACAACACTAATTACCATGACGACAACCAGTAAAGTCCCTACCACAGCTGGGCTCAGGTCAACATGGTAACACATCACAGCCAAGTGTTCTTGACATCCTTTCCAGAATAATCGTCCTGCACAAATGCTCTCTCACACACATGTACGGGCATGCATGCACACACAAAGGAACACAGACATATAGACACACCCACACACACACAACCACAGGCCTTGGGAGGTTTATACGTGTGACTGGATTTTGGAACAGCTTGAAAGCATGCCTCATCTTTTGTGACCTCCCAGTGGCAGGCCAGTGTGGAGTGGAGAAAAAACTGTCAAACCAATGAGGCTTGGCTAGGCAAGTGTGTGTGTGTGTGTGTGTGTGTGTTTGGGCATGTGTCTGTGTTTATGCATCAGAGCTGCACATGTGACCATCAAATGCCTTTGGCAAAAACACATCTGGGCTGGATTGCACCTTATTACTCACTCCCCCTCCCCTCAGCCCTCTCAGCTCCTCCATTGAGAAATCTCCAGAAGTTTGAGGTCACTGCTGGTCACTACCATCCTCCATCTCTCTTCCCTCCTCCTTTCCTGTCTACTTCTCCTCATACATTGTGTCCCTCAACCTTCCACCCTGAAACCCCCATCTCCACTTAAGATGTCAGACTAGGGTTTCATACTGATCAGATGAGACAGTGTGTCAATTCCACACAGGCCTCAGGGTGGAGGAGGAGAAAGAGAAATTTTGTGTGTTTGTGCGTGCGCGCGGGTTTATGGGTGTGTGTGTGTGTGTGCATGGGCATAAAATTGAAAAGGCCCAGACGCATGTGTGTCTGTGTGTGTGTGTGTGTGTGTGTGTGAGGTTGTGACGTCAAGCTGTTGCCTGAGAGAGCAGGGCAAAGGAAAGGAGAAGGAAAGGAAGGATGGGCTGAATGACGGACGAGAAGTACATGAAGCAGAATGAGAACTATGCCATGGAATAATTGTTATGCAGTGTTCCCATACATATGATTCACATACTGCCTTTTTGTCTCACACTGATTCGCTGCATAGTTTAACAAGAGCTTCCATTTCTACTGTGGGCACGTGAATGTGTAATAATCTATAGTCGACTAATTGTATAGCTCAGCACGAGCATAGCTGTTCTAAGGAAGGATACTCTATAGGGATATTCATAGAAAAATTGACCCACTGTTGTACTTGCCAGTTGGTGAAATCATACAATTACAAATGGTAATTATCTATTGTTGACAAGCTGTGCTATAAGGCTAGTGACAATTCTTGTTTTTCTCCTTTTCCCCCCGGCCACCAATATGAACAACATAATGTAGGGATGAAAGCAATTAACTGGTTAGCTCCTGCTCTGACTGACAAAACTATTAAACCTCCAGTAATCTTATGTAGCCACTCCAGACATTCTTGTCATAAAATGTGGGACAACGAGACCTTGCTGAGCCACAGGCAGCAGCGATTGGCTCTGAGTTTAAATAGGATTCTCACACAAGCAACAAGGTTTGTTTTTCTGTTTCCATCGTTTCCACCATTGGCCTAACTACAATGCTAGCTACTTTACTGTAAATTTGGGTTATTGTATGACACATGAGCAGCAGTGCCATGTTCTGCCTTAGTAACATTTGACTGGTTTGAATTATGCCGATAGTCCATTGTGTCGCTGCCCTTTTCTAGAAAAGCAGTATGTGAATCATATTCATCATTTCAAATTGTCTTATAGGTTATATTCTGTATAAATTATTAAATATGATTCCCATTGTAAATTAATGGGAAGCTAAGCAGGGAATTGGAGTAGCTCAGCCAAATCAAAATTTAGCATTTCATCTTTGTCTCATGGACTGCAAAATGGATAATGAGAAGAAAAATCTCTTGCTTATTCACTACTCTATCTTCATTGGAAGAGGAGACAAGAGTATAAGAGTGTATAAGAGTGGGTACATCCACTTCGCTAGAGTTTAATTATATTTTTTTCTTCAAAGTGAAATACACTATCAGTCTATAGAATCTAAATGGAGCCTGAAAGTGCTATCCAGAGCTAAATCAGTGCTGAACTCATGATGGATGACAGCCTAGGTAATATTGCAGCCAGGCAAATTTTAATTTGACCCAAATGACCCAATTTGTTGACTTTCAAGATGTTACATTACATGTTATATTAAATTTACCACTAATAGAATTCAGTTGTTGTTAAATTAGGCATTCTGAAGGCTAATCCCAGCTGACTTGGATCTCTACATATGCTGTGCCACTGCTAACTAATCCCCAGTGGTTCAATGTACAAAAGACTGTTTTTTACCACTGCACCATGGGCATCGAGAGGCAAATTCAGGTCAGTCAGGCATCAGACATTTCGCTCCTCTATGCCAGTCCCTCCAGCAATTTGTGATTTTGTGATTACAAGAATTAATGCAAATTCAACCAATCCCTGCAATGATTATGAGAACCTGCAATTTTGCAAAATGACAGCATTTTTCCACATGAAATGGTAAATCAACAGAGTGCTTAAAAATTCCCCCAATTTTCGCCCTTTTTGGATGAAATGGTCCAATCTATCTGCGTCTACATTGGTTTTCTTATACCACAACCAACAACTGACTCTGGAGTGGAGGGAGGAGATGGAGGATGATTCAGAGGACAATAGTTTCATATGGAAATTTTATGCACTCCTAGAGATGGAAGCAGTTGAGTGCACTTTGTTTTTCTTTTAAACTTTCCATTTATCCTGAGCCTTGGGTTTGCATGTTGGTCAGAATAATAAAATGTCTCCCTCAAACATAAATGGATACTTTCCAAATAAAACTATACAGTTTTATGTTCATGAAACATACTGAAATGAAATGGGGTAATTTTATTTGGTGCTTGTGCTGATGTTGAGTTGAAGGTATATTTTATAAAGACCAAAGCACAGAGTTTTCAATGTTGTAACTTTGAGCCTTGTTGTTTTTTTGTTACAAAACTAAAAATAAAAAGGATGAGTACTCAAGTATTTCTAGTAGTTTCTGTGATATGAAGTTTGCTTAGTATCATGGGAAGCAATTCTACTATATATGACCCTTTATTTATACTGTATGGGGTAGTTAAAAAACTCTATCACTGTTTTTCCTTGACTTGCAGTGTTTACCAATTTCCACAATTTTACTGCAAAATACCACCCAAAATTGCAAATTGCAAAATCAATCAGTTTTGATTACAATAATCACAAAACACTGCAGCAAAATTGTGGAGGGACAGTGGAGACCGTTAATTAGCCCGAGTGTTTGCCAAAGTAACAATGTCCATGTTCCTAGCAAACATTTGGTCGAGACAGGAAATAAACTGACATTAAGCCCTTAATACTAAACAACCCTCATAAGCCAGATAACATGTCTAAGTCACTTTTTGGATCTTGATGCTCTGAACTAGGATGTTCCCTGCAGCTGGGTACAAGCCCTGTCTCAGAAATCAAGGTTTGAAGTTTTCCTAAGATTCAAGCCAATTTGAATCTGTGGATCGCTGCAGCAAGGAAAGTGAACTGAAGCCTGTCTCACGACGCCAGTTCAACATACTCAGGGAATCTCTGTGATAGTTAGTTTCACACAACCTAACAATGGCAATCCTGGCTAACCGGTCTCACAAAGCTGGTTACCAACTCACTCTCTGTCAACCCAGGATTTTCACGTTTGTAAGAAATAGCCAAACACATGCAACATGGACAGATCAAGAGCAATGTATTTAAAGGTCCCATATCATGGAAAACAGGATTTCCCTTGCCTCTTTGATTATAAAGGAGTTGGATGTGCTATCTAAATATTGTGAAAGTATCAAAACCCACGGTAGCCAACTAAATCCACACAATTCATATCAGGAAACCGAGCCTCTAAATGAGCCATTTAGACTTCCGTAACTTTGTGGTGTCACAAAGGTTCGCTCATTATCATTTTTGTAAAAAATAATAGACTAACAAAACGTTTTCCCTACCTCTAGCTGCCTGATCTGCTGGGTCTGTGGTGTCTCACGTTTCACTCTTGAAACGGTTAGCCAACAAGAACAGAGGGGTTGTTAATATTAATGAGCCTTAAAGACACAGCAACAGAAACTGTTGTTGGCAAGGCTGTAAAAATGGACCGAGTGCGCTTTTGGTATATGACACCACACATGAAAGACATACAATAAAACACTGGAAAGTGTAGAATATGGGACCTTTAAGATGAAACTAGATCTACGTGGGGAAATTAGGTCATTGCAGCGGCAAAAGTAACATGATTCAGTGGGGAAAAGGAAATAGTACACAATTAGAATATAAAAATATACAATGATAAAATAATACAACAATAAAAGCAAGAGACTATGAATAATTTTAGGATTATGTAAACATATTCTGACAATTTCAACACATTAAGTAGAGAGTAAAAGTGGTTATGGGAAATAAATGGATTAACATTTGGTACCAACATTATAATGAATAAATATCAGCACTACAAAAACATTGTATCATTAAAAGTAACACTGTTGCTGCTGCCAAGGGTAGAAAGGATTACTGAAGGTAAATTGCAGATAATGTAAATGCGTAAGTAAATAGGCTTATCACTCACCAGTCATTAAGGCACAGTGTTCATACTTTTCATTGATACAGTATTGTGTTGTCACATTGAGTATGTAAAAGATTTTCAACTCGCAGTCGGCCTCATGTTCCCCAGGGCTGCGGTGATGGAATATGGGTGCAATCTATTACACTAATCATTCTCGGGAATTCTATGAAAGAATTTCAGCGCACTTAATATGCACCAGTAAATTTCATTCAGTGTTGACAATTAATGTAATCTACCTGGCATTTGAACCCCTTGTCACAACTCCAGTTCCATCCCCCAGAGGGCGCCAAACTGGACTTCCAACTACCAGCCTGATCTCCACCCGCACACCTGATTCCATTCTTCTCATCAGTCTACACACCTGATCCTCATCACTCCCCTACATACCTGTCACCCCAGTTAGTGCTTTCAATTCGAGTGTCTCGTTTACTTTGCTGTTATCTGTTGTTGCCAGTATAGTAAGTTTATCTGCCTCTCTGTATCCTGTACCTGTCTGCCTGCTTGCTTACTGGAATAAATCAGCATTGTTCACTCCTACTACCTGTCTCCGCTTCTGCTCTTGGGTGCTGGTTGCTTGCCTGACAGAATTGCAAGCCATGACAGCGGAAGCTGATGCCATCCAAGGCGCCCTTCAATACCAAGGAGCAGCTATCGGTTGTCATGAGCATCACTTATCAGAGATTCACACTACTCTGCTCCACATCACTTCTACCCTGCAGCAGTTAACCCCCGACTCCTCTGCCTCTCTACTTGCTGAAGGCTCAGCTGTTTCTGCCTCCCATCGTCACCAGTCTGGCCACAAACTGAAGCAAACTGAACTGTGCTTTAATTATGCTCTGTTTTCCGCTGAAATGAGAAAAGTGATCAGCCACTGGTGGGAAAAGAAGCTTCTAAGAGACTAAGAGACTGGTTAGTCTTCGTCAAGGGTCCAGATCTGTTGCTGATTACTCAATTGAGTTTCATACTCTAGCTACCGAGAGCAGGTGGTGTGAGACCGCTCCCTACAATGTCTTTCAGAATGGATTGTCAGACCTAATGAAAGATGGATTTGCGTCCCGAGAGTCGCCTGAGGACTTAAGACTCCCTGATTGCCATGGTCATACATATCGACAACCAACTCAGGGAGAGACGCATACCTAATTATTCACCCTCCCTCCGGTCCAGCCCCTCACCTCACAGAGATGAAAGTTCCAGCCGCCAAGGACTATCATCAGTCGTCCGTCCTTCCTTCACTTCCCAGTCCATTGCCCCAGAGAACACAGAGGTGGAGCCCATACAACTTGGCCATACCAAATTGAGTCCTACTGAAAGGCAGAGGCATATCCGTGAAAACTGTTGTTTGTGTTGTGGTCAACCTGGTCACTTCCTGGCTCAGTGTCCGTTAAGACAAGACTCACCAGTAAGCGAGAGGATACTGGTGAGTCCTATGAAAGCCTCTACCTCTCGTTCCAATCTCATGCCTGCTACACTCCGTCTGAATAATCAGATTACTCCTGTTAAAGACTCTGGTGCAGATGGTAATTTCATTAATTCCTCCCTTGTTCACCAGCTGAATATTCCTACGTATGGAAATACAGTTATGCTTGGCGCTGATGGCTCCGCTCTTTAGATTCTCCCTGGATTAGCCAAGCAGCATGCTAACCCAAAACAGGGAGCGCAATGCAGAAAACCCCCCAGGGTATACAAGAGTGGGCCCAAAGCAAGACATTGAATACAACTTTAACATTTGAGCCATGTTAAGACTCTGAACTAGAAAGGTGGAGGCTGGGGTGGTGGAGGCAAAGCTTTGCCAGCAGCGGTGAGTGAGGCAGCATTGGTGTAGCAAGGATCAGTGTAGAGGGGAGTCATATTTAAATGGACTGCCTTTATGTGAGAATGGGCTGTGATTGGTGTATGACTGATTAGAAACGCTGATTCAGTCATACACAGCTGGGGCGTATGACTTTCGTGTCCTGCATGAACTAACGCGATGCTTCATTTGTTGATCGCTTCTCCAAGTATGCCCATTTTGTTGCATTGCCCAAACTGCCCACAGCCAAGGGTACTGCTCAGCTGGTCATACAACATGTTTTCCATCATCATGGTCTCCCTAAAGACATTGTTTCAGATCGTGGTCCCCAGTTCATCTCCCAATTCTGGAAAGCATTCTGTCAACTCATCGGTGCCACTGCTAGCCTTTCCTCTGGATTCCACCCCCAGACCAACGGCCAGACAGAGAGAGCCAACCAGGACCTGGAAACTTCCCTGCGATCTCTGGTCTCCTCCAATCCTACTGCTTGGAGCAGTAAGTTGGTCTTGGTAGAATATGCCCACAGCATTCTTCCATCATCATCTACAGGTCTGTCACCTTTTCAGTGCTCCCATGGTTTTCAGCCACTTCTATTCCCAGTACAAGAAAGAGAAGTTTCTGTTCCATCTGCTCAAGCCTTCATCCGTCGGTGCCGAGTCACCTGGAGGAAAGCCCGCTCTGCACTGCTCCGCTCTTCTGCCAGGTACAAGCGCCAAGCTGATTGCCACCGCATGCCTGCGCCTAGATACTTTCCCGGTCAGAGGGTTTGTTTGTCTACTCGTGATGCTCCTCTCAGAGTCTTGTCCCGTAAGTTGGCCCCTAAGTTCATTGGTCCTTTTCCCATCTCTAAAATCATCAACCAGTCTGCTGTCTGCCTCAAGTTACCCCGCACCATGCGCATTCATCCTGCTTTCCATGTCTCCCGAGAGAAACCTGTTCACAGGTCACCCCTGGTTCCTCCTCCTCCTCCCAGGATTGTTGATAGTTCGGCTGCCTACTCGGTCCACAAGCTGCTGCGTGTCCGATGCCGGGGCAGGGGGTTCCAGGACCTGGTGGACTGGGAGGGATATGGCCCAGAGGAACGCAGCTGGGTTCCTGCTTGTGACATCCTCGACCCTCAACTCATCAGGAGTCGACCCTAGAGGGGGGGGTTCTGTCACAACTCCAGTTCCATCCACCAGAGGGTGTCAAACTGGACTTCCAACTACCAGCCTGATCTCCACCTACACACCTGATTCCATTCTTCTCATCAGTCTATACACCTGATCCTCATCACTCCCCTACATATACACCTGTCATCCCAGTTACTCAGTGCTTGCAATTCGAGTCTGTCTGGTGTACTTTGCTGTTATCTGTTGTTGCCAGTATAGTAAGTTCATCTGCCTCTCTGTATCCTGTGCCCGCCTGCTTGCTGGAATAAATCAGCATTGTTCACTCCTACTACCTGTCTCCGCTTCTGCTCTTGGGTCCTGGTTGCTTGCCTGACACCCCTCTTTTATAGCCACAGTGTACAAATGGCCAGGAAGTGCTACAATCATTTATTACCTCTGATATAATATCTGTATCGCTACAAACGTTTATTATCTCTGATATAATATCTATATCGCTACAAACATTTATTATCTCTGATATAATAAATCATCTTGGAAAACAAAGTGGTTCTGCCGGTCTCTAAACAGTCGCCCTGCGAACAGCTCTTCTTACTTCTTACTATCTGTTAATTCAATAGTATCCCCTGTACAGCTCTTTTTATTACTTGTTTAATTCATTTGAATGCAATGTTTCTGTTCGTATTTGGTTTTGTAGATTGAATTTTTGCAATAAAGATTATTAATAAAGTCCACAGGATCTGCTAGGGATGGTGATGCCATTTTTCCAGGGAGCCTTTTTTTATGTATCTGAACATAACCTGTAGGTTAAGTGTTCAGCCTAAGTTACCATGGTGATCTATCTACTGACCTGATCTCACAGATAAACGTGAAATGAACACGATTAACAGCAAATTACGTGGCACGTAAAGTGTTAAAATTACGTATTCCCAGCACAAAACGGTTATGTGAACGAGACAACCATAAACAGAAAGTAGTGTCACACTGAAGTAGCACGGTGAGTGTTGAGGTCGGGGTGTATGGATGCGTGTATACGTTTGCCTTCGATGCCGCCGACCGGGGTTCAATTCGCAATGTTTACAAAGGGCATTTCAACCGCAAGTCACATTTTAATTGTTAACTAACGTTTTTCTCATTTAACCATGACCAAGCCCTATCCCTAACCGTAACCAAGTTGTTTAGTTGCCTAAATGTAACCGTTAGCCAACCTTTGGAACATAATTCAATTTGTGGTGGAGAAACGTTACTTTCACATAATACGTGTCTGTGTCGCAGGTACATCTGCATTTCAGAGTTCGTATTCATTTCACGTATTTGTGTGAGATCATGTTGTGATCTACCTTAAAGCTAGTGTAGGCAACTTTGGAGAAATGAGCAAGAATTTAAAATTACACAACAAAAAAAATCCCCCTCCTCCCTCTCTGCCCCTTCCCTCCCGCCTGTAGCTCCTCCCTCCAACCGAGTCTCATGCACGTGCACAAGAGGGGCAAACTTAATAAGTTCAAATCTTTTATGCAAAACACAGTTCTTGCCAGCTCACTAAAACATTTGCCAGCAAAACAAATTTTTCTCAGCATAGATTAGTCAGTATGGTTTCAGAAACATTGGTGGAGCTAGGATCATTCTAAATAGAGAGAGCAAGCGGTGGGTCCAGCATTAGCCAAACTTGATCAATTCTAAATCTTTTATGCAAAACAGTCTGTTTGCTCAATCTAGTTGTAACTAAAACATTCACCAGCAAAAATATCTTTTGTCAGCATAGATTAATAAATACAGTTAGAAACACTCACCTAGGTCGAGCTAGATTCACTCTGTATTAGAGCGAGAGCAGCGTTTGGGCAAACTTGATGAATTTCAAAACTTTTGCACAGAACAGGTCTGCTAGATCAGTCTAGTTGTTACTGAAATATTTGCGGGCAAAAAAATAAAATAAAATTTACACATAGATTAGCTACCACAGTGTCAAGCCTACTGTAGTAAGCCATGCTACAGTAGGCTACCTAACACCAGTTGACTGACCTGAATGTGGCTCCTTGCTGATGAACAGTCTTGTGCAGTGGGGAAAATAACTGGCTTCCTTACACAAAAGTTTATTTCAGTCCCAGTATTCACTTTGGAGTTATGTTTCACCTCATCTCTTCTGTGAATGTATTAGTTTTCTCTCTGCAGTTTGCAGGGCAGGCAGGACTAGACTGTGCACGTGTGATTGACGGGCGGGGGCGGGACGCCTCCTTGCAGAAGAGCTGTCCTGATTGGTTGTTAATGTGTCAGGGTGTAAAGAGAATTTCATCAAATATAACCAAAATTCTTCTAAAGTATGCAAAGTAACTGCAACTATGCAACTTTTAATAGAATAATAGACTGCTGAGAATTTTGCTATCTGACTTTGCAATATACTACACCCACCTCCCTATCTACTGTGCCACAACCCTTATCTTGTGAGGAAAATATGTTCTAAATTGAACCTCTTAAAAAATAGTTGTAGACATCTATGCTGCGGTAAACTTTCACTGCCTCTTTGGAGATGTCTGGAAACGTCACCGAACTGTTAACACATCACTAAAATGTCTCAACTTTGTTAAAAAAATATCAGATGTCAACTTTGTCCAAATATCATATTTGGACCAGCAATGGTCACGGATGCACGTTTGTTATTGTTTTATAGTTGAAATACCTCAAAGGAAGTAATAGTCATTGTGAAAAATTTACCTTAACTATTAATCCTTAAATTGGGTACATATTAAAAGATTTTTCCAGTCATAAATTACAATGAAAAAATTGAGCAGCGCATTTAACATCTGAAATTTGCAGATTTCCAGTCTCATGTGATGCACACACAGAACAAATCAAAAGACCACATATCAAAAGACCATAGACCGTATACAAAAGACTGAGAATAAGCGGGTGCAGTTTTCAGTTTTCTCTGTTTTTGCGGTACACCTGCACTCGCGAGAATGTATTTTTCAGCAGTATTTTGCTACCAAAAAGTTGTGGTTTGTGCTGCAATTTGCATGGAAAAAACACATTCAGGTTTTGTTTTCTTTCCCGGCTCTGCCATACGCATGTTGGATCTTGTGTTTACACTTACGTATTTTTTCCCTCTTGCTTCATCTGTCACAATCTCCGTTTTCATTGGCTATTGAAAATTGCTGTGAAGACTTGAGTCTTCAAATCAAACATTTTTGATCTAATCGTGTCATTGCCGATTGGGATCATTGGAGAGAGATTTGAGTCTTTCACTTCCACACACAACGATTACAGCTGCGACTAAACACTGAACTACCGCGGCACTACTGCTGACTCTGCCCGATCTCAAATCGTTGCCAAATCAGGCTTCAAAAACGGGTAATGTGTCCCCAGCATTAGCTGTAAACTTTAACAAGCTCTCACAATCCTCTTTCCATATTCAGAACTCTGTCCGCTCTATCTTTGACTCATGGTCTTGTCGGAGGTAAAATCTCCTTGAGTGGCCTACATAAATGTGAAAATAGAAACTCAAAAGTTCAATTTCTTTGTTGAGGCTACAATATGAACCAATGAGTTTGGAAAGGATTTCATAAGCTCAAGGCGTCGTAAAATTTTCTCACCCCATAGAGGAGCATGTAATCCTTCAACTTAAATGAAAACATGAAAATCACAAAAAATTACAAGGTTTTCACACAACAGCAGCAATATCGCAGCTTTGAAGGATGAATAATTTCAACACGCATACAGATGAAGCCTGTTCCATACCCTGAATAAAGAAACCACTATCTAATTTTGTGTGGAATCGAAATGGTATCGTTGTCTTCAGGGGGTTTGAGATGCTGAGAAAGAAATAATATTGATAAGCTTTGTCTTTGAATGCACTGATATTTTGGTGAAGTCGAGGAGAAAGAGCTATTTAGCTCCAGGTAAAAAAAAACAGGGTCTTTGAAGTCTCACTAAACCGTACGCTTCTAGCATAGAAAGAGCATGTGAGCCAATTAAAAAACATGCTCCTGGAGGACATCCTGAGGGAGGCACAATACTGAAGCAGGTGGGTGTTTTATGTGCCCTCTAAAGTCTCATATGTAATACTCATGTGCGTGGACCAGGGATTTCATACTTTAACATTCCATAAGTATTTCCATATTAGGAAAATAGGTTTTTCATATTTTTTCTGTAATTAGGTTTATCCCATCCCATGCTCATCAATGGAGTTTGTTTGAATCCACTTCGATGTTCGTTTGGTCTCTTCAAAATTATGTACAGGTGGCAAATAAGGACCTTGAGGTTTCTTTGAATATCAATTGCCAACATTTCCCTATTACTTTTTTATTATTTTGGTGATGGCTGTTTTGTCATTTCAACTTGGCTCAAAGAATCATCACTTTCTCAAGTTACTGCTGAGGGCATTGCTTCTTGCCTTGTACAGAATACCAGCTATTTCAAAAAGAACTACTTGCTGTGAAATGATTATTTAGGAAACAAAAAAAAAGCTAATTAAAATGAACATTCCAGTAGGCGCTTATCACACTAAGGCCTCAGCCGCAAGCCGCAAGCAGGGCTGTAGTGGAAGCTAGAACAACATTTTTAGTGAGGTACAAACCTCCAAACCCATTGTGGGGGTCTGAGGGTCCTCCTCCTGAAAGATTTTGGCCATTTAAAATCAATTTCTTGCAATACTACATTCGATTTGCATAACCTATGCACAAAAATGACTAACCTGCAGTTCACAACACCCCAGTTGTTATGGTAAAATTTGTTAAAATTAGGGTATAGAGTGTTTTGAGCCCTGTTAAACATACTAAGCGTGTCTATATTTGCAGGCACGACAGTATATAAATTAACACGAAAAGAGTTTATCATACCGTATTGCAATTTCTTGCTCCAGTGTTTCCCAGTTGCGTTGTTACAACCATGAACACTGAAACCTATTGGTTAAATATTGCACTTCAATAAAGACCAACTGGGTAAATTCATATAATTCCCTAAAAAACAAAACTGGCAAAACTTCAGCAAGAAGTGACAACAATACCAAATTTAGCATGCTGCAACAGAAGAAATATTACATTGCCTTTTTGGATGTAAATACTGGTGCATATGTTATGCCCTTAAACAGGGGAATAGTAATGGGAGAAGGATGAAGAGACACGCAGCTCTCGCCTTCACTCATCTGTATTAAGTTACATTTGGAACAATGCAAATAAAACATTTTTCCATACATTTTATAAGTATGAACACACTCAGTCTCAGGACCACAGTTACCATGACTAGAGTATCTTTTTAACTTTATCTAAATTATTCAAATTATCTTTATGCATAAATTACAACATGAAATCTGAATAATATATCTTTTTAACTTCTACTTATCTATTTTTGCTGCCATATGAAACAGGCTCTTACATAGATAATATAACACTTTACTAGCTTACCAGCACAAATACGGTATATGAATGTAACAGCAACTAACTTAAATACAAACTAGACAAGTCAGACTCTATGGTGGAACCATGAGGTCTCTGGTAGCTACCTTATATATCGACGAAGTTAGCCTTAAACTTTCAATCAACAATATGTCAACAAAACATGTATCTTACTTTCATATAAAACAACGGTAACATGAGGAAAACTATCGCTAACGTGTGCTCATAAATTTATAATGCATTGTGGACTGTAATTACCTTAAACAGGGGAATAGTAATGGGAGAAGGATGAAGAGACACGCAGCTCTCGTCTGTATTAAGTGAGGGAGAGGAGCGCGATCTCCCTACTGGAGCCCCCGAGACATTACCAACAGATCAACGAACAATTAACCCTAACAGACAAGATCTGCATCACTGATCTGCATTCCTCTTTTTGTCACTAGCTGCAATCTTAACAGTAATCAGTACTAATATACATCTGAAACCAATAACGAAGTTACATGTGCTGAAAATAGAACACTGTAATAACTGCAATAAAACAAGAATGAAATTAGCTTTTCAAATGCAACACTTCTGTCTGCAAATCAATTATTCTTATCTATCACATACGACTTGTCACACATATACCCATTAAGGCATCATGCTCATTTCATGAAATTTTGGGAGACCAGGCTCCATAATTTACAGCCTGCTTTGACATGGATTCTGGAAGCTATTTACATTACACACTTATTACATAATTTTAGCTATGTTAGTTTACTATACCTATAACAGCCAATGTACACTGTGTGTGAATGTAGCAAGCTAAGGACTATAATGCATCGTGTGAACAATGTCGTTGCTCTTCTTCCTGACAGATTCCAACCCGGTCTCACAGCAGTTCGTGAAATAGTGACGAAATTTAATCTATTGATTCGTGTACATGGACACGATTTTTCCATTTTGTCGTGACACTCGGCATGACTTTCCAAACTAATGTATTTCAATTGGAAGTATCTCTCGTGCCTGCAACACGTTTTTTTTCTGTCAGTCGGGACTCAGGAAGTAGTGTGACATTAAAATTAAACGGTGGCCAGTCAGGGCGATGTGGTCGGGGTGGCGGATGGGCGTATACGTTTGCCTTCGATGCCGACGACCGGGGTTCGATTTCCCAGCGTGTTCAAAGTACATTTCAACCGTAAGCCACATTTAAATTTTTAACAAACGTTTTTCTTATTTAACCATGACCAAACTATTTATCTAACCTTAACCAAGCTATTTTAGTTGCCTAACCATAACCGTAACACAAGTTGTTTTATTTGCCAAAATTTATGTTTTCAAATTCGTGTGGAGGAACGTAATTCAGGTCGTGGTGGAAGCATGTTTTTTAGGTTGTGTTCATTTCACAAATCAATAGATTCAATTTTCGTGACTATTTCACGAACTGCCATGAGACCGTGTTGCAGATTCGGCTAGCTCCATTGGTGGTGAAAAAAGGCACAGAGGGAGAACTCAATGGGCATCGTTGGGTCTCTGTTGGTTGCCCTCATGGAGCATCAGATCCATGAATGTGCAAAACTGGGTTTCACTGCCATCTCAGATATCAGCCATGGAAGCCAAAAAGTTTTCCTTAGCCTGGAGTCTTGGTTGATGAATGATAAATGACGGAACATGCGCTCATCTACTGTACGTCAAGACGAACTGATTGGGATCGCAGTGGATGAAGTTCAAGTCACATGCAAATGGTTGCTCTCATGTGTTAAGCTACTTTTGTTAGCATTGTTTCCCAGCTAACCTAGCTGCGCACTGTGTCCACGTCATAAGACGTGTTGTTCTGATTGGTTTGAATATTTAAATAATGCAGGCAGCCACACCCCGAGTGAAATCACCCTCAAGGAGAGAGAGGCCAGATGTTTTCTTGCAGGCTTGGGAGGAAAAATAGGTTTTAAATCATGAAAAAGCATATACACTCTGGTCCAGATCCTGTGGTTTATGTGGGTGCAAATACATGTCACAGTGGAACATTCTGATCTATTAACCAGGCTTGTTGCATGGCTAAAATAAGGAGGGAACTGGGGAGCAGACTTTGTGCTCTTTTAACGTAGTTATGCATCTTGAGGTGTGTGCAAAAATGGAAGAGGAGATTAATCAAATGACTCCCTCTGTGTGATTTACTAAGCTAGAAAGCACTATTCTGTGAACGCTATTGAATACTTAGACAAAGCATGTCTTAACTTCTCAACCTGTGCCAAATTAGCCTATTGTTTTGTCTGCATGCTCTACAACAATGCATTGCACAGACGAATGCCTGTGATTGAAAAGAACAGACAGGGATGGGGAGGAGGATGAAGATGAAGAGGATGATGCTGAAGCCATGAATGGAAGACATGCAAGGGGAATTGTAATAAACGATTTTTCTCTCAACCCCATTGTGTGGACAATGACCTGAAATTAAAAGAAAAACAAATCTCGCTTGCTGAATTGTCCATTGTTTCTGTGAGTTTTGTATTTAAATACATTTGTCTATAAACAGGGTAATGCTGGGATATTTTCCTAAAAATGTGGACTATTTTTCATTGTAATAGGCGAGGCCTACTGGAAATGTATTGGCTGTGTATACTTTATTCTATACTTCTCTTTGAAGTTATAATTAATCCTAATGTTTACAATTTCAGTCAGTGAGACTGAACACATCTATTTATTATTTTACCAGATAATTCATACTGCAAGTCATGACATAACCTGCGTATTAATAGTAGAGCTGAAAACAAATGTCTATTGTCACATATGCTATTCATTTTTCTCTTCCACCTGATGCCTTGTTTCAAGCACAATCCAACTTCATTCCAACTTCATTTGCATGACACATATTGATAAATTGGGTGCAGAATTACAGACAGCTGCCAGTGCTGTTCTTTTTGTATGTGGTAATGGCTTGCATTCTTAGTAGATCCAGGGCTAAATTAATGGCTCTTCAATTATTCTGTGTCTTTCACATATTATGTACACAAACTACAATTTTATGAGCTGCATACAATTATATGAGATTTCTCCTCCTTTGCAGACAATCCCAGTTGTTATTGCTGTTGCTTTTGTATTCATTGTCAACACAACTAATGTTATTTCATTGTGTTTCAAAACCTTGACAATAAGACCCAGTTATGAAAGCACACTAAAACCCAGACTTTTGCATTTATACTGTCACTTTCTTTAGTGCACATTCAATGATTTTCTACTATTGTAGCCCAAAGGTAACTTTTGCTTCAGCCACTTTAACTCTTTCAGGAACACTCCTTTTGATCTTAACTTGCCCCTATTTTCAAAACATTTCCCGGCTCTCTCCAGTCCCCTGTGGAGTTTTAACTTGTGTTAAAGTGTAATATTATGTAAAGTCTCAGAGTGCATTAGATCCTACACCATGTCCCTCTATTCAGTTTACTCACTCAGCTTTTAACTCAGTGTTAGGATGTTCATACTGTCACTCCCTTCAGAATACACTCCATCAGTTTTCAAACTTGGACACACACACGGCGAAAGAAGCACATGGACGCACACACATGCACACAAACTCTCCCTCAGCCCTTCCCTCAGGGTTTTGCTGATGTGACAGAGAAAACCTGGTCTGATGTTGCAGTGTAAGGATTACAATTGCAAGCTTTTACATATGCACGCGCACACACACACACACACTGCACAGGCCTTGAGCCAGATGGATAAAGTAGGGAGTCTGTGACCAGAAGAATGATGCATGACAGGGACAGCTGTGCTAAGCTCACTTCATTCAAGATATACAAGCTCACTCACCGCACACGGGCAGCAGGGTAAAGTGTCAAAGTGAGACACAAGTGGAAACACAACAAACACGGAGGCTTGTCTGTACATACTCACGGGCAAAAAGAAACATATTGCATATTTCAGAGGAACAAATGGAGACTCATCAGAAACAGTGGGGCCAAAAAAATTAGCCAATGTGCATTTTTCAATATAAGTGCCAAATGTGGCAAAGGGGGGGTTTTATGTAGTCCCAACACTGAATGTTATATAATCACAATACAGGCGACATATGATTATGAGGTTAATCTTACTCTCCTTGCTTGGTAATAGAAACCTAGAAGAAAATGTAATAAGGAAATTGATTATATATATATACACACACACAGAGCCCAGTTTTTATAGAGGTGCTCCTCCCGAGCACCTAATGATATATATTAGGCAGGCATGACTCCCTTCACCAAATCACATTCACTCCTGGTTTATATGGCAGCTGGAAGTTATTAGCATTATAAGCACTTATGTCCAGGGCCATCACAAAGAGCACATGACTTGAGCTTAGAGAAATTATGAATTAGCACTGAATTATGAAGCACAGACTGAACACAAACTTGCTCAAAGGTACCATCTTCTTCACAGGCATGTGAAAATATTTATAACGCATTCATAAATATCTTTACAGTCATAAGAATTCCTTACGTACATTATTATAAACAAGCACAACATCTCATTATATGTTATAGAAACACTAATAACACTATATAAAGCGTTGTTAAAATATGTTAAGTGATTTTATCTTAATTCTTCAGATGCTTTATTTAAATTTGCACAGCTTCTAATGGCACATGAGCTGCACTGCACTGAATGTTTTTTTTTTTTTATTTGTATTTTATTTTATTTCATCACTGTCACTGCTTTCTGAAAAACACACGCCCAAGTGATTTATTTTAATGAGCAAATAGCAATGGTGCTATTAATATATTGTTGAGATTTTGACAGATTAGCATATTCAAAAATGTCCTCCCAGTATGGGGATTACTTTGGCTCAATTTGTCAATTTAGAAATACTGCCTGCTGCGGCTTTAATGGCTGCTGTGGTCCTGAGGGGTCAAATTTGGAACAACCTGATATCTGAATATATTTGTACCATATGAAATTACTCCTGTTCCAGATTTTGTTCAAAATGCACAAATGTTATGATTTCCCAGTTTATCTGGCCAACATGTTCATTTCCTCAAGTGTTTTGATTTACATCTGTATCACATCATTGCCTTTTCATGCACTGCCAATCACAATGTGGAACCAAAATTTTAACTCTAGCAAGACAGGATAGTGCCACACACACACACAAACACGTGTTTACATACATACTAGAAGTGTAACGATTATCCAGATTGAATTAGATAGACTGGGCCAGCGGCACAAGATTCAGCTATATGGATTCATATCATATTGTCAATCTTTTGACCTGGGAAACCTGACATCAATCAAAATTGTGAACATTGATTTCTTTATGACTTTCTTTTTTTTGTCTCTTTCTTTTTTTTTTTTTTTTTTTTGAAAAGAAATGGGTTTTATTTTGACTGTACACACAGAGGGGCAGCCGAGCTGCAACTATTACCAAATATTAAAAGAGTAATTTACAAGCAATTTATCTATTCTGCGTATCCAGTATCCAGATGGCTCATGTGCGTCTGTTAGATACTTGTATGTGTTTAATTACAGTAATTTCACCCAAACAGAATTAAGACGCATGAAAAATCAACACATGAACTTGTAAACAAAGTTAATGTGCCTTTTTGGTAGGTTTTACATGATTCAAATGTTCAGTATTTACCCCATAACTACACTACCAGTCAAAAGTCTGGACACACCTGATTGAATGTTCTATGTTTTTCATTATCTTAAAGCCATTTTGATCTAAAGGCTTCTGCTTTAATGCTTGAAATTTGTTTCTTAGACAAGTGAAGTTGATGCCTGTGTATGAATTTCTTTCCAAAGCCTTTTGTCTCTTTCTCTCCTCCTCCATGTCACACTCCGCTTCAACTAGCTGGATGTGGCTGTAGTTTATGTTGCGTTCATGTGATGTGGGAATAATCATCTGAACATCTTGAAGGCTCAAAGCAGCGACTTGGAAGTGATCCTGCATTCAAACTCATTTGAAGCCTTCCATTGCTCATCATTGCTGTCAGATTTTTCACACGTAACACACACACACTTAGTAAGTGATACAATGGAGCTTATGTTTTGCAGCAAACCAAACATTGCGATGTCAGCCACAAACAAAAAATATGTAGTTGTGCCCTGCCATTGCATTGCAATCTGTCACAATCTGTTCAGTTGACAAAAACAATGTCTCTTCCTCTGTCGGTCTATTTGGATACATAATATTACTCATCAGTCTTGTCCTTTGTTTCTGTTTTGGTGGGGTAGAATAGAAAGTTTTAATATCTCTATGGTCATATTTTCCCATTGCTGAAACAATGAAAAATCTATGGGACATTGAGAAGTTAATTTATGTTGTCAAGCTCCAGAGAAATGTCAAACAAAGGTGCAATATATGTCTGTTATTGTATACAGGTGCCCAGCTTAAATATGCATTACGTACATTGAAATTTCAGTTTCAGAGCTGGATGATGTTGATTGCCACATGTTTTTTTGTTAATTACCACATAAGTCCCAACCAGAGTCAAAGTAACGACACAATAACAAGCAAACAAGGGTGCCTTTTTCTTCACGGTACTGTATCGAATCGCAGCATATCAGTTGAAATGAAAAATGAATGAATTGTTGACCCGCTCAAAGATATCTTTCATGTATTGAATCTCTAAGTATATATTGAAATTCATATGAAAGCGGTCTAAGCAGAGATTCACATCCATACACATACACACACTGACTTATCTATGGAAGACCAGTGCAACATCCTGCTTATCTTAATATTTGATACGTAACAGCCAAAGAACAGAAGAACCCTCCATTTTTAATGACCTAAGGGGCTTTTTCTGTCAGACCTTGAGAGGGTATATTAAAAACAAAGTTTTGCATTTCATGACTATTTATGCTGTTGTCTTTGAGTCAGTTTAGAGCATTGTGTATGTTTGAAGGTAGGAAGGAGGAGAAGAGAGAGAGAATGAGGAAGCACAAAGCAGAGAGTTATATGATTTGTGCTTTTTTTCACTTCAGAGCAACAAACCATGAAGGCCTGAGCCCTCGCCCTGTCAGGCATCTCTCACTGACCACAAAATGCTTTTAATGTCAGTCTCCGGACAGCACTTCTTACATAATACAATTTCACCAAAGTTTAACCCAAGTGTCTTGCAAAATGCAAAAAGAGTGATCGTAATATATTTTTATCAAATAGCCTACACCCCTCTCACAATATTGTATGTAACTGCTCACGATATTTTTTTTGCATCCTATGATCTATAAATATATATCAATTTTAAATTACATGGATAACAGGCTTTGCTATACATCAGTGGAGGTTGGCCATGGATTTTTTTTGCTTATGTGGTGTGTTTTGGTTTATGAGTGTGCTGTGTTGTGTAAATGAGTAAACAGTAGTTTGTGTTTGCAAATCAATATCTTAAAAAGCCTAATATGCTGTTATGTCAGGGACAAAGCCTGTCCCCTGGGGGCCGGGGGGCCTATAGAGCAATAGAGGACCATTCAATGTGCATTGTCATCATCCACTGCTATTGAGCTGAACCTAGGAGTCAATACAGGGCAAATGGCTTTCATTGTGTTTCAATGGTTCCCAAAAGAATAAGGAAGGGCGTGCAAACAATCTACTTTCAAATGATTGCTGTGTCTTCATGTTCCAGCTTGAAGCAAATTCTGACAATTTTTAGAAGCCAGTAATCCAAATAAACAGTAGATCGATTTTCAAATAGCAATCTCAATGCTGTTAGCAAATGGCAATACCTTTTAACAAAAGGAAAGAAGCCACAGAGAAAATAAATGAGAACATTACTATGGATCTCTGTCTCTCATTCTAGACAACCATTAAATATCTTCTTGCCACCAGCCTTTCTAGTTAATGTCAACCTCGGTTATAGAGTATGAAAAAAAAAGGTGTACAAGGAATTGTATGAGTACATCCTTGCTAATCGATAGCTTTTTTTTTAATTAAAGAAATGTTCCAGCAGTATATAAATTCTAATATAAAGAATGATGTTCCTATATGAAAAGCAATACAAAAATACAACTTTTTCTTTGCTGCAAAATGCCAATATCATATATTTGTTTGTTTGTGTGTGTGTGTTTTTAGAATGCAATGTGTTTTGACAATCCAATGTGTTTTGACAATGCATCTCAATGAGGTTTTTATGCCTGGTCCGATTTACCTTATTAGTTGGTTTTGTTTTTTAACAATACTGTGGTACTGTGGTGGAGTGTTTGTCAGCTCAGCAATTACTTCATTGTTCAACTCCATCGCAAGCAGAACAGCTAATATCATCCTCTCGCTGCTCTGTGTTCACTTCTCTTGGATTGCATTGTTTGTCCTTCAGTAGCAGGGCTGCTCTTGCTTTATCTTCCTCTTGAGGTCAATGAGAAAATTAGCATGGCAAATTAGTGCTGATGAATTACCCATTATGAAGAAGTGAAGTAGAGTGACAGTTTGTGGCTCCTTTGCTTGTATAGGGGCTGAGCATCAAGTCAGTCACTGAGTTGAAAATATATGACAAACTCTACTGGAGTAGAGTGAAGCAATGTCAGTACTTATCTCAAAACCTGGGGGAGAAAACATGATGTGAACATTAAATCAGGCCAAAGGTGGAAAACTATTTTGCAGAATTCATTCCAGGCATTTTGAGTTTTTTTTTTTTTATTTGTTCATTTTTTGTAAAAAAAAAAAAAAAAAAAAAATGTGACATCTGTGGTGATAAGAAGTCATGGCTGTGGTGTTTTGGTTGTTTGGTTATTTTTCATGCGAAGTACCGACCCAACAACAGCAGGTGTTTAGAACTGCAAATGTAAAAGCTTTCATGAAGTGTCAATCGACATTAGAGAGAAGCAAAAACAGATATTTACTTTTATCACCTGTGTAAAGGGTAAAATCATGAGGGACTAAATGCGTGACTGTTATTGTTGCTGTTATATTGTGAGTCATCCACTGGCATTTGAATGACTGCGACAGTAGCAGTGATGACAGTAATACAGATTAGGGGAGACACAGGAGCGCAGGCTTGGCAGGACTCAATACATATGGTTCCACAGAAGGACATTAATCCTACAGCTTCTCAGTGACCATGTGATCATCTTTGAGCAAATCATAACCAAAAGGTTTAACTTGTGTATTCTTTACCCTGTTGACTCGTTCTTTAGAAGTGACTTGACAATCAGAAATGAGTCAAAAGAAGACGTGTTTGCGTGAATTCCCTCGCCATTATAGAAATAGCTCCACATGACTCTGTTAGAGCTCCTATGACTCCATGATGAGTGTAGTTCCTCTTGTCTCTGTTAATGAATGTAAAAAATTTTGTAAGCTGTTTGGTAGAGGGTCCTTGTCTCTGGCTATTTCTCCCACCATTCTCATCTTGGGCCATTTCCCCTCCCCCCCTCCTCCCCTCCTGCTAGCCTTGGGCCAAAGTGTGAGTATTGCGGTGATTTACAGGCACACATAAAACTCTGTCATGCGCAGAGAGACAGACCAAGACAGACAGAGAGAGAGACGGTGGCAGAGGCAGACAGTGCTTGTGTGAGTGAGAAAGTGAAAGTGTGTGTTTGTGTGTGCGGTGCACATACATGACTCTTTCACTGAATTATCACATGATGAACAGATTCCCTAACCGTCGCCGGTAATAGCTATTCAAGCGCGCACGGGTACACACGCACACACACGCACACACACACACACAGAGGCTCATTTCCATTTCATTTCAGCACGTCAGCCTGCTCAACCGAAGACCACCCCTCATTACGACCCTCTGAACTGAAAAAAAAAATCAATTTCCTGATTGCTACCACCATGACTTTATGAATCCATGGCAGGGGAGCGCTCGTTTTTACAGCTCCGCCACATTCCTCTGCAGCCGCCGGTTAGCTCCGCAGTCGCATCCCCGGGGAGACATCAGGGAGAGGAGGGGGGGCGGGGGGGGGGGGGGGAAGAAACAGAGATAGAGGTATACATGTAGCTGCACTGTAAATGGGAGAGGCTGATTACTTGTCACGGGCGACAGACAGGGTCAAATGCGGCATATAGGAGCAGAGAAGGAGAGAGATGCTGAGAGGGTTTTGAAGCGAGGAGTGAACGACATGGAGGTAGAGCGATACGGGAATGTGGGACGGAGTGAGCGGTAAAAGAGGGGAGAGAGGGACGGGACTGGAGAGAGAGGACAGGGAGGATTTACAGTGTAAGCCCGTAGCCAGTCTAAAAATAGTCTCGCTGATATACGTCTGAAAGTGTTCAAATGTGTGTGTGTGTGTGTGTGTGTTTGTGAGTGAGTGAGTGAGTGAGTGAGCCCAACCATGGACAGAGTGAATTGATGAGGTTTTATTCACAAAGTGCAGAATCCCAAGTCACCCAGATAAATGTCCCAAGGCCTGTATATAAGTGTGCGTGGGTGTGTGTGTGTGTGTGTGTCTGTGTGTGTGTGTCTGTGTGTGAATGAATGTGATAAAGCTCGGGCTGTGTGAGTGTAATATTTTGTAAGGAAGCAAGCCTTTTATTCTCTGGCACTGAGGTCTAGTTCGCTGTGCTCGACTTTTTGTGCCATGGTCAGCACAACTGTCACAATGGTCATATGGAAATCAGTAAATCTGTGCGTGTGCGTTCTTGTGCGTCTGTGTGTGTGTGTGTGTGTACCTTCTCATTTAGTGTGTGTGTTGGCTGTCAGTGTAGCGTCTCTCCCCGTCCGCTCACAGCAGAGTGAGTAAATGAGCGGGGTGGCATGCAGAGCATCTATCTCTGCTGACAGCCTGTGTGTGTGAGTGACATGATAAGGGTTTTCTCAGGTGGCACTCTAAATACAGGTTACACACATTATAGACCGAGAGGAGGATGATAGGAGGAGAGAGAGAGGGTGGGGGGAAAAAAGGAAATCAGGGAGCAGCAGGTCTAGAGAAAGAGACGAGGGTGAGGGAATCGGAGGAGGATAGCAAGAGAAACACAGCAATAAACAAGGCAGATGGGTCTCATGTGTCTTTTCTGCAGGTCAAGGCCGTAATTATAATATTGGGGGGGACACATCCCCCCCCAATTTTCAAATATGCTCAAAATGTCCCCCCCAATATATTGACATAAAAAATATTTTAAAAAAATAAAAAATTGCTATGCTACAACAGGCAACCACGCACCACCGTCTGAAATAATCATTAGCAAATGTAATCATAATCATAACTAAACTTAACAAATTGCCATTATTATTACTACCGGTTCTAGTATTACTGCAGTTCTGCGTGTGGTTTGTCCAAGTGGTGTTGCCGTACCCCAGCAGAAGCCGTTGCTTGACTGCTGTGGGTAGGTACAATCAATGTCATTTTGCGCTGGAACTGTAATTGTGGAAATAAATAATATTTTGTACGAGTCTAATCAGACCGATAGACGATGGGTTCCGAGATTGGAAACAAACGTTTTTGGTGAAAACGGGCCGATTTGCGAGTGCTAATCAATCAACCATCACTAACGTTAGCTATCATAGCTAAGTTACCTGGAAAGCAGTCTTGCATAGCCAGACCTATCTCCACACTTCTGGAAAGTTAATTAGCCACACATTAACCCAGCGACCAACAATGGCGCTCACGGGCGTATTCAACTAACGTTAAGGTCTTTATTATGTTATATTTGTCAGAAAGCCCACGTGAAGTCTGAGTATAGTGTCAATCATTTATGTTGCGCTGCATGTGTAATTTATGTAGACAATAGTAGCTTTCATTAATTGCATATTCGTATAGTATACTGTATAGCTGTACTTGTTTATGGTAAATAGAATTTTTAGTGTTTGATTAAAGTGCAAGCAGTTTTATTACAGTCAGCTTTCATTCACAGTGTCATCATGAGCAAGAGGAAGTATGGCAGTGACATTTGTCAGTTTTTTGGGCAGCCTCAGAAAAGAAGAAAAGTAAGTTGAGAGCAGTGTGAAAATGAGTACCAGTCAGATGATAGAAGTATACAGTAGTACAAGAGATGAGTCAATGATCAGAAATGGTTAGTAATCCATTCCTAATGTACAGACTTCAAATTTGAATTTGGTCCCCCCCCAATCTTGGGGGGGGGACCAAATGGCCACTCCATGGCTACGGCCTTGCTGCAGGTACTATATGGGAAAGCTTTCATTCCAAAATGCTATATATCCATTTTTAGAAAAAAAATACAGTCATCAGTCACCAGTAATTATCAACAATGATTTGTTAGGTAAAGGTCTTGAAAATATCTAATAACTTGAAAGTTTTTCCATAATGTGCTTCAATTTCATGGCAGCTTTTCAAGAGTGTCATTTTTTATTTCAAATTGTGGATATCTCATTTTGGAACAAAAGTATTGATTAAAAATCTTCAACTCTCATATTCAAATGAAGGCAAATGACTAAATATCTGTCTTTAGAAGACACTGTAATTATGCTGTCCATACAGCCTGAAAGGCAATCAGTAAGAAAGGGGGAAGAAGGGGGGGGAAGAAAATTATACTTGGAGAAGGAGATAGACAAATAACAAGTGTTGTCTCACAGAATGACAAAAACGTAGCGGCAAAACTGTTTTCACTCAGAGAATAGAATGAAAGGGGGGTTGAGTGGTCTTGAGTGGTGTGTGTGTGTGTGTGTGTGTGTGTGTGTGTGTGTGTGTGTGTGTGGACACAGCCTGCAGTCCAGGTCAGAATTTGTCAGAGTTTATCTTGGTGCTGTAACAGGCGGACAGAACACACGTGTCCTGCACTCAGCCAACACTCATTAACACTCTGTGGCCCTTTGGACGCCAGTGTTTAGCATTCTATAATGAGTTTCCCTCTGGAGCAGAAGGAGGCTTGAATGTCACTCACAGTCAACTGCAGTTTGGGATGGGAGGTGGTGATGGGGTGTGTGCGTGTGCGTGGCGTGTTTGCGTCTGTTCCCTGATGACTGATGACAAAGTAAACACACACTAGACACCTCTTATGAAGATTAGTACCGGCGGAAAGGACGAGAAGCGAAGGCACAAAGAGAGCATTTACAAAGTATTATCAGCCGTGTGTTTGGGGACGTGTTCTCAGCGAGCCAAATGTCAGAACAAATGCCACATGTGTGTTTTCTGTGGGCGCGGCCTGTTTGGCTAGACAGACTCTAATATTCACTCTAAGCACCATAAAACCCACTGGCCTCAACTAAAACCCCGACACGGTTCCAAGTTAGCGACCCATGCAGCGCACAGTGAAAGGGGGTGACATTTTTACTACATAACCTTGAGATGAGGTTGTGCAGCACAACAGCCCCTTCTTAGCATGTGTTAGCGATGCTAGCATAAACGAATGGGGTATGAAAACACTGCTCTCAAAAACGCTTCCATATGCTTCCATAGCTGCAGTAAAAAATGAGAATAAGTAATAGAACCGTTTGAAAGCATTATGTAAACATATGTAAACACACATAACACACACAACATATTCACTGTAACATACGTCTCGTAATCAGAAGCTAATCTCATCACCCAAATCTTAAAAAAAAAAAATCTCAGAACAAGTTCATGTCTGCCCAACCGCCATTTTGTTTTTTTTTATCTGTTTTGAATGTGTTTGTTTTGTTTTTGTCTTTGCCTTTTTTGTTTGTACTGTTGTTTGCATTAAATAACTAAGAAAAAAATTGAAACGTTTGAAAGGACTTGTATGCATGTGATTTTTAGTTTATTTGAGATTTTTTTTTATTATTTTGTAAGATGGGTTGTGATAAATAATTTATAAAATAGACTCGAATTGTACACATTACCTTTAAGATTAACTGGGAAACTTCTTTTTTTTTTTTTATGCAGATATATATAAAGTAGAGTTCAGGGAAAGGTCTCTTTCACACTTAACTGTCCCCTGGTGCGATATCCCTGCTGAACTCTCATAAAGGCCAACCCTTGCCAGCAGACCTGGTTGAGAAAAGCCTGAAAGTCCTTCTTTTACCCTCCAAGTGCTCCAGCGCTCTCCTTGGGATAGGAGGATTAAGGAGAAAGAGTGTGAGAGGAATCGAAAGAGCAGTCTCATGCGTGATTGGATGTGTATGCGCATGCTTAGGTGTGTGTGTGATCTGACTTACTGTATATGTGGTCAAATGTGCACATGTTGTGTGTGTGTGTGTGTGTGTTTGTGCACTGTATGTGTGTTTGTGTCTACGTTCTACCTACGGAATCTGTAGTCAAGTGTGTGTGTGTGTGTGTGTGTGTGTGTGTGTTCTCGTTAGTGCATGTGGTCAAGCGTGGATTAATTAGCAGTAATGTAATTCACACTGTCGCCTCTCATTACTCTCAGTGCAGGATCCCCCCCCCACTCAGTATCCCTCTCCCCCTCTCTCTCCTCTCTTTTCTCCCTCTCACACCTTTCTTTGCCCTCCTCCGTCCCTTTTCATCTTGCCCCTCTTCTCCTTACGCACTTTCTTCTCCACATCAAAAACCCACAACCTGGCCCTCACTGTCTCGCCCTCTTTCGGTCTCTCTCTCTCTCTCTCTCTCTCTCTCTCCTGGGTGCTCCTCCTCTCACTTTTGCTGCACTCTGTCCTCTCACCCTCGTGTCGCCTTTCATTCCCATTTCTCAGCACACTGAGCATTACCTTACCCATGGTGGATATCCTCTATCCTTTTGTTTTTACCCTAAGGCCTGGACTAAAAACCCTGTCTCTCCAACTCTCTCTCTCTTTCACCCTTTTACTGTCACAATCTCTGTCTCTGTCGCTCTCTCTCTGTGTCTCTCTCTCTCTCTCTCTCTCTCTCTCTCTCTCACCCTAGCATGCACTCACTCATCCTACACACACAAACTGACAGGGTGCAGAGTGAGAGAGTGTGTGTGTGTGTGAGAGAGAGAGAGAGACAGAGAGAGAGAGAGCACACAGTAAGAGGGTGAAAGGCATGTCAAGGTTGAGTGAAGGCAATCTGTTTCTATTAGCTGTTATTCATGAGAGAAAAATTACTGGCTCATAATAGATGTATAATACATGGATAATGTGATATTACATAATGAATTAATATATCAAGTGCAGCCAACAAATGGTTAGCAGCGAGAGAGATGTGTGTGTGTGTGTGAGAGAGAGAAAGAGAGAGAGAGAGAGTGTGTGTGTGTGTGTGTGTGAGAGAGAGAGAAAGAGAGATAGAGTGAGTGAATGTGTGTGTGCTGAGCCTCCAAGGCTGAATTAATTCCCATCAACATTTTTCGCCTGCTTTTTTTATTTGCCTGTTTATCAGATGACCATTTGAATTTTACAATTAAATCATGAAATAGTAACATTGTAACCATCTGGGTTTTTTTTAATATATATTTGACAATGAAGATCTTTTTTTTTTTGCAAAATGGATATATAGCCTTTTGGAATAAAACCCTTGGTCTGGAATGGAGCTACATTTCTCCCTGTTTCCTGGTGTGATCCAGCCGTAACGCTGTGACATACTCCAGGGAACGGTAATTGTTCCATGTGAAAACCTCCTGCCAGTCACAAGGACATCAGTACAAATGAGAGTGATATATGGAGAAAGATATAGCTCTTTCTCTCTCTCTTTCTCTCTCTGTCTGCTTCTTGTCTCTTAATATTGTATAATGAGACATGGAGAGGATCCCCCTCTACCAGCCTCATGCATTATTTCACCTTCATTAGGACATTAGACGGAGAACTGTATCAGGATAACCCCCACCTCCCCCATTTTTTTTTTTTTTTTGCCATTCTTGCTCTCATTGGAACTGTTCACAGCGGTGATCTATTGTCAAACATGCATACTCTCCTGCGTCTTTATCGTCAAATACTTCGGAAAGGGAAAAAAAAAAAAAGACATTGTTAGGCGGATAAAGGGTGGTGGGAGACGTGAGGAGAGTATCGGGGGAATTAGTGCGTAAGAGAGAGATTTGGAGCATAGGACAAATTAGGAGTGACATACTGTGTTTTCCTTGTGTTTCCCTGTCAATGTTTGATAAGGTTTCAGAACAAAGGGAAGTCATTCAAATGAGTAGTGCATTCGAAAGGCAAACAATAGCGTTCAAAATGTTCCACCGCACAGATCGATGGTCTGCCAAAACATCAATCACTGCTCTTTTTTGGCGGGTTGTTACTGTGTGTGCGTGTGTGTGTGTGTTTGTCCTTTCTGATTGCCGCGGTAGACTGAGGACAGGTACGTGAGAGACACTGTAAAGACGAGTCCAACAATAAGTCATGATTGATTCTGTCCCCTGCCAGTTGGAGGAAGAGACAAACACATTCCCCACAGGGCCTAGTGAGATAGATTGTGTACCAAGAACGCCATTGTTACTGAAAAGCACATTTTCCCTGACACGGCATCGCTATTTCTCCTCCTCTTCTCCCCCTTTTTCACAATGACAAATACTCTCAGCCTGATGGATAGTATTGTTTCCAATCACACATCTCTCTCTCTCTCTTTGTTTCTCTTTCCCCCAACTAAACACACACACATACGTATATACAGTAAGCGAAAGCGAGAGAGAGAGATGATTTACACAATTCAACACACAATCCACATAACTCCCATAATGTTTATCAAAGTTAGCAGGGATGAGATTTGAGCTCAATTGAACAAAACATGATCCACCCACAGAACCATTACAATAATATGCACATACACAAACACACACTCATACATCCACACACATGCACGTATATACACATTAACAGGTAACATAATAGCAGCCACAATTCACTCAAAAAATATTTAAGTAATGCAAATGAAGAGTTTTATTCCATAATAACATGTATAACATGTATCCATATACAGACATTTCTCCTATAATTTCCCCTAAGGGATCAATAAAGTGCAATCTTATCTTATCTTATCTTATATGTAGATCCCTCGTACGGCACCTACTCTGACATAATGACTGCTGGCATAAACATAAAGCTTTATGGGTTACTAATAAAATTAGGAGTCATCTTAAGACCTTTGATTACAAAGTAGTTCTGTTTTTGAGGATACAATCATCTGTGGCAGTAAAATGAATGAATGAATTTCTGATAGCAATGTTTTCCCAAAATTGATTTATGTAGTTTTGGAATTAATCCCTTCAAATGTCCAATGCAACGGTTAAGACATTTATGTCAGTTTAATAGTGGAAAAACAATGCTCCTGACTGCACAAAAGTAACAGTATAGGGCAACACTCATACTTCAAAACAAACAGAAGAAAAAAGTGAAGTAAACAACAAAGCCGCAAGAGATTCAGCCAGAGCGTGCGTTCTCCAGTAGCCGGGCTGGTGTGAGGAGAACAAAAGCTGTGTGGGCCGACGGAGCCACATTGTCACCATGCAGGACGCCTGCTGTGTTTTCTCATCTGCCAGTCAGCTCCTGTTGATTACAGCTGGCTGCCAGGAAGAGCAGAATTAATCAGCGCTGTCAGATCACTATGCAGATCATCTGATCAGGCGCAGGAACACACTCACTGACACACATCGCCGGGGCCACAATTTATGCAGAATATGCACAGAAAATCCATCTATTACATCGTCAGATATGCCTCTTTGGAAAGTTGCTTAACCTTCAGAAAGTTGCCTTCTGTCGCAAATGGTTTGTTGACTAAAGCTCAGACTGCAACTGAATAAGTACAGTGCTGTCTTTGGGTTGAAAGCATAAACAATGTTTGCAGCACTAAGTCCTTCTGGGAGACGGGTTATTGTGAGTGGATATGTGTTTAGTGTGTGTTTCAGAGCTTATACGGACAATGTTGTTGACAGATCCTAAAGCCATGATATTGACTTTATGACTGTCAAACCATGAAAAGTCACTTCCAGTCCTCTTGTCCCATAAAACCAAAGTCTATCAAAAGTGGCATGATGGTTGCCTTTGGACCCAAAGGATTGGACCCTGAAGGCTCTGTAGCTCGACTGAAACTGGGAAAATGTTTGGAGAAAGTGGAACTGAGAGAGAGAATGGCACACATTGTTGATGGAAGTTGCGAGTCTCCCTAATAAAATCATTTTTAAAGCACGCTAGATTGATTGATGGATTGATTTGATTTTATTATAGCGTCATACACCATACTGGTGCCCAGCCCACATGGGCTTACAAGACACTGTAAGTGAACCAAAGTGATCAAACAAAAGGTTTAATGCTGAAAACAGAGAATGCATGTTGTCCATCTACAATTCACCTTCAAATTACATTACAAACAGTTAAGTTCACTATCGTAGTATCCAATATCTCATTCAGAATTCAAAATAAATATAAGAATAAGGATTCCTTTCTTCTTTCCCATACCTTAGAGATACGGTATATTGGGCAGTGTCAAAGTATTCAAGTCTGACCATCCTCCATCAGAAATAAATCACAATGAATTAGCTTATCGCACAACTTAATTCTCAAATCATTAAATCTTATCACGAACCAGCAGTACAATTTCACAGTATTTAGTCGTATTGATGTCATTGTAGTGCTACACTGTGATCTGAAGGATCATATTTCTGTGTGGGTTATATCGGTCACACGAAATAAAGTGCGGTATTTATCAGAGGATGCTAACACCAGGACCTCTGCTTCTGCAAACCACCTTATCCATTATCCTGCCACGTTTTCTCCAAACCCCAGCTAAATATGGAATATCATTTTTCTTGTTGAAGAAATGTCATGGGAGCGTGCCTTTCTCGTTCTCTGCCACTCTGCCGCTTTAATTAGAGTTCTGTAATTACTGGGACTGTAATTTCTGGGCTGAGGAGAGGGGATGATGACGAGCGAGGGTTGCGGAGGAAATCCTCAGAGCTTTCGAGCAAAGCAACGCTAGATACTTTCTCTCCGGTGCAATCATGTAGAAAGGCTCCCAACAGCCTGATCTCTAAGTGAAGATAAATTGGGGTTGGTTTGTCCCATTATCTAGGCTTGTTTAACCATTTTTAATCCATTTTAATCAATAAGGATAATGACTTTCACAATAATAGTACAGTTTGACCCGCGATATACGCCCTGATTTTAAAGTCAGGCTGCTATCTGCCAAAAACAGTGACACTGAATCCAGCCACACAAACGGGTACAGGTACAACTATTTTTGGTGCGTTTTATGAGCTACCTAGAGAGGAGTAGGCCAACTTTGGGAAGATAAGCCGATTGTGTATGCTGTCGGGCTGATGATGATGCAAGCTCAGGCAGTGAACTCTTCCTCTCCTCTGTTTTTTTTTTTTAATTTCCCTCCAGCAGCTGTTTCTAAATGGGGGTTTGATCCTGTAAAACTGAGGCACATTGTAACCTTGAGCTGTTTTATTCTTTTCTAAGCACTAAGCAGGATAGCCAGAGGGAACAAACTGCTGCCAGGACACTGTACACTCTTCAATACTGGTAATTACCGCTACAATCAGTTCAGCCCATTATTAACTGTGGCCTCAATACAGAGAGAGAAGAACTGCACTGAAAAACAACTGATTCACTGAGTCAAATGTCAGCTATCTACACACAAACACACACACACACACACACACACACACAAATACATGCATGTACACTCGCAGATTCACAAATGTGCACAAATAGATGTAGTGCACACTTTAGATATCAGAATTACTGTTGGCACAGTATGTAGACACCATTTTCATTTTAAATCCAGCCAATTTTTTTGCTTAGTAGGCTTGTGAATGCATTCCACTAAGCTCTTTCCCCATCTCCCTTTTGCTGATTTAGATTTGAAAGCCCTCATAGAAGTTGTCAATTTATAGTCAGATATTAGAGTCCTCTCTCTCTCTCTCTCTCTCTCTCTCTCTCTCTCTCTCTCTCTCTCTCTCTCTAAGTGTATGATGTGTTGACAGCTCTTTGAACTGCAGGGTTTAATAGTCAAGAGCTATTCAAGCAGGCTAAAAGTTATGTGAATCTAATGCACTTTACAGAGAGAAAGAGCGGACTATAATATCTGAAAATAAATTGACAGGAATTATCCAATTCAAACCACTCACTCGTTTTTCATTTCTTGTTTCTTAATGTGAGCATTGTGAAGCCTTTTGAGGCTATAACTGTGATTTAAGGGTTATTCAAATGAAGTTGTTTTTAAACTATTTTAGTGTGTTAACTGAATGACTGCAAGTGATTGCTAAACTGACACATCAATTTTGAGAGATGATGCAATTTTTGTACTCACATTATTTCTTCACTTATTTTTTGGGGGGGAAAAACAAGTTGTTTTTTTTATTATTTGAATTAAACCCCCACCCACCTAATCTAATTTCCCTAAAAAGGCCTTATGACCTGTTTCTCTGCTCCACGATCCCCATATCATGCACTTAAACACACTGCCATGAGAAATATGATTTGTAAATTACAAAGATGATAGTACTTGGTGCAACTACAGAATTATAATCATAAACAAGAAATCAGAAAAATGGAGGAAAAACGGAAACAAAAAATAGGGCGGATACATTAGTCACTCAGTAAAAATCTACCAGGATTTACCAGATGAAGCTTTTACCCAATACTTGATCTTCTCTAAGTTCAGAAACATTATAAGGTCACTAAGCCATAGAGACGCTTTAGGAGGGGTTGAGGACCTCCAGTCCATTAAGATTTTTCTACACACCAACAGCGATTCAAAAGCAATATTGTCCTTTAGGTTGTTTCTCATTAGTTGACTGTTGGCTGGAACCACAAAGATGGCTATCTCAGCGCTGGGCTTCATTTACTTTTGTTAAACGTCTTTAAATTGGCCACATAATGTTATCTTATTTTTTTTGTTTTTTCAGTTTTGTTATGCGTCTTTGTTTGTATGAAATAATTATCACACTGTGTTAGGTTTCGGCAGTTTTTTCTGCGTTGTTAATGGTGAGCAATGAAGACAAAGCTGAATGAATTTACTGTGGACTCCGCTCGACCCACAGTTATTATATCTGAGTCCAAGGATAGCTAACATTAATAAACTAGAACAGGGTTGACAAGCCATTAAAAAAGTGCTTCAAAGCCCCATTTAAGAAAAGATGGTCCTATAACCTGCTCCATATAATTTAAAACAGAAATAGGCTGTGTCAGAGGAAATGAATACAAATGTGCTTTAGGAAAATATTTGTCAGGGTGAGGCAGTGGTTGCTGTAATAATTGTCACAAGGCATCATTTTACAGCAACATGCCAGATGCTGCTGTCTGTCTGTCTATCTATTTTCTTTCCACCGCCATTCTTTCATGTTGTCTACTAATGACCGTGACTCAAGCCTGTAGGAGGAAACGCAATATAAAGTGCTCAGTGTGTCTGCTTTTCCCTCCTTTTCTTTTTCCCTTCAAGTCAAATAGTTTCTCAGCAACCACCCCTCTGTTGGTCATCAGCAGTCCATCCCTCCCCCTCGCTCTCTTCTTTTAATGCTCTTAATGGCTGAGTCTCTTTCTGTGAGCCTCTCTAATGCATGAGGAGAGGAGGAAGTGAACGGAGGAGTGGCAGTGAAGGAAGCGAGACAGGCGCGGAAGGAGGTGGCGGACGAAGGTGGTGTGCTGACTGCGTTGCAATAAGCAAAGAGAGCGGTAAGCTATGGGAGCTGACGGCATTGTTTTTCTTTCTTTTTTCACTGACATAGTTCTGACACATCCGAGGCATTGAGACAACACTCAGGAGAGGCGGATGGATGCTGACAAGGACATAGTGAAGACGTAGTGCATGCAGAAATCAGAGGAGAGGGAAACAGTTAGGCCTCTAATCACCCGGAAGTCCACACAAAGGCCCTTTACAGCAGCGCTCAGAGAGAAAATAAACAAGGAAAACACAGGTGGATGGAGAGAGAGGGGGGAGGAAAGAGAAGAAAGGAAAGGAAAGGAGGGGAGGAGATGAAAGGACAGGAGAGATAAAGCGATGTTTCATCCCGCATTCTCATCTTCCAGGTTCTATTCTTTCTCCGTTTCATTGGTGCCATCTACTTCCGCAGCATGGCTCCAGGCTTTGCATATTTACATGTTTATTTTATTTACATAACTATTTACATAATTACCATAATGAAACACTCTTCTCTGCCAATTCTTTGTCCTATGTGAACCCCCAGTGAACCCATAGTTTCTGAATAGGCGTTGAATGCCTCCCCATGCTTGTTACATACTCTTTCTCTCTCTCTATTTCTCTCTCTCTTTCTCTCTCTCTTTCTCTCTTCCTCTCATCATCATCTGCTCTGTTTTTTCTTGTTGTGTTGTCTTCTCTTTGTCCTCTCTCTGCCCCCAGCTACACGCACGCCACCTCCCGCAGCACCCGGAGGAAAGGTTCAGGATGTATTATCAGTGTGTGTGTGTGTGTGTGCGTGTGTGATGACCTGTTGTGCCCCTGCTGAAAGCCTTGTGCACCATAAGGGCCTCTCTATCTGATCTGCCCCATCTGCTATCAAGACAGGTAGTGTCTAAGCCTGAGGGAGAACTCTCTTTCTCCCTCTGTCTTTCTGTCTCTCTCAATCTGTCTCTCCCCCCTCTGTTTTACACACACACACACACTCAAACACACAAACAAAACACACATGCTTGCACACCACTGTGCCAGGGTACGGAGTGCTTGTTATTGAGACATCTGACAGGCTGTAGACTGACTGGCATCAGTCATCCAGCTGTAACAGATGATGATGAGGAGCAAGGTCACTTCTCTGTCCCATCCTTTCCTGCCCCGGAGGGTCTTTGCCTGTATTTGGCACCGATCTCTGAATCTACGTTGGACTACACTACAGTGTAAGGCTCGCTAGGTACAGTAAGTTCTATTTTTAGCTCATAGTCTGGTTTGTTTCAGGGGTTTTTATTCCGGCCCTGGGGGGTAAATGGAGCACATATTTCAGAATCAGTTACAGAGTCACTTGATTCTCCAAGTACTGCCATAAATATACAGGAATATGTCTTGGTGACATTGCTCCAGAGATATATCAACACTTAATATAGTACATACTGACACACATGAAACAGGGACAACAGGAGGACAAGTTGAAGCTGTAGGTTAGAGTCCAGCAGGGATATAAAAGGGGAATGCACTGCAACTAGTAGGAGACATATTTGAAAAGGTGCTAGAAAACAAATACTTTGGTTGGTGATGCAATGAAAGCAAAGGCGAAGACAAAGTCAGTGCAGCTTTTACAGCCCACTTGTTGATGCAGCCATGATGATTTCACTCAAGCATCTCTGGAGAATTGTGATGTCAGGTATTTGTGAGGATGTAAGTGGCATCACTTTCTAGAAAATGCAGCTCAAGGGGAATTTGTTAGAATGAACAAGAAGAACATGAAGAGGAAATGTCTTTTATTCACTGCACCTCTTTTTGATATAAGAAAATGCATTTAAAGGGTGCTGCCTCTAGGACCAACAAATGGAGCTTTCTGATAATTAAAGGACTCCTCACTTCTCTCTGTCTGAATTTCCCAGCTGCTCACTGGATGTTCTGACATTTTGAGTGTGAAAACTATCAGTGGAAATTTCTTTTGGAAATGCTACCGACAGGGCATGATGACATTACGCTGGTATCTTATCTGTCAAAGTTAACTGAATTTCAACACAAAAGCCCTTTATAAGAGGAGCTCTTGGTGTAGGTCAGCACATAATTATTAGATTAACAAAGTTTTTTGAGGTAGCTAAGGTAAAAACAAATGCTTCACTGCACTTAAGGCAATACACCAAACTACTCAATATGCAAAAACAAAAATATTTGGGTCCACACTCCCAAAGATGACCTGATACGCAGCTGCGTTCAAAAACTTGAATGCACAGAGGGCAGAAAGGTACAGATGTTTTAGCTTTTAACTTTCGTCAGTGTACTAGCTACCTACGTAAAAACACTTTCCCCAATGTCACATGTACCTGTTAAAGAAAAATAATTGACTGAAAGCGAAAATGTCAAGGTACCTATTAAGAAAAAAAAACTTTTGCACCGCCGCTTCACATCTCAAATGCACTGAGGAAGAAACAAGAAGAGAAGAGAGCCTGGGGGACAATGAAGAGAGGGAGGGAGAAATATCCATAATATACAACAGATTAAAATTCAGAATGTCAAGGTATCCTTTTAACCGTTCAACAAGTGTCTGTACCTCTGTTTTTTTTTCTCTCCCTCTGTCCCTCTCTCTCTCCATCCCTCCATCTCTGCCAAGGACACCATCCCTGCTGTCGTTACCATGGAGACAAGCCCAGAAGGGCTGTGGGCGAGACATGTGAGGGACTGTGGGTGACTGTGTGCGTGTGGGTGTGTGTGTGTGTCTATGTCCGAGTGTGTATGCATGAGCATGTGTGTGTAAATCTATGTTTGGATATTTGTTTTCTTCACGCTTTTATTACCCAGCACACATTTCAAAGTACATTGTATGTGATGGTCACCCACTGGTGAATCTGAACTACTTTATCAGACAAGTGAAGTGAAGTAGGAAGTGGGAGGTGGGGTGGAGAGAGCAGGGGGGTGGGGGCTAATTCTATCATCTGTATCATGTTATCATTGGTAATATGTGTGGTCATATTTTGTTTTAAAAAAGGCTGATAAAAGCGTTTTGGAAGAAAATTGTGTTTGGAATAGTGTAAAATCCTTTTATTAAATTGCAGCTTTGTTAAGGTTCACACGCTGCCGGCTGCTTGGCATTCTGATTCACACAATTGTAGATCTGAATCATACCGCACTATAATACTTCAAACGATTTTGATTTATCCCCCCTCCAAACCATGCAGGCTTCCAAGTGTGGGTGAGAATAAGAGTTTGTGTGCGGGTCTGTGCATGCGTATGTGTGTATGTGTGTGTGGGGTAGGGTTGGGGGGTGCGTGGAGGTAATGTGTGTGTTGACAGCAGTAATTCACCCCATTTAGTAAATGAGAGACAAGAAGGAAATGCCTCTTCCCTCCCCCCACCACACTTCCTACTAAGGGATGGTAATATCTCACTCTCACCATTCTTGTCTACAAAAAGCCTAATGGCCCAACATCAAAGTCCTCTGTTTTACCGCCAGCAAATGGAGTTTTGCAGCAGTTAAACATGTATTATGTGAGAGTTTGTGTGCAGCGTATTAGTATTTTGAGCAGCCTGTTGGATGAGGCCTAGTTCTGTGATAGATTTATGGAACTGGCTGCAATGCACCATTCATTAATTTGCATTAGATCTGCTTTGATTCAAAGCTATATGCTTTGAACGCAGGCAATCTAAAGCTTGTGTAGAGCACCTGAGTCAAAGGCAGACAGAGAGGAGGAATATTGTTCTGATGTGAGCTGGCACAACACAACACAGCACACAGCACAATACAATTTCTCTTCTCATTGCCTCCTCATTATTATCACAGAGAAAGTTAGTGTAAAAACATGAACCCCTGTCTCTGATGAATTGGGTGATGGTTGGAAGCTCAGAGCTGCCTCTCTACGTGAGATTAATTTAGTGGGGTGTCAGTCAAACTTGAAGCTACACACACACACACACACACACATACAAACACGAACAGATGACAGTAAATAAAAACACCAATCCTTGCAGTAGTTTGTATATATATATACTCAAATGTCTTTTTGGACATCAGGCTACGTAAACCTTACATAATAGAGAGCAAGTTATCGTATTGTATTATCAAATCTGAGTGGTTGCACTGTAAATAATCTATTTTGAGACAGAGGCCTGTTTATTATTGCATAGCTAACACCTCTGACATTTGGAGTCGGGTTCTAGCAAATGATAATTCCCCGGCTATGCATGTGTAAACATCCCTTCACCTGTGATACAAGCTATACCTCTGATGTTCCAGTCCATCAGCCATGCCCACTGATCTCTCACCGTTCCACTCCACTCTCTAAGCCTTGAATTACCTTGTTATTTCCCTCTCATTTACTCCCATCCCTCCACTCTTCAGCTCACAGCAATGAATAGCTTTTAAAGGCCATCATGTTTACACTCTCATGATTATAGTAACTACTTCTCCTTTTAAGTTTTGGGTTTCAGAAAGCGGTGTAGACAGCGGGAATTGTGAGAGCGAGAGAGAGAGCAAGAGACTAATAAGAGAGAAATAGAGACTAATATACTGTAGGTAATTACCCTCATTAAACAGCCATATATTCAGACAGACAGAGGATAATTTTTATAATGTGTTGGTGTGTGTGTATGTGTGTGTGTGTGTGTGTGTGTGTGTGTGTGTGTGTGTGTGTGTGTGTGTGTGCGTGTGTGCGTGTGTGTGTGTGTGTGTGTGTTTCTCTGTATGTGTATGCTTCCTGCTTTATATTGCCTCAGCTCCAGCCCTCTGGCATTGATGGAGCATCATCATTATCACCTGGGCTGATGGTAAAGTGGCTCCTTGGCTAGACCCTGTCGACAGGCACTGTTTGGTGTCAGACTCAGAGGGTGTGTGTGTTTGTGTGTGCGTGCGAGCGTGCGAGCGAATGCATTTTGCCATTGCGGTTTTAGTAATTCCATGGCCACACTAACATGGCTTTACTGGCAGGTCCCTTATGCAAACAAATGGCCTTCGCTGGCAGGTTCAGTGAAGGGTGACGGTTGTATCTGGTTGCATCAGGCCAGGGAGTGATGGGCACTGCAGATTCAGGAGAGAAACAGTTTTATTTCACTTGCACTGTCAGACCCACCACAAGCCCTCACACACACACACACACACACACACACACACACACACACACACAGTGCCAATTTCACCTTCAGAGATTGTGATCATGATTACATTGTTTAATTGCCTTACACCGATTTAGTTTTAACAGTATGCAGTCACTGTGCATTGGAGTTGGCTCAGCAACTATGTTGTCAACTAGATCATCATTATCAAGGTCAGTAACTGGACAGTCTAGCCTCTGTCTGTATCTAGGCAACGGTTCTGCATTGATAAAATAATGATAATAGTCAAGTTAACATGAGGAGGGAGAGATAGAGAAAAAATAAGAAATTGTCAATATTATTATCCACAATTATCCATAACATTATTATGAATTATCACTGTTGTTTAAGTTAATCTTACTTATTAACTTTGACAATATAAAGAAGTGATAGTTCTGCAGAGAGGAAAGAGAGACAGAGAGAGAGAGAAAGAAAGCCACAGAGAGGGAGAGAGAGATTAACCTCTCTCTGCCCTACTTAACCTTATTATCCTCTGTGATCATCACTTTCAAATAATTTGCTGACCTAATAAAATTCACATGAGCAAAATGAGGTTATCCTTTTCCCTCACACTGATAGATATTGATCATATAACTTGATTCCAGTTTTGAGAAGTTCAGAGTCAGAAGCCAGAACAATCTTGTTTGTTGTGTAGAAACAGCTACAGTCAACAGCTATTGTCACCTCAAATATCCAAAATATCAGCCTTTGAGGAACAGCCTTGTTTTTAGCTTGATGACAATGAATTTATGATTTTATCCAATGAGTTTTGAAACGGCTTCATAAGCCCAAGATGTCAGAGAATTTTCTCAACCCATAGAGGAACCATGCAATGCTTTCAAGTCAAGTGAAAACATGAGAAGTACCAAAATTGGAGTTGCAAAATTTTCACATAAGTTTTCACATAACAGCAATATACAACTCCTTTAAAAGTACAATGAATGCATACATTTGTAATGTAGAATCTAACCTCTTTCTCTGGAGGAATGCTCTTCCTTCTGGATCACATCGGACTGCAGTACATCAGACATAGCTGGGCAATCCTTGCCTTGCATTGTTACAAACTAGAATATACAGCATCACTCCATAGCATACACCCACACACAAACACAAACATACAAACTCTCTCTCTCTCTCTTACACACACACATACACACACACACACACACGGTTTGTTCCATATTCTCCATGAGCAACAGGTGTGACAGCGGCCTGTGTAAACTCTGTGTTTCTCTGCTCGGAGAGTGAGTAGGTGTTTGTGTTTCGATGATTAGTTAAGGGTGAATACATGCCAACACATTAGGCCTCATGCAGCCAAAACACACAGGCAGTTTTGCCAGCGTCCCAAGGGGGGTTTAGCAACTTCTCACCTACACCCACCCACTGTACAGTAATTGCCTGCTTAGCACCTAACCATTGCCTACCCTAACATGATGAGGCAAGGCTGAGCTCATCGATGAAAATATGTGTAAATTCAAACAAACAGTCAATTGTATCTCTCTGGTTGGAAAGCTACAGTCTATATTGTAGTATTGTAGTCAGTATGAACAGGTTACTAGTATACATGACTGCTTAAGAACACCTTTAAGAGCCAATAATACAGCTATTTTTACACAAATAGTTGCTGGCAAGTGATATATTTTTTTTATCTTTAACAATAAAAAAAAATCATTTTTCCTTTATTGGCCTTCCTGGCATTAAACTTGCTGAAACCATAAATAGACCACGTAAACCACCATTTCTGTTCAAAGCATTAACATCACAAGAAAAAAAAAATCACCAAAATTGGGTTTACAATGCTTTCAGCCTCGGAAGAAAACTATTACCAGATAGAATTATTTTACACAGTTAACTGGCTAAGTGGGTAATCCGGCCTCTTGAAATAACCCCATGGATTTTTACAGTCTGTCTCAGATGTATCCAAACATAGCGACATCTTGCAGGCTCCCAGCCCGGACAGTGCAGCTGTCCCTTCAGCACCACAGGCCCGCCACTGTTCAGCACCACGGACAGCAGCCCTCCATGCTAACTAATGCACATGTTCGCGCCGTGCTTGGGAGCTGTCGGGTTCATCTCAAGCCAACACTGCATCACCATTTCACACACACACGCTCTATAGCTCGGCATGTATAATGCATGTTCCCCAGCTGTATGCGCATGCAGTTTGCCTGCTGAGGAAGGGAACAGACACAGACAGACCCGGCAGCCCCAGGGAGTCAAATGAGCGAAGGAGAAAAGTTGATTATAAGGCTCTTAACGACTCCGCTAATTACCATTGGTGCTAATTAGCTGCAGCTCCAAGTTAACTGCACGGAGGGTAATCAGTGTCTGGGATGAGACAGAAGTTAGAGGCAAACTATCATCTCTCAACCCTTCGCGGGGCACAGTGAGACATTATACAGTGTGCTGTTGTGTCAAGGAGATTTTAGTATGGTTTTCATGCTGACATCTGACGGGCCCTGGAGACCCACAGTGAAAGTATTTATTGCAGGCCAGCTAGCATGGTAATGGAGCTACAGTGCAAAATCATGGCATCTAAATAATGTGTATAACATAAATAATGTGCATGTCCAACGTTTAACCTTCACAGCAAAGGTTAAGGTGTCGGTTCATTTTCCTAACAATGTGCAATCACGCTGATCAAGGCCCTATCTCTTTTAACACACACGCACACACGGTTATTTTGTGCAATAAATCCAGGTTTCTCCCGATGCCGGAGATACCAGCTTAATCTTCTCCCAGGCTGTCGACACAACAACCGCTGGGGCTGATTTACTGTGGTCAACTTCAATTACCAGCCCTGAGAGGCAAAGGTATTACTCAGGGTCTGGACGGCCATACGTTTCAAGGACAATTATTTTTAATGAGACTGCCTCCGATCCATCTGCATGTGGGTCGAGGGATGCTTGACGAATCCGTCCTTCAGAGGGCCTCCTCCTCACTCTGATCTATGGTTCCGCTTCGTTTCCTCTGCCTGTCATGCTGTGTGTAGAGCTGCTATCAGTATGTTTCACCTGGTGCGGCGTCTCACCGGGGGAACGACGGGCCGTGTGACTGATGTGGCAGCATGGTATTTGTAGTTCTAATATATGAAGTCACTCTAATATACTGTATGATCTTGAATGAGACTGAAAGTAGTAGGCAGTGGGGAAAAACGGAGCATATCACATATGTGGTGTAGACCTCCAAAAAGCATCTTACAGTATGTACAGTAAGTTCATACATTTCTGACATTGGGGGCAACAGGGGGAATCCCTGAGCCTCGCAGTGTTAACAGTGTTACTCGTTGAGCTATACAGGATCACATACTGTAGATATTCCACCCCAAAAAAAATGATCAGTTTGATATTGTTAAAATAAAAAAGTGAAGTACAATTTTCCATATGTGACTCCTAAAATTATATAAAGAAAAGATTCACTGGAGCACACGGACAGTTTCGCCTTTTATTGAAGATGCAAGACTAACGTTTCGATGCTACTGCATCTTCATCAGTCAAGCTTGACCTTGATTCTGATGAAGATGCAGTATTGAAGGTGCATCTTTGTGTCAATAAAAGGCTAAACTGTCCACATTGATGCGCAGTGGAATCCCTGTGTTGTCCTAAAATTATATGTTTGATAACTGTACCTATAAAAAAAAGTGGCATCATAACTGAGTTTTGTTAAGCTTTGGTTTTCATGTCATTCAATTTTGTTTACCTATTTATGTTTAGATATACAGTTTTGCTCGTAACATGGACTTGTGTGTTCTGTAAAGTATAAAGCGAAGAGTCAATAAACATAAAAAGAAAGTAAGTAAAAGTAAAGTACAAAGCACAGACAAAGAGCTTGCTGCAGTAAGCTCGAAGCATGTTCAATCTATAACACACTATGATGGTTACACGTGAAAAAGAGAATTAGTCCTTGACTATTTATCATGAATAACAAATATTTCCATTTCCACCGTTCAATTAGGTTTTTGCATTCCACAGAACATTTGACTTTTGTTAGTGAAAAACCATTAACAGCATTCCAAAGAATAATAGTGTAATAGTTGCCATTACAAAATCCATTGAACAGCAGATTCAGCCACGCTGTTCACCCAGCTCTCCATCCCTGCCTCTGAGCTGAAGGAACAGCTTGGCTTCATTAATCTGATCTATTTTCTCCACCAGGCTTTGATCCTCTGCTGCCGCTGAGTGTGTGTCTCCAAAGGGGCCCCAGCCCAAGGGGAGTGTCTCCTGCAGTGATTCCCAGCAGAGGTCCTGGTTGTGGGGCTGTGGGAGCGCTGTGGGCTGGGTGGCGTGCTGCTTCTCCCAGCCTTTCATCTCCCGTGGGGAACTGGTGTCTACTGGGAAGGCTGTTTGATTCACTAGCTTGACCTTGTGACTGTAGGTTGTACTCACAGTATGGGGTTCTCATGGTGTGTGTGTGTGTGTGTGTGTGTGTGTGTGTGTGTGCGCGCGCGTGTGAGGGAGGAGAGAGATAGAAAACAGGGTGTCTGATATATGCATGCAAGTGTGTATGTGTATGTGTTTGTGCATGTATGCGAGTGTATCTGTGTGCTAGGTGTGCTTGCACAAGTGTCTATCCTGCAGTGTTATCAAAAGCCGGCTAGCTATGTTTTCTCTGATCCACCACTGAATGCCACATTATTATTACTTCCTCCATCACTCGAGCCTCAGGCCATTGTGCCCCTTTTTGGTTCCCGCTTCCACCTGTATATCTTGTGGTAATTAGATGCACTGCATGTGTCACGGTGAGTTTTGTCTCCTGTTAAACCCTGTGACCAGATAGTGATTGAGTTGCCGCACTCTTTTATCTCCTGCTTGCTCCTCTGATGAAGAGTTCCCCCTGTGGGCCTGGCGCTGTGGCTTAATTCGATGTGGTAAGAGAGTCTGTTCTGTTGTTCTACACGGTAATCACTCAGAGCTGCTCCCCAAACACACCATCAGCACACATACACACAGTGTCAATATAGCAATATAGCAGCACTAGAGAAATTCAACTTTGCCAACATCCAAAGTTAAAGAACACAGTGTAGCGTACAATAGATGAAAACCTCAATCTCAATAACAAATCAGCACTCATGTTGCCCTTGGCAGCGATGGCGTCTGCCTTCTGCTGCCCTTTAAATTGGTGCAGAGACAGATCGAATATTGGAGTGAATTAAGTTGGTAAATAAAGTTTGGGCTTTTTTACCTCCAGCCATGCAGTGTGACTAACACTGGCAAACAGGCAGACAGGCACAAGCACAGTGCTCGATGCCTGCAGGAAGCAAAGAAGACTGTAGCTGTAAGGCATCCGGCCTGCCAGCTCCAGGACTGCTGTTCTGTAGCCTGACCTCTGACCTGGGGGGGGGGCGGGGGGCGGTGAAAAGAGAATATCCCCACAGGGACCAGTAAAGTCAACATAGGATCATTATGATTATTATTAAAAAAACACACACAAGCACTCTGAGTTGTGACTCATGCAATATGCTGTATTGTGTATGATACAAGCTATGTGTAATATACATAGTATCTCACATTGCACCATATGGACTGCTAATGTCCCAATTCCAAAGCTGTATTATGTAATCAGCTTTTTTTTTTTTTTTTTTTTTACTTAAAGGAACAATCCGTAATATTTTACTGGCTCGTGACCATAATATATCAGTGGGGGTTTGCAAGTGTTGTTGATCAGTGCCAGTCACTCCACTGTTACCTCAATGGCTGCCGAGACTTCAGTCTGCAGTCTGGTCCGTACTCTCTGCTTTGATGGAAATTATCCACACTCCCAGGCATTTCAATATATGCCCAAGCTCCGCCTCCTGAACTACCCCCCCCCCCCCCTTGCGTTCAAAAGTTCTTTCAGTTTCATTTGCGCAACCATGGAAGAACATACAGCGACCAAACGATCAGCTTTGATGCACCTCTGCAACGAAGCCTAAAAAGCCTCATTCTAAAGCCAAAAAGGCCAATAACACAGCCCGCTCCAAAAGCCCATGGTGCAGCATTTCAAAGGTGGAGGTAGCTCAGGACTCTGAAAAACTTCAAGACCAATGCAGAGTTGCCCTAACATTTGTTGGACAGGTAAGCAACCTATGCTGTAGCTAATGTTAGCCAAAACAGCTAGCTAGCTAACGTTTCATGTTGATGCTCCTGGTGTTGTCTTGGTGTGGACTGGGGATTTTGAACTCATGAGAGTCTTAACTCTAAGTCTTAACTTGGTGACTATACAGTCAAGAAACATGAAGTAACATATCTACTTATTGCTCTCTCTCTCTCTGCATCATTTGTGGGACATGTTTTTGTTTTTTTTAATACCATAATATACAGATTAAACAAAGTAGAGGTAGAATGAGAGCTTTTAAAGAGGTTGATAAAAAAAACAGACCATATACACTAAAAAAGTGCTATTTCATTTGCACTTTTCATCTAAGATTTTGTATCCCAATCTATAAATGCTCAGTGTCCCCCAGTAAAGGGAGGGGTGGTGGGGAGGGGTTGGGCAGGTTGTGCAGTCCACAGAATAATGAAGATGTTTATAAGTGACTGTTCAGTGTCTCCCAGTTAGGAGTGGGGGGTTGGTGGTGGGGTTCATCTAGTTGGATAGAGTAATTCAGAGTGAGAATGAGGAAATTTTGATTCATAGGCATTTTTTCAGTTTATTATAGACTGTTTATACGAAAAAAATAAATTCTAGTGCATCTTGCTTCAGGGGCTGCAGGATAATTGGTGACTATATTCATAATTTTTGGGACTGCCTGAAAATACAAGTGGGAAAGGAAATGAGGGAAGTTTTACACATGGACATATCATTTGAACCAAAACATATAATCTTAGCATGCACCTTGTATATGCACAGGACACTTTTGTTGCTGGCTCATAAAATGATCACAATCAATTGGCTAAAACTGAAAACTGTAAAATCTATGGAGAATATAACAGCCTGCTTACAACCAAGAATCGACTGCACTTTTGCAGAATGGATGCACTTTTGCAGGAAGGTGGAATTATGCGACCATCTTGCAAAAAGACTGAATTTATTTATTTATTGTTTTTTTTCCTCTCTCCCACCCTATGTATCTCACTGTCTATAGATTAGGTGTATTTGCATGTATATGTATAGGTGCATGTGTATGATAGGATGTATGTGTACAAATGTAAACAGTGGTCATGTACTGTATATGCTGATGAATGTGATACTTAATGTCTAGGACTTTGTGTGATGATGTCTTGTGTTTCTAATAAATAAATGTTAAAATATATATTACATATACTAGCATGGAATAGTTAAGAGTAGAGATTTATTATGGCTATGGTTGGTTATGGCTGTTTACATAACATAGGTTGTTTGTAAAATACAGCTTTAAAAGCAAATTATCTTAATTTATATTGACAGGTCATAGTAAAACTATGAGTTTAATGCTTTTATATCTCAACAATAGCAATGATTTACAAGGAAATAAAAACTTTCAGTCAAAATCACTTCTGGTTTAAGCCCCATCCACTTGTGGTTTTATCCGAATACAAATAATTTGGTTGATTGAACAGATACAAATAGTGGCATCTCTGCACACCCCTAATCCACACACACACGCACACACACACGCACTTGACTATCTCAGCCACAGCTCAGATGTGACCAACAGTTATGTGACAATTACATAATGATATTACATAATTCAGGGCCAGCTTAATGGCAGGGAACCTTTTCTGTATGCCTCCCTTAGCACTGCGGGGAAATCCCTTTCAGCTGCACCCCCCTCCACCCCTCTCTGCCCCGCTCCACTTGCCTGGATCCTGATACTCTTACACGCTGACCTCACATCACACACCACAGCACATAGCTGCATCACTCCACTGAACTTGCCTCTTTAAGTTAGCAGCAGATGTCTAATTGTGTGTTCTCCCATTGGCAGAAATCGGAACCACTTTTGTTCCTGCTGTTCTGTTAGTGTAGGTTGCCATCATCTGATAGCAGGTACAAAGTCTAGGCCAGGCCTATCCATATTGAAAACAAGTCCAGATGCTGCACAGTCCCACGGCGCCTAGATAGGTGTGCAGCATCAACTGTTGCTGTAGTTGAAGTTACTATAGTCCTGGAATAATCAGGATAACCACATCATTCACACAATGTATTGTCAAGAAGAATACATTCACTCTACTATTTTGCTACGCTCCAGTAGGTTAGCTGTCTTTCAGTAAGTATTATGAATACTTAAATCACAGTAGTAAATCTAACAGGGTTCAAATGGAGAGAAGAGTCAGTCCAGATAATTCAGGTTAGAAAAACAGACAGCAACACTGAATCAAACTTGGGAAAGTTTGGCTTCATTTTGACCTTGGAAAATGTTCTGAAACTAATCACTAATGGAAGAAATTAAATTTAATTTATTAATTAATTAATTAAAGCCGAATTGCCAAACCACATGGCTGACTGGCTGTCTGTCTGCCTGGCTGATTGGCTGGCTGGCAAGTTGGTTGGTTGGAGTAGAGGAGCCTGTGGTTTTCAGATGGATTTGCAGGCTGAAGCAGCCGAACGGAGGGAGGTAAGTGCCAGCACAGATTGGATGTCCTGCAGAATTAAACATCATTGCTCTTCTTCTTCCTCCAAAAACCGCCAAAAAATCGCCTCAGTCCTTTGCGCTTTTTCACTGCTGGGTCAGTCTGGGTTTCTTGGTCCAGGATGTTTCACTCCTGAGCAGCTGCTGTCTGTTGCTGCTCCTGGATCTGCTGCAGCAGAGCCTTCGCCTCCTTGCAGGACTCTTGTTCCAGGAGGATTTTGTCCTCCAGGTCCTTGGTCTTGCGGGCTTCTGTCTCTTTCAGGCTGACCAGAGTGAGGAGAAGGGAATTGATGGTTTTCTCCTTCTCTGTCAGCTGGATCTCAGCTTCTCTGGCCTTCTTCACCATCTCCCTTCTCTCTCTGCTGATATCTTTCTGCAGCGTTGCAGAGAAGGCAAGCTGACCGCTGAGGATGGCAGTCATCCGTGTCTTCTCTTCGCCAGCAGACTGGAGTTCGAGCTGAAGGAGGTTGAGCTGATAATCCTTCTCTTCCAGCTGGATCATCCTTGTCATCTCTGCATCTCTGGCCTTCTCCTCCATCTCCTGTCTGTCTCGGCTGTGGTCTTCCAGCAGCGCTTCAGAGAAAGCTTCCAGATCGCTGATGGTGGCGGTCATCTCTGCCTTCTCTTTGTCAGCAGACTGTAGTTTGAGATGAAGGAGGCTGAGCTCAGCATCCTTCTCTTTCTGCTGCACCAAGCCGATTCCTTCAGCCAGCTTCATCCGGCTCTGCAGCTCCTCTCTCTCCTTCCATTCTTGCTCACAGGCAACTTTGGCCTCAAAGGCTCTTACATCCTCCGTCCACTGCCTCATCCTCTGCCTCCGATGGTTGAGGGTGGCCACCAAAGAGTTCAACATGTTGTTGTTCTCTCTGGGTGGTGTCTCATCTCTCAGCTCCGTCTGTGTCTCCATCTCCTGCTTCTCCTTCTCCCCGCTCTGCTGAGACATGGCCTGGGCTTCCAGAGCAGCAATGGTGGAGGACAGCTGCTGCTTCTCTGCAGTGAGACAGCCGATGGTCTCATTGAGGGTGAGGATCTGGGTGTTTTTCTTCTGCACCTCTCTCTCCATCTGCTCCCTGTCCTCCAGGGCCTTCACAGTCCATGCCTGCTGGACCTTAATGTTCTTGAGGAGAAGATCGATCTCCTCCATCTTCTCTCTGAAGACGGCGGTTCCCCAGTCCACCGCCTTCTTCAGCTTCTCCTCCTCACTCCCCCCCTCTCTCTTCCTTCTCTCCTCATCTCTGTTGTTTTTTGGGAGGGTTTCACCCAGAGCTTTCCTGAGGAAGGAGAGCTTCTGATCCTTCTGCCTCAGCTGTGAGGCCCACCAGATTGCATCAGTCCTCCTTCTCTCCTCTGTTTCCCTGATTCTGTTCCTCAGGGTCTGAAGTTCATGGTCTTTGGCTCGGAGTTGAGCCTCCATCGTAGCTGTAGCCTAGATGTTTCACAGTGTTTTCTAATCGTTTTCTCTCTTGTAGGTTGAAAGTCGTTCACCGTTCAAGTGTTGAGAAACACATGAGACAGCTTGAAGACGTCGTCAGTATTTATGGCAGTCAGTTATTGTGATGTCTCAGTGACAGTGAAATCACTGTGACTCTATTGGGACTGAAAGTTCTGTGCTAGGAGATTGACCCTCAACTTGTTATTTATAGCAGCCTATATTATTCTAGTTTTTGCAGTGTGATTAAGCATGTATAAGATATGCATGCGAATTGATACTTTTATTTTGTATCATTATTTTTTTCTATTTTATTTTCTATATACATCTCTTTTAGGTGAGGTTTGTAATTTTATTTTGATTTTACTTTTTCTTTGTCTGTTTGTTTTCTGTTTAAAAAAAATGTGCAAATAAACATAAACATAAACATAATTTAATAGAGATTTTATTTTATATTAGTTGTTTTATTTTTACTTCTTCCGAGTGCTCATCTTTATCAGAGTGGTCATCCAGAGGGTCATCATCTGGTTCAGACTCAACAATAATACTTGAATCTACCAAAGCTTGGAAAAAACAGCTGATTGAAGGACCCACTGACAGATGTATGTTATCTTTAAACTAGGGTTTGACTGACAGGGATTTTCAAAAACCAATACAATACAAAAAAAAACAAAAACGGAAAGTTCAGTGCATAGAATTGAACACACGCGGCGTGGATCTGCACAGGATCTGTGCTTGTTTTTTTCTTTTCACGCATAGATTCACCACTGTAGTTGCAAAGTTTGCACACAGTTGCGAGACTGTAACACTGGGTGAGCAAGCATCACTCCATATGAGGTGAGAGAACCGTAACCCATTAAATGCATAATATCAATTGGTGATCGGATCGGTGATCGGCTGATCACATTGTTAAACTAGTTAGTCAAAGACTGATTACTTTCATCAGCATCGGCACTGCCAACTGAAATCTGGGAGAAAGCAAGGCACATGAATGGGGGGAGTGAGCAGTAGGGGGAGATTGCCAATCAGATGATCATCTTGTTGAACACAATGATGGATTGTGGGAGTTTAACAAAAATTCGGGTAAGATTGTGTGGAAATTCCAAAACTATGTTAAATGTTCACAGTAATTTAACTGTTACTTTTATCTCAGTTAGATATTACTCAATAAACCAAAGACAAAACAAAAAATACAGTTATTTTCTCGATTCAATGACCTGACCTGAATTTGGCTCCTGATGCCCACATCGTGCACAGTGGGGAAAAACCCCACATCCTCATATATTTTCCTGAAGAATTATTGACTTTCATACAGCCAACACAATTTTTCAAATTTTCTTTGAAACACATTTTGTAGAGATATGTGCAGAGTGTGTAATTTTCCTGACAAAACAGTCACTGTTGACAACACACATCCCCTGTGCAATGGCCTCTGAGTGTCCTCTCCAGCAGTGTGAGCTATTGATAAGAGACCGCATGTCATGGCTGTCAACCAGTCAGTCAGTTAGGACCAGGCTGGTTGCATCAAGTGATGGTTTAACGTTAGCTGTGAGTTCATCAAACAGAAGAGATATCACATCATTTCATCACATCCTTTCATCAGTTAGACACACTCACAGATATACTGCTGCTGGGGATTCACCCCAGATACCACTGTAACACAGAAGGCTGCCTGCTCCACTCAGTCGGATCAAAGTCTAAAACTATCCAGCAGATCTGCTCATAACAAGGATGGTGATTTCATTCACATGGGACTAATCAGTTATCAAAGGTACTGCCAAACAACCTTTTACATCATTCTTTTGAGGCCAAAAAACCCCCCCAAAAAACGTTTTTTATTTTTGTAAACATAATATCAAACATAATATCAAAGATGACCAAAAAAATTAAGAAAACTCAGCCTTGGATTTAAAAAGTGACTCACCAGTAAAGACAGAGAGAACATCCCTGTGAACAACAGCAGACATTACACAGTCACACACACACACACACACACACACAAATAAAACTTGTAAATAAAGCCTCTTTGGTGTGAATATAGGCAAATTGACAAGATGCGCGTCTGCGTCCCAGTGGAAAGTGAGTTGAAGTCATCGAGCGGGATTAGCAGGTAAATGTGTAAGTCATTGTACGTCTGGAGATTAGGGAGCATTGGAGTCATATCAAAAGCTGTCACCAGCTGCCACCGATAACACCGCATTGAAATTCATGGAGACAGATTCGGTCATGAATATGACACTTTGGTGATGAGACACCCATGCGCGGGCAAGCACATAAACAGACACGCTTAACACAAAGATACACCACACACGCACGCACAAACATACACATCGGAGCAAACACCTACTTGCCTCCCAGCGGTGGGGATGTAAATGTATTAGGGACTCAGTGTGTGACGTGAGGCAGAATGAGAGGAGTGCCAGCTGACACAGGTGGCACAGAGCAGAGATACAGCTTATTACAGCCAATACGAAACCCCCACTGAGAAGGGCTGCTAAGACGACAAATATGAGCAGCAAGCTGGCACAGGAACGCAAAGGCAGGAGGCGGGGGGAGGTGGGAAGGAAGGGAAGAAGGAATGAAGGAGGGAAGGAAAGGAGGAAAGGAGGGTGAAGAAGAGAGGGGGGGACAGAAGGAAGGGGAATAGAAGTAGATGAGAGAGAGAGAGAGAGGACGGTAGGATGATAAGGAAAACTGTTTTGCTGGACCTAAAGGGGAGTGTTGGATTAGCACTGTCTGCGGAGCCGGTTTAAAAGGTTGCTCAGCATCACTGTTTATCTAACCTGCATCCAGAAGTTGACACTTGCAGTAATGACACACACACACACACACACACACACACACACACACACATACACACAGACTGCTGTCACGGATAGCACCCTCTGCAGCATGTGAAAGCATGGGTATTTGTGAGAGAGAGAGAATTATTGTGCTCCACTGCACCTGTGGCAGGTTTCCAGTATTCAGAGGTGGATATATAGTCTGTTCTTTTAGGTTGGCCTGCAGTCTGATCACTCTGCTGTTTATGAGAGAGGGAAAGTGAGAAAGAGAGAGAGGGGGAGAGAGAGAGAGAGAGAGAGAGAGAGAGAGAGAAAGAAAGAGGGAAAGAGTGTGTGAGAGAGAAACGAAGAATGAGAAAGAGATGAGAGAAGTAGGGAGGTGAGGAGTAAGCGAGGGGTGGAGGATGGATAGGGAAATGCACAGTGGATGATTTGTAACATGACTACCTTCTATTAATCTCCCCTAATGCACCTCTCTGCTGCAGGGAGGGAGGGGCAGAGACCGGAGGGAAAGGATGGCTGAAGAGGAGAAAATTAGAGAAAAGTCAGACGTTGCATGATTTTACAGACAAATACACTGCCAGCTTCTATTTACTGCCGCTTCAATGACTAACTCAGGCTTTTTAATTCAGTGCAGTACAACCACAACTTCATACTGTATTATGTCAAGCTGCAAGTCTTTACACCACAGTAAATGCAGTCTAGGTTAATCAATACCTTGCTCTGTGATTGTACAGTGTACAGTACATGTTTACTGTAGGTAACAGCCTCCATGTTGCTCCTTTTTTACAGCTTTTGGTATAGAGCAGGTTTTCTGTGCGAGACGTCCCGTAATGCAACTGGTTTTAATCATGAATCTCACGCTGATAAGCCAGCAGGATCAAAACACTGCGTTAAAGTTGACATTATTAATTCATTATTAAGAGACGGACAAAATGGATATCATATCTGTGAATAAAGAAAACGCTATACCATGTACTAGAGATTGTATATCTGAGTAGCTGTCCTTAGTCTCAGTACAGCTGTATCCTGTAGCTGCCCTACTGTATAGAAATGTAGCATTGATATTCTGTTCGCCATCACAGCTTTTGCCTACGTCAAAGCTGTGATGGCGCTCCAAACAGCATTTCCCTGGAGACCCTGTTTCCAGGCCAGATACACATTGCTGATTAAGACACTGATCCCGGTATTGATGTGGCTATAAAATACGAGATACTTCAACCCATATCGATCTGGGGCCTGACCTAACACGAGACACACACACACACACACATGCACACAACAATATGAACACATTCTTGCCAGCATATATGCACCCACATATACACATGCACAAACACAGAGACATTGACATACAGCACACACACACACACACACACACACAGAGCTGTGAGATAACATGCACACACTCCTGCCAGCTTACACATGCACACACATACACACAAATGGACATATACAAACAGACATTGACGTATACAGTAGCACACAAACGCACAGATGCAGATACACATAACATAAACATTGACTTATTGCATACATATAGTATACTGTATATACAGTACATACACATAGACGTAGACACAAGTAACCACACAAGCACACATATAACCCCCCCACCCACACACAGACACACACACAAGAAATAGATCGACCTGAGCTGTAACCCAGCATGGGTCTGAAGCTGTAGATCGATGAGAGACGAGGGTGGAAGTGACACTTGTGAGTGAGGAGCCTGAAGGCATGTTGCATTATGGGGGAATCTCCTATCACAAAGCACAGGCTTTAGGCTACTGACCATGTACTTATCATGTGTGTTAGGCGTGTGTGTGTGTGTGTGTGTGTGTGTGTGTGTGTGTGAGTGTGTGTGTGTGTGTGTGTGTGAGTGTGTGTGTGTGTGTGTGTGTGTGTGTGTGTGTGTGTGTGTGTGCGTGTGTGTGTGTTTCTGTGTTTCTGTGTGTGTGTGTGTGTGTGTGTGTGTGTGTGAATATGCATGCAAGCTTGCATGTCCGTTGGTGTGAACGTGTGCATTTTTATGAAGCATGTGAAGTGTGTAGTGTACTGGACAGTACGTGTGTGTGAGCTTAAAGAGATGATGTTCATGTTTTAATCATGGCTGTGAGGTTTCTGTCTGGCTGTCCCTCTGTTCCTCCTCCCTTTGATCCTGTGATTCTGTAATTAGTTGATTGACCTCTGCTGTCAGGGCCTAATTAGACATGGTAATTAAGGATTAGATGGGTCAGGAGGGAGGTGTGTGTGTGTGTGTGTGTGTGTGTGTGTGTGTGTGTGTGTATGTGTGTGTGTGTGAAGTGCGTTGATAAGGGATGTGAAGGTCAGTGTGTTGCTTTTAGTTTCAGGGGACAGGGAATTGACCACTCTCTCTCTCTCTGGTACAAGCAAGCTGAGAGCTGCCTTGGTTGCAAGATGAATGTAAGCAATTCTAATTAAAAAGTATCACTGTACAAAACCCCATCTTCTGGCATCAATGAGCTGACTAATGCAATATACAATAAAATAATGCACTGTGTTTCTGGAGTGGTAACACCCGCTGTGTTGGAAGTGCTCAGTTGGCGAAATGAGTGAGGATGAACAGCATCCCTCTTGGAAACAGTGATAGAAAACAAGTGTTTATTTGTCCTCCAAAGGTTGTTAAACTATAACTTGAAAGTAGCACACAGTTATAGTCCTGTACATTTCAAATCAAATGTATTTAAAGTACATTTTACACTGGAGAATCAGGTCACACAGACATTGTGGAAAAATAGGCTAGCAAAGAGATTCAAGTAATAACAATCATAAAACCACAATAGCCACAAAAAGAAGTACCACAAGCACTAAACACAACAGAAAACTGAGCTGGTAACAAGAACAGCAACATCCAGACAAAACAAATAAAAATAGCACAAAATATATAACAAGAAAAACACATTTCCATAGACACAGATTGTGGATTATGTGTTTCCACCAAGTTAAATAAGATGTCACTTGCCCATTTTATGCTGGGAAGCGGAGAGATGGGACAGAGAGACAAACAAGTCACTGGAGGAATTTCTGCTCTCGCCCCAGTGTGAAACAGTGACACTAAGACTGTCACGCCGGGCACTGACAGTTTTGCAGCTTATGGAGTGCAAAGAGGGGGTGTGGTGGCACTAGATAGGCTGCAGTGACAGGCAACCCTAACCTCGCTCAGAGGGGGAGCCCATCACTCACTGCTGCCCTGTGGGGGGTTGGTACACTTTCTTCTCTTCTCTCTCTCTCTCTCTCTCTCCCTCTCTCTCTCTCTCTCTCTCTCTCTCTCGCTCACTCTCAGTTTTTTGCTCTCCCTCTTTCAGTGTGCTGTGTTCTGTTGTCATTCAGCACTCGATGGGAGACTTTGGAAGAAAAAAACGTGGGAGATGAAGAAAGATAGACAGAGAGAGAGAGAGAGAGAGGGAAAGAGGAAGAGGGCAAGAAGGAAGAAGTGAAGTCCAGATAATACAAACAGTATTGAGCATGCTCTTGATCAATGGGGTTTAGCTGTTTGAGGGGGGAGAGGGGAAGAAGTTTGGGGGAGAGTAGGAGCAAGATGGAAGGATAGCACGGCAGAAAGGGGAAAGCAGAGAAAGACTTAGAAGGACTTAGTAGAACTGGTACAAGGACACGATAAGGCAGATGGAGAGAGGGAGAGGAGGGAGAAGATATTTGGATAAATTGAGGATGAGGGTGGAGTGGGAGGTGTAGAGAGAGTAAAAAAAAAGAGAGAGAGGGAGAGGAGGAGAGGTGGTGGGTGATTAGTATGCTGGTAAAGCGCCACATCTCTCGGTGCTCCTCACAGAGCCACTCACCTCCACCGATTCACTCTCTGACATGAGCCACACGCCGCACGATGCAGTCTGATGCTGCAGAAGAAAAAAAAAAAAGAGAAAAGTCTTAAAATGGATGCACATTCAGTGTGAGCCATGAAATACTAAGGAGCAGCTCCTCCTATGAAATGGAACAGGAGATGGAGATATGGAGATAGCTGGTGTTATCGCTTAAGCGTTTTTGAGGGAGATGAGAATGGGATGACCTAGTTAGGAGCGAGTGACGGAAGAAAACAGGGTGACACTAGGGAGAAGGTTATGAAAGACAGAGAGGCAAACAAAAAAACGAATGATGGATAGAGACACATCATGGTGGATAGAGACACTAACAATACATCTGTCAAGTGGTTGCATGAAATGATATCAGAGGGACACATTACATATATTGAAAATGAGAAACAAAAACCAAAAATAAATTAATGATAGGCAGCGGATGTGTTTGTTACACACTTTCAGCGACTTCTTGACTTCTTCATTGCATGAGCGCAGGCATGCCTATACTCATTCAAGTCACGTGAAATTCTGTGCAGCCGCTGAAGGTATAGCGTATCTCAACCTTGTGCACTGAAGAATGTTTTCAATTCACAGTATGATATGAGCAAGAACTTCAACAAAACGTGAAGGAGAAACACACGTGTTGATGAAAGCTGGGAGGGAAAGAAAATAAAACATGTAGCAAAAAAGAGGCAGATGAAGATGGAGTGTGTCCTTGTGCTTGTGACAGTGTGTGCTACTGAATTTCTTGTTGTGACATCTCCTCTGTCCTCACTGGCCTTCCTGACACTAACTCTGAAAGACAACCCAACTCAAGAGACTAAGTTTGATGGCATGCTGTATTGCACCGAGAAGTCAGCCTTGTCTATAAAGTGAGCATATTTGATTCCACTGTGATTTCTTTATGGCTATAGCTGCCACGAAAAGTCCCTTGACCTTGTTTTTTTTTAACATATTTGTCAATTTCACACAATTTCACATTTATTACGCTGTTTCGAGGGACAAATGTTGCCCCGGTGTTGTGCCATGAGATGGACCGATCTCGCAAATGATCTACAATCAAATTCAGTTTAGCTGCCCAAGACTATACGCACTGTTCTTCTGTTCTATCTTAGGCGATAAGCACTGAAGAAGTGCCTTTGTTTCTGGCTGCACACAGAATCCTAATGCATGCAAATGGAGAACTGTGTGAATATGGGTTCACCTGGGGAGAAGAAAAACACTATTTTACTGCACACTTATATACACATTTACAACACACACTAATACACACACACACACAAACACATACGCAACTCACACCCATTCAGCAGGAGGGAGGCTTATAGTGGAGAGAATAGTAATGAGGCGAAGCATTGTAATATTCTAAATATGGCTGCGGGTCTCCTGACACAGGTAAGTGTTCACATCACACCCTCTCTCTCCCCCCGTGATCCCTGCTGTGCAGAGGAGAGTTAGCTTGTCTTATGCTAGATATTCCCCCCTAAAGGCTGTTTCCATTTGGGGTGCCGGGAATAGTGTTACACACTCCATTATTTTTATAGGCCTTAGGCATCTCACTCAAATCCATTCAAGAATATATTGACTTTCACTTTGCTGCATGATTGAGGCTTGTTTGCCTTGCTGCTGCTGCTACAAGGCTCGGACAACCAGACTGTAAAGGATGAGTCGAGGAGAGTGACTCCGCCACATACAAGCACACTCTCCCCAGTAATAGCAGCGCTGTTCAAACTGTTGTGATTTTCTCAGTCCGCTCCAGGATATTTTAGGCATTAGATCAGGAATTCCTCGGTAATACAATCATCCAAAGTCCTGGAGCGCTCTCTCTCTCCCTTTCTCTCTCTCTCTCTCTCTCTCTCTCTCTGCCTCCCCCTGGAAATGGAGAATGATAGTCTTTACATATGAAGATTAACATGCAGACCACCACTAACGTTCAACCCATTTAGTCGGGCTCTCCCTTCTATACCATCAATACCACCAATGGGGAGACCCTGAAGCACTAGAGAGGGATATGTTTTGCTTTGAATTCATTTTAGTTTATTGGATATTTGTCAGTGTGTGGGGAAAGGTGGTATGGTTCATGGTGCTTGTTTTCACATATTGGATATCTATTATTATGTCTTGAATATTGACTGTGGGGCCAATGAAATCGACCCGTGTGCCCATCTGTCTAGAAATGTGCTTCTTCCTCTCCGCTTGCTCCCCTCCTCCTGTCTCCTGTTATATTATATTGCCTCTGCCTCTCTATTTGGATTGTGTGTGCGTACGGATGTGTGCGGATGCATGAGGGAGAGTTGTCTTGATATGATTTATTAGCCCACATTTTGCGTAGATCCCTCCAACCACCTCCAAATGTGGACAGAAGGAAAAAGACAAATACACACACACGCCACACACATACACACACACACACACACACACACACACACACATCCACCTACACTAATTCTCCTACCTATTTTGATAGCAGGGCTGGCTCCTGAAAGCATCATTCTGCTCCAATTTGATGTCAAAAACAACTAGCTCATAATTATACTCACTACAAGTGGATCTGGATGCACATGTGTGTGTGTGGGTGTCTATAGGTGCACCCACAGAATGCATTTGCACATGTTTGTATATACATACCTCAGTGTGTGTCTGTTTGTGTTGATAAAAGCACAAGCTCTTAATTATGGGGATGTTAACAAGCACGCTGGCCTGCTGGTGAGTGAATCATCCCTGGACACTCATTTCCTCACGGGGAGCCAAACGCAAATATGTCTCTGCTCGTGTACTGTGACACCGTCGTCATTAGTCACATTTATTCAATGTGACACCGAAACCTCTGTTACATCAACTACTGCGGCCCTGAGACCCTGGGGTAATGAGTAATTCTGCTAATGATGAGGGAAAGACACAGACACAGTTAAGTTAATGCATCTAACAGTGACACCTTGAATGCAAACTAAGCTCGCTCATGTGCTCATTGTCAGGAACCTCTGCTGTTACTGTTGTTGGTGATTGGTAGAAGAATAATATGCATATATGCAATTATGCACAGCTACTAGTTCTCACCAATGAACTCATCTCTGTTACCTGTTCAGAATGATGCCAGCTCACTGAAGAAATATCACTGACATCAACACAATCGATAAAAATAGACAGCAACTCATAAAACTAACTACTGAAAAATAGAACCAGAGAATCTAGGTGAAATCTGCAGTTGGTGTTAATTATGAAATCCCAAACTTGTTCTGAATGGATGGAATGTAGTTACTGAACCAAAGTAATTTACTGTATAGTGGGCTTGGTGTGGTCCCTCTAGAAATCAAAGCCACATCCCACATGAGTTTCAGTATATTCCCACAACCAGTATTTCCACAACATACATTGGAAAAGCTGATTTAATTTGTTTTAATTTGGATTCTTATATTTAAAGGTGTAAAAGTAAGGTTGTTACTGTCCCATAGCAAAAAATGACCATAATGTATCTGTGGAGATTTGATAGAATTTTTGATCAGTACCAATAACTCAACGATTACTTTGCCCATCGGAATCTCAAGACACTCCCAATCTCCTCCCCCCACCTTCTCACATTTTCAGCTGCTGGATGGAGAGAGATGGACGGGGAAAGATGGAGACGGTGCTATGAGAGAACGACCAGCGCTGCAACACATTTCACTCTCAGGCCAAAAAAGCAAATGACAAAGCAATTATTTCTTTGTGTTATATTACCTCTTCACAAGACAGATCTGTTGGATCTCTGCTCTATTTAGCTATAGCTCATTCATCTCTACAGTGAAAATGTGACTTTATTATGGTAATTACAGGCCACCATAGGCTGTGACAGAGACCTGTCAATGTTGCTATTCCTTTTTTGTCAATGAAGGTCAATAAAACTCATAGATTAATTAATGCCGCTTTAACAAAATGTGAACAAAATGAACCATCTTTTTGACATAGGCTACATCAGACCATTTTTTTTTTTTTTAAGGAAAAGCAAATTCCTACCTGTAATTTGTAACTTATTTTGATTATTTTTGAGAGTTTTTGATGTACTTTTGCCCATCTGTGGTCACAACAAGGGCCCAGTGAGTATAATTTGGCTGTGGTCCTCTCTTTTTTCCCTCCTTTTCTCTTAGCCTACCCCTGTGCTTTCCCTGCACTCCCACTTGTTGGTACTTTATGCAACAGCTTATCTATATCATTGACATAGACTAATGCATGTGGCTTTAAATAATTTCATTATCACATTCACACTCTGACACTGTTCAAGAGTAAATATGAAAGAGAGGAATACATGGGACCAGGGCCAATTCTCACTTACGGCAGGTTCATTCAACTGATTGACATGATCTCATTCAAATCTCTCCTCTGTTGGCTGTAACTGCTCGTGATATTTGGGTTATGAAGTGTATATTTGCATATGCACGTGTGTAAATGTTGAGGGGCACTGTGCGTGTGTGTGCGTGTGTTTGTGTCTATACCTGCATCTATGTGTGCGTACAAATGAGCAAAAAGAGCAATAGAGAAAAAATACAAAAAGCACCATTATTCTGCAGGATTAATGAAATAACACATTGTTATTACATTGCTGCAATTCTAATATGGGTGAAACTGCAAATTCGTGAGTTAATCACTTAGAGTACATTATAATTATTAAATTGTGGCTATAATGTATAAATTTGATCCTATTTGTAACTTTATGGGTCTTGACCCACCCAAAATGCTGCCTATAAGTGGCCACAAAATGGGCACTTTATAATAACAATAAACTTTATTTGTAAAACAAAATGTTACAACGTGCTTTATGCCATGAGTAAATGCAAAAAGTTATAAAGCGCAAAGTACAAGTAGATAAAAATTGAATACAAGAAAATAAAATAAAAAATACAAAACAGGTGCTAGAGAGTAAAACTGAATACAAGATAAGACAATAAAAAAGAAAATGGGAATTCTAAAAATGTCTGTCCATAAAAGTGTTTTTTTTTACGAGGAGATTTAAAGGATAAAACTGATTTTGGAAGCCTGAGCGCCGCATGGATTGCAAAGCCCCGGGCGTGACTTTTCACCTTAAAGGATAATCCCGGTTATTTTCAACCTGGGCCTTATTTTCCTAGTTTTTGCCATCATGACAATTGATTGTGTTCAAAATTTCATCACTTACTTCACTGTAGAGCTTTACATGCCTGAAGGTCGCCGGAAGCGCTGTCTCTCCAATACACACTTTAAGCCTGGACTTTGGAACAGCCAGGAGTTTCCTCCCTCATCATCTGAGGCTGCGCTTAGGCTCATAAGTAATGAAAAGTCTGATATGTAGCTGGGAGCCACACCATGCAATGATTCAGAGTTGACTAACTTAAAGTTATTATTAAGTTATTATTATTATCTTAAAAGCAATTCTAAAAAGAACAGTCAACCAATGTAGGGAAGCTAAAATGGACATAATATGATCCCAACTGTTGGATTTGGTAAAATGTCTAGCGGCTGCATTTTGAACTGGTTGCAAACAGTAGAGGGAATTCTGGTTAATAACAGGAGTAGAGAGAATAGATGAAGGTATGGATAACCTTTTTTAAGGTCAGCAAAAGATAAAAATAAAAAAATATTTTTCAACTGGAAGAAGCAAGACTGAACCTCAGAAACAAACAACAGAGGCTGCATCTACTTTTTATATGTAAATGCTTGTGTTTGCACTTGCTTCTATGCATCTGGGCTAAGTAACTTATGATGAAAAAGTTTGAAGAAATCTTGTGTTTTTCACCCACACATGATGAAAATATTCTATATGCAGAGCAATGAATGGATTCTGACAAACTGAAATCTCACTAATTGTAAAAATGCTCCAAGTTCAATTCCTCCTCAGGGCAAAATTTTTATTACCTAGAACTTTTCACAAAGTTAAACAACCACAATTAGGTTAAGGTTGGGGCAAGAATTACATTTTACTGGTATAGAAAATTTACAGGAACCAACCGAATCACATCAGTTTTTCTGAGCATGTAAAATTGTTAAGACGTTCAGTGCCAACTTTAAGTCCTTTAATGTTCAAAGAAATAAGTACATCCTCTAAGAAATCTGTTATCACAGCCAGTTGCCATCAGTGCTGCAGCTTTACTCGCGATTGGCAAGGCCACTGGCTGCAGACACACCCAACTGCTCTCTGAGCGCATGCTGCGAGAGCTAGTCAAGGGTTGTGGTTACACTTGTAAAGGAGAGATTCTAATGCAAAGTGAAATGTAACTAATTGATGACTCATCCGCAGTCAGCAATCGCAACAATGAGTCCATACCCCAAAGTTTTATTTTAACTCCATTTACATGTTTCTCCAAGCATTCCTTATTGCATTTCAGTGGTTCGTTTCAAAAGCAGTTTGATTAATTACGTGTTATACATACATGTTACGATGTTACTGAATCTGCATGGAATTACTGAATTTATTGAAGATGAAACTGATTATAGAACTCAAAGTCTTACCAAGTTATTATCCTATTAAAACAATATTGCATTGAAAAATTCTAGATATTTTATTTTCTTTAAGACATTAAATTGATACTAGACTCGATTTGTTCTGACTTGACTTGGTGTTCTACATTTAGACTTGAGACTTGACATTAATGACATGGATTCAACTTGGACTTGACCTGGTAATCTACATTAGACTTGGGACTCGACTTAAGACTTCTGCCTGAAGACTTGAGTCCGATATCGTTAATCAGCACTGAAAATTTCTAAACAATACCCAGCCTTAGCTTGAGTTTGGACTTCTGTGGGAAAGTCATTCCACCATTGGGGAACTGGGAGGTCAACGACTGGGAGCAATGACCAGGTTGCTACAGGCAAGGGAAAGCCAGGTGCCTGGTAGCAGCAGACCACAGGGCATGGGATGAAGTATGGGGCTGGACCACAGCCCGAAGCTATGGGGATGCAGCTGCCTTCATATAGCCTTGAACACCAGCACTACAGTCATAGGTGTCATTTACACTGGGGACGCTGCGGACATGTCCCCACCACTTTTTGAAGTGGCAGATTTTGTCCCCATCACGTTTTAAAAGCATAATTTGTTAAAAATGTTCTGAAGAATAGCTTGCACCAAGAAATGTTAACTAACAAATGAGAACGCTTTGAGAAAGGTTTATTTGCCCAATAAGAAAACATACAATGCAATGTAAATATAGAAGAAACAAGTGTGCATTGTCCAAAAAAAAGCTAAACATAGCTAAAAAAAAAAAAAAAATCCCCCTAGCCCACTGATTCTAAAAGGACCCAAAAACGTGCATGCGCTGATCAGTAACTTTAACAAATTCTTGACTTGTGTTGCAGCTGTGGATGTGATGCAGATGGATGACTGTACTTGTGCGGTCGACGTTGTTGTGCGTTTTATGCTGAGTATTTTCGTATTGTCGACTCTGTAGTAGCCTAGGCTCTGCCCTTTTGATGCGCCGTTATGCAATTTTTTTCTCGCCGTAATTATCTACTCTGACCTCATACCGATCCCCCCCATTACAATGCTCAAAATCGCATATGTTGAAGACTGTTTAAAAAAATTTTTTTCATCTGAGCCCTTATGTCCCCACCACTTTTCAACACAAAGTGACACCCTTGACTACAGTGTTCAGTTTGATGCAAGTAGCCACAAGGAACCAGTGGAGGGAATACAGGAGGTGAGTAGGGAGAACAACAACAGCAACTTTTTTTTTTTTTTTTACCTTTATTTAGCCAAGGAAGGTTTACTTCTTTTTCAGAAACACCCTCCTCACATTCACATATGGAAGCTGCCCAGTACAATCAGTCTTTTACTGCTGGCCACAGAGCGTTTGGGGCTTCAGTGCCTTGCTCACGGGCACCTTGTCAGGAGTTGAAGAAACAAGAAAGTTACTCATTTCCTTCCACACCGAGATTTCTGAGTCTGACAATTTGAACTGTCAGCGTTCTGCTCACCAGCTCACTTATTGTAACCTTTTAGTCACAAGCCTGCTTGTAGCAACCGATAATGTAATAACTGCCGGATAATGTAATGACTTGTCAAAATGGAATAAAATGTCCCTCTAAGTGAGTCAAAATGTAATAAAAACCGTTAATGTAATAAATTGCCCAATAATGTAATAAAATCTCCTGATCGATATTGTAATAACTTTTTCCCCAATAATGTAATAACCTATAAAGTTATTACATTATAAGGTTATAACTAACCTATAATGTAAAAATATTACATAATAACTGGTATGAATCAGCTTGCAAGATTCTGATGGGAGATTAACAGGATGTTTTTATTACATCTTAGAGGGACATATTATTACATTTTGACAAGTTATTATATTATCCGGTAGTTATTACATTATTGGTTGCTACCCTGCTTCTTTTCAATCCTACACAAATAAGGAGAAACAAATTATTTCCCAATTAGCAGGATTCACCTTGAGATGGGTGTGGGGTGAGTTGGTGTGTGTGACTGTAATGTTATACAGCCTCCTGCCTTACTGCAGAGCCCCCTCCATTCAGAGCAGCTGTCTCCTGAGAATAACAGGCAAACGGAGCATGAAGGGAAGGCGAGGGGCTGGACCAGGGGAAGATAGCATGACTGTCTGACAGGATGTGCTTAGTTACACACTCTCTGTTCCTACTAGAGCCCAGACAGCCCACCAAGGCCACACATGGGAGAAAAGAGCAGGGAGGAGGCCACAGGAAGTGTGTGGGTGGTGTGTGTGTGTGTGTGTGTGTGTGTGTGTGTGTGTGTGTCCAATGCAAGAAGAGATATATCGTCCCCGTCTTTTGCCTAGAGGGACTCTGGGACGCATCCAAGATGCCAACAGCAGTGACAGCATCATCAACAAAATGTAGCTGTGGCACACACACACACACACACACGCACACACACTGAGATTGCTGCTGAGCCACTTGAGGAAAACACTCCAAATGTGTTTAGGAAACTGCTCTGCCCCTGGAGGGAAAATCACTTTTTTTTTTCCTTTTTGTCACACACAAGCAAACAGTTACACACTTTCCACCCGCTGTCCAGCAAGTGAAGATTTCCTTGCTGCGGACCAGCAGGCCCAAATTGAACAAATCTGTTTTTTACGGAAACTTTTGGCTGAATTCCCTCTCCTTTGTCATGTCCACATGGCCATTAAGCCAATTACAGCCAAATGAAACTAATTGGGGCAGGCTTAACAGAGTGTCAGGCTGCTCCTGAAGGTCAAACAGCACTGTAAGTGAATGACTTCTGTCTATAAATCTCTCAGGTCGGATGTCTTGCTTATTGGCATTCTGCATCAGCACACCTGTTTATCTGATGAAGCTATCTCCCTATAAAGTAAGACTTTAAACGCCTGGCGGTTCGCCCAGTTTACCTTTATGGGCCATCTCTCGCTCTCATCTCTCTTTCTCTCTCTCATCTCTTTTTCATTTCCCAAGTGGGTGATTCAGTAGCTCGGAGCAGCGGACATTTTTCACTCTTGGAACCACCTGAAAATAACAACCCAGCCTGTATGAGGACCTAATAAGACGGCAGGAGATGCAAGGAGAGGAGGGGATGATGGGAGAGAGCTGCAGAAATCTAATGAACTCACATGAAACCCTTTTAAAAAATCTAAATTCCAGTTGGTTCAGGTTCTAGTAAGAGATCCTACTATCTGAGCTTTTTAGTGTGATGAACCATTAAGCACATTAGACTTTATAATATTTACTGTGTTTTATAACATTTATTCAATGTCTTGCATGAATGCAAAGTAATTAGCAGCAGATATTAAAACACATGCAGGCAAATGTATGCCAGTGAGGGGGTGGCATCACTGAATAGGCAAAACACTTAATAGCGCCAAATAGAACTCATGGGAATAATGTCACTTACATACAATCTGAAGGGCAAAGCAAAACATTTCGCTGGAGTTGAGTTTTTCATAAGGTGACTAACTAACTGTTTCACTCAATGAATGGATGAATGAATGAATGAATAGGGTTAGGGTTAGGGTTACATACTTTGACACTAAGAGCGGGAAAATGGGTGTTGGGAGGATAGTAACGATTGAAAGAGGGAGAGAGAGAGGGAGAGAGAGAGAGAGAGAGAGAGAGAGAACCAGAGATGAGAGCAACATATGCTGATGATGAGGACTTCCCAAGAAGAGTTTTAATATTTCATGTGTCCTAGATTCAGCCACTCCCCCTGGGACCGCAAGAAGACCGAGGAGCCAGGGACGGAGAGATGGAGAGAGAGAGAGAGAGAGAGAAAGTGAGAGAGCAAGTGAGTGATTCCGAAAATGGGAACATGAACACGCAGTTGGTGTGAGTTGGACCATGTACCCTCGGAGGATGAAAATAATACTACATCAGGTCATTTGGTTCGTAACACCTATGGGAACTGCCGTGTAGCAGGGAGCTGAAAGTCAAACATAGCGTGAAGACGCAGACAATAAGGAGAAGTTTTACTGTGACATTTGCACGGTTTAACAACGAGGGCAGGTTCACTGGTTTTGTACAGGCTTTTTTCTCAAAGGACCACCTACATCCACCCTTTACAAGTTTATACTTTAAGTTGTTTTTGAGATCGGTTTTCACCTTACGCAGAGAGCAGAGTGACCCCAAGTCAACATGCAAAAGCATCTCCATCTTCTGAGGACTGGTTAATGAATGAAATGATAGAGAAAGATGAATGTGTGCTATCAAACGAGAGATAACTTGTGGAATGGGAGATGAGATGGAAAACAGAGTAGAATAGAATAGAACAGAATAGAGTAAGAACGCGTCAGGAATGAGGCAAAGCCTATTTCTGACTGACCTTGAGTTTGTTGTTCAGAGAGGATACAAAGAGAATTGCACTGAGAGAAAAATAAAAAAAAACATTTCCATAGCAAACGACTCATCCATGGTTGTTTAAAGCAGTGCTAGTCTATCTACAGCGTAGTGAATATTGTGATTCACTGAAAAGAGCCACCAGTACCGGCTATATTTGTCTTTGCCACACTGTCAGACAGCTAATTAGCATGAAAAGTAATGTTTCTGCGATTCTCTCAGTATGTGAGTGTGTGTGTGAGTGTATCTGTGTGTGTCTGTCTGCCTTTCTGTCCACATGTCTGCCTTTGTTTATGTCTGTCTGTGTTCCTCTGTCTCTGTTTATAACTGTGTGTGTGGGTGTGTGTGTGTGTGTGTGTGTGTGTGTGTGTGTGTGTGTCTGCCGTGTGTTGTGTTGGTCTGCTGCTTTGCTAACAGTGTCTAGTTCAGTAGAGCAGGGGTGCCTGGAGCCTCTGACCCTGCTAATCAGCTCAACCCACAATGACTCTCTAACTGGCATCTTAATTAATCACGTTGTGGTGGGATGTAGCCCTGCATTTCAATGTTCTGCACTACAATAACACAGAAATATTAAGATAATCATAATTGCCTCGGCCCATCGTCTCGTGTGTGAACTTATTAGATGTTAGTCGCTGTCTTGCCCAAGTGTGTGTGCGCTTGTGTCTGTGTGTGTGTGCTGTGTGTGTGTATGTGTATTTCTGCAGGTATTACACACATGTCCACCTGCATTATGGGTAACAACTGCCATAAAAAAGTGATTTAACGGTGATGAGAAGCCTAGCACCTCTCTGCTGGCTGCCACTCTGTGTTATCTTTAGGACTTGTCCGGCAATCCACTTCACTATTTCATTTATTTCAGAGATAACATTTGCTGCCGGTACCAACACACACACACACACACACACACACACACACACACACACACACACACACACACACACACACTGTAGACTGTAGATTCTACTGTAGACACAGAAGGGGAGCCCACAGAGTTTTGTTTGTCAAGAGAGGCTTTCAGATTAAATATGGCACAAACCACCACACAATTGCTATTCTCCTCATGGAGCTCTGTCTGTCAAATCTACATGTTTTACACTGTGCTGTCATTCCTCTATGTGATGGCATAATGGTGAAGATACTATTTAGATATTCCCTTATTATCTCCCAGGCTCAGCTTGCAGACAAGTTAAGGCTTCCTGTATTAACCAGAAAATGGGGAAATATCTCTGGCTGGCTTTTCTCTTTCTATCACTGGACAATTACAATATTTATGAGAAAGGCCCTGCGGTAGAAAAATGCTGTTTTATTCTCTAGCCATTTCTTTTCCCTCCTTGTAGTGTGGATTTTTTTTTTCTTTTTTAATGAAACACCGCCAAGAAAATCACTCAAGCATTTGTCAGTGTAATTGTACAACACAATGCCATGAATGGGTATGAGCCTGCCGTTTCAAACTGCTGACAGGCACAGAATAAAACACCTCGCACTGAACAGGGGATTAGGGGAGAAAGAGAGCGAGTGAGCTAGAAAGAGAGCGAAGGAGAGAGAGAGAGGAGTGATGATGAGGGTGTGTGTACTGCATGTGTGTATTTTTCATTTCTATTATTTCCTTTAAGCCTTTAGAATAAATAACTCAATTTTAATTGAGTGGGAATAAAACGTTCATTACTCTGACCTTTTATACAAGTCATAAAAATAGTTAAAGGAGGGAACAACTGTTGCACTGGGGGCCTATCGAAGTCTCCGTTCTGTAATAGACCTTCATCAGCTGCCTCTGAGGGCTGATGCTTATCAATCTCAGTATCACTGCGTCTATTACAGTTATTGAGGGACTAGTGTGAGGGAGTTGTATGGTAATGTTGGTGATCATTCCTGTCTTATAAGCCCATGACGAGAATTCCAATTGTGTTCCGATTCATGGAGTGGACAAGTGTTGCCTCCAGCAAAAGAAAAGAGAGGGGCAATGGAGGCAGAAGTTACTTAAATCAGAGTTCCATTACCCCAACCTCTCTCTCTCTCTCTCTCTCTCTCTCTCTCTCTCTCTCTCTCTCTCTCTCTCTCTCTGTCTCTCCCTCTCTCTCTCTCTGTCTGTCTGTCTCTCTCTCTCTCTGTCTCTCCCTCTCTCTCTGTGTCTCTCTCTCCCTCCCTCCCTCTCTCTCTCTCTCTCTCTCTCTCTCTATTATGTCAAATACAGAATAGATTGATGTCAATATTAAGTATAGACGGGTATTATAGAGATTATAGTATAATAGAAAATATATATAATATATATATAATATAGCAAATAAAATAAAATGTAATGGTGTATGCTGATGCATAATATGTAAACAGTTTTTTGTTTGTTTGTTCTTTCCTTTACTCATTGTCTCTTGGTACATAAAGACGTATTGAGCGGCAGTATGAATGCCTCACACACAGCTTCTGTCTCTCTCCGTCACCTCTCTTCCAGCACACCTCCCTCTCATGTTGGATTCCTCTACACTCTCTCTCTCTCTCTCTCTAACTCGCCATTCCCTGAGAGATTATGTGTGTTTCATGTGCCTCTGTCCACTGACAGATGTTCTGTATCTGTGTGTCTGTGCTCGGTTTCTCTGTGGCTCCTCGGGGAGCTGGGAGGCCGGCGGCAGCCAGAGGCCGTCTCTAGGGAGCGGACACATGGAGTGGCTGTAAATCCAACCTGAAATGGCTGCTTCACAACAACGCCTACTTTAGGTGTTAAAGAAGGTTCCCTTAAACTCCTGAAAAACCTCCTGCTCAAACATTTTCTGCCAGCTCATTGCTCCCACGGCGTCAGATGCCTATGCTGCATTTTAAGCGTGGTGAATTTGTGGCTCATCGTGTGGAAATGAGCAGGCTTTACAGCATAATTTGTGTGTTTGGAGGATTCCATTGCTACTTTAGTCTTTTTACTCTGCAAATGGAGTCTTATGAGGGAAGACAGAGAATTCACCATCACCTGCTCAGGAGCTTATTGCTCCTGATTCATATTTGCATTAGGAAATGAGATGGTTCACAATGTATTAGTAGAAACCAAAATGGCAAAGCATTCTCACAAAGGGTTGTGTGTATGCGCAAAGTAACTGAATATAAATGTGCTCTTCTTTTTTTATCAAAGCATGTTTCACAGCCAGACAGGGGATTGAATTTGATTAATCAAGTATGAATTCTTCCCCTACTCTCTCCGATAACATTGGGAATAAACAGACTGTAACCTGTGCTACATGCTACATGTTACATGTCCATGTGTTCCGGGTTCTTCATATATCCTGTGCTGTGTTTTACAGTCTATATACATGTGAGTAATAGCCATTTACTCTGTGTAAATGGATGTGTCGCATTGAATTAAGCACCTTCTGTAATTTCATCCTCTTCGCATCAGGGTTTCCAAAGCACACTGCAATTTCCTTTTGATCAGTTGCCTGTGACACTGTGCAGAGTAGTGTGTGTGTGTGTGTGTGTGTGTGTGTGCGTGTGTGTGTGTGTGTGTGTGTGTGTGTGTGTGCGTGTGTGTGCGTGTGTGTGTGTGTGTCTGAGTCTGTTTGTGCTTGCATATGTAGCTGTGTTTGTCTGGTTGTGTGTGTGTGTGTTCATATGTTTTGTGTGCAGATAGGACTACCTTGTCAAGGATCATATATGACAGTGTCCTTCACTATAGCTGACTGATGGACAGAAAAACATAATTATCCCACAAAAAAGACATATCACACACAATATAATTCAAATATATTCATTCATTCATACTGAAGTGTGCCCATGTTCAAGGTCGCCAGTGGAAAGTGAATAAGAAGCACCTTTGTCACCTCTGCCACCTCTTGTTGGACTAATGTCTCAGTCAACTGTTATCAATGAAAAGAAAATGCCTTTCTTTTCGCACCTCAAACCCCGCCCCCTCCCTGAATCTAATTTAGCATCTGCCAAATCAGCCAAGAGCAGGTGGGTTCAGTGCTTGACAGGCACTTGTATCTGAAGACATGAATAAAGCAGTGGCTCATCCTTGATTTAGGAATCTGTTTTTCTTTTTGAATAGGGCTTTTAATATCTTAAGATCTGTAAATTCCATTCACTTATGTTGCAATGGGGCTCTCTTATTCCCTGAATAAGATAGAGACAGGAAGTATTCTCAATAAAACCTTGAAATGGAATTCATACATCCATAAAGAAAACAATAATAACACTTGAAATGATACCATTTAAATATAATTATGTACTTAAAACAAAAAAAATGTAAAAGCTACACTTTTACAGTTTAATTTTTTATCAATCCCTGATTTTCTCAAGTACAGTGCAGCATGACTCAGTTAAGAAAAAAAAAAGACGCTGATACAGGGTTGTATGAGACTAAATAGTGCATACATTTCCCAGAGATAGGGGGGGGTGATAAATGAGAGACTAATTCGCCATGCATGAATCATGACACAGTGTGTCACTCCACATGTGTGTACAAAATGGGGATTGAAGCTGTGGAAATTAAAATGCCATGCTGAATTAATCCATGTGTATGTTTTATGACAGGACTCAGACATCTATTGTATATCTGACACTTGACACCGCCCTCTCTAATGTGGGGAGAGCACTTATCTCCAGCGGGGCAAAAATAGGAATCATGTTGATTATATTAGATGAAGATGCTATCCCTTTCAAGTGTTCCTCTTATTAATCCTTCATAGTTAAGGCTCTGCTGTCTAAAATAATGGAACGCCATCTTGAATCCCCAAGACTCTAAACATGAGTCCTAGAAACAGAGACTGGGCTTTCATGGGGTTTTGAGGGGAGGATGGTAAGCCTCTTAACATCCCACAAGTCAGAACATGAGGTAGGCTGCCGATGCTTCACCATTCAGAGTTTTGTCTGCTGATTCCTGAGCTCCCATGGAGTGCCGTGTCTCACAGATGAGAGCTTAAAAGTGGTACACACAGAGACACACACACATACACAAATACACCCCATCTGGCATTCTTCCACTGGCATGGGGCGCAAATGTCATGGGGCAGAAATTAAGAACGTGAATCCACTGTTTAGTGACTGCTGCATCACGCTAACAAACAGGATGTGTTTTCTTTCCTTTATGGCTTTTGTGCTGTCAAAGTGATTAGCAAAGGCTGCTGCAGCAGAATCATTCACACTGATACAGTGAAAGTAGCAATGGAGCACGCTGAAAACTGAAGGAGGGAGGAAAGAAAAAGCAGATAGAAATATTAATACAAAGGAAACAAAAAAATGGAATGTGCTCCGTTTGTTCTTGGACCATAGATTGTAACTCACTTCTAGGTTCAATATATTCTGCCCTGTTGTTCTGACTTATTTATAAATGAAATGACAGGTGGTATAGAAGAAGACAAAGTTTGATGATGTGTGTGTGTGTGGTTGTGTGTGTATGCATGTGTTGGGGGGATTCAGCCCCTTTAGTGAGCTATGGGACAGCGAGATGCCCTGTGAACACTGTAGTCATTAATCAGACACTCATTATTGGACTGTGCTGCCAGATTTACACACACACACATGCATGCACATAGGCACACACACACACACACACACACACACACACACACACACACACACACACATTCAAGCATGCAAACCTTCATCCCCATTTCAACATCCCTCCTGTGTCTTCCCCTCCTCACATCCCAGAAACACATATACCATTAGTCAGCATGGGGGGAGTGGTCAGAGGGAGACAGAGGGTAGAAACAAATAAAAATAGTATTTTTTATCCATCACCAAAAGATCTGGCAGATTATTTCCCACAGACCACCTTGGCTGAGGAGTTGAATTTCGGTGGACCTTGAGTGGACCACTTAAAACAATGTTGCCTCATAAATCTTTTATGAGAATACTTCGCCAGCAACCCAATGGTTTTGACTGTTAAAACATTCTGTGCTCCCCCTGTAGTTAATTAGCATGCTGCATATTTAGCATATCCAAATTACCATTTAATATTTATCATTTTAGTGTCAGCTGTCAAGCCTGCAGGTGTTCTTGATTACATGCCCCCAGTTTGTGTGTGTGTGTGTGTGTGTGGGTGTGTGTGTGTGTGTGTGTGTGTGTGTGTGTGTGTGTGTGTGTGCATGAGTGCACGTGCACCTGCATACCTTTATGTGGCACTATAAATGTTGGCTAGTAACAAACTTTGGCCAAAACACATCATTATGGACCACCTGTTGGGGCGAGAAGTAGCAATGTGTGACCTGTCGCTCAACACCGGGCCATTTGGCCCAACAGAACGGATCTGGAATGAACTGAAAATGTCTCTGCAGTCAATCATTTTGTGATAAGTGCTTGGAAGAATACTGAGTGTTTGAATTATTTTAGAGAGTTATAGAAACAGCTGGTATTCATCCCATTACATGAGCACACTAGATATCAGTGACCTAGCTACCATACTCCCCAGTTCTTTGTTCTCCTCAGGGACGGAATCATATTTATATTCATTATATTTGAAATCTCTTTGTTGCATTCAAGAAAAAGATTTCTAACAAATTCTATTCCATCACCACTTACTCCTCCCTGCACACCTGCTTTCTACACCCTTGCCATCCGCATCAGTCAGGAAGGAAGGAAGAGCCTTGACTAGCCACTGAACAACAAATGCAATCGGTGTCCAGCAATGTTGGCCCCGGTGAGTGTTTCAGTGCATTGGTGTACATACTGTATGTGTGCATGCCTGCATGTGTGTCAACGCTGCGGCAGTACCAGTCATCACCGTGCTATCATGGAGGCACGGAGGGCTGTATCTCTGCTGCCTCACACAGGACCAAGGCTGCCACTGCAGGGAGACTCATGTCCTCCATCACGTCTAACACATGTAGAATGAATCTTACCCAAACGCTTCTCCAGTGTCCTTCTCTGTCCCTCAGGAGGGCTGATAACAGTAGTAGGACTCCAGCTGCTTGCTCACTCACACACCCCACGCATGCATGAGCACACACACACACAGGCATACACATACAGACACAGTCACACACACACGCGCACGCACACACACACACACACACACACACACACACACACACACACAATCCCTCTGACTCCCTGCTGAAAAGGTGGAGAATGAGTGGATCATACTGACATTTTCTCTCCAGGCAGTCCCAGCCAGGTAACTGCTGCATTGTTTGGTGTGTGTGTGTGTGTGTGTGTGTGTGTGTGTGTGTGTGTGTGCGTGTGTGTGTGAATGGGAAGCCAAAGAAAGAAAGACAGGCTGTAGTGTAGAGGGTAAGAGAGGAGTATACAATAGAATACAGGATACCACACAGACTTATGTGTGATATATGATTTGCTCACTTTAGTGTCTAGATTATAATACTTTACATACCAAAATAAGGACTACAAAGATTTGATCTTCCCAAAAACAAATAAAAACACAGGACTAGTTTCTGGGGAGCAACTGTGCTGACAGATATCTTCAAGAAAAAACAGCTCTTATGGAGTTTTCCTTCTATTAATATGTGTGGGCATATTCTCAATAGATTTATAGCAAAACAAACAAACGTTGTTGATAGAATATCAATCTCCTTTTTCCTTCTCCAGTGACTGTCCTCTGGGTATTCCAGCCGAGTTTGCTGTTTTGTTTTGTTTGTTCACTTTTGGTTTTTAGGCCAGTGTTTCATCATCCATCACACTACAAGGCAGAAAATAAAATTGCTCCATCCGCTCCTTGACAAAGAGCTTCATTCTTTTTCCTCCGAATGATGCAACTTTATCAATATTTGCCGTACAGTGGGGCACTGAATGCTTATACAAGTGATGATATATGGCATTGCTGTATTATTGCTGAGATGTGAAGTATGCACCCTTAGAGGTCCCTGGTTTCCAGGAGTATTAGTAGGCTGAAGGCAAACACTGACTGTAGCAGTCTCAGTATTACCATTGTGTTGCTCATGTTTAGTAATTACTGGAGTGATCCTGTTAGATGTCCACATTCTGCACCAGTCAATAGCTTTTCTGCTAATTCACTTTCCGAACAATCAACTCATTTAGACTCCTCACTCTAGGTAATTAATGGAACTTGGCGCTGATATGGTTTCTCCTGAGCTGACCTGCCTAAGGCAACTTGGAGATTTGGAATTGCTGCATCAAAACAATAAAGAACATTTGTATGTTACACATAACTCTAAAAATAAGGAATCACGAGTTCACCATGTAACATCCTGTGAAAAATGGAGACAGGAGACACAGATGACCTGCTGAAGAGGCTGCATAACTGATTTGATGTTTTTTGACTAATTACTAATATTTTCTATATTTTTGTGTGTGATTGAATATGGACATTTAGACTATACACTGTAAAAGTGAGGTGAAAACACGCACACGCACACGCACACACACACACACATCCACATGCACACGCACACGCACACGCACACGCACGCACACATGTCCAGTCCTTCTGGTGACATTGAGGGGCTGCTGAGGTGTAGTTTGCTGCTGTGCTGTGGAAGCCCTATCACTGTTAATGGGGCTACCTTTGGCGAATAAGGAATAAGACTACATCACTGTCTCAATGGGTGTCTCAGTTTCCCTGCCTTGCCGCCCTCACTCTGACTGCTTGGCCACAGGCAGATTCAATTCTTTATTTGGCTCAGTAGCATTCCCATCTGGAAGAGCATGGAAGATGGAAGAAACAATCAGTTCTCAACTCAACTCAACTCAACTCAACTCAGTTCTAGTAGCCACACATGCACAAGTGTGCATGATACTACAAGGCATAGCTCAGTACCGTATAGATAATTTAAGATGTGTAAATTATATATATGCTGTACATATGCAGCAAATGTGCCTCAAAATGCTTTAATCCGCTCTCGTACATTAGGGAACACTGATTTGTGCATCAAGCTAATCCTGTGTGTGTATTTGGGTTTGTGTGTTTGTGTGTTTGTGTCTGTGTGTTGTGTGTACACAATGCAGGCTCAGCAGATTCCAGCCTTCACAGACTATTGGCTTGTACAACAGCATTACTCTCCTCTTTAATATCTTCTGTTAATGCGAGTCTCTGGCTAATTGAAAATGAACTAGTCTATGTCTCCCTGCGGTGCCTTTATAAGGCTGTTAAAGAGACACACACCCTTTCAATGCAGGGCAAACATCAGAAGCCTCCTACTGTATGCAAAGAATAGCTTGATCCAGTGAATAAATCAATAAATTCTTTAGTGCAGAGGTGCTCCGCCAGGTGAAGCTGTGGTACCATTATTCCTTGCCAAAACGGAACAGCTGATAAATCAGGAATATGTGGAGATAAAACCACACATAAAGCCAGTGCAGAGCGTGCGTCTCCAGTGGCAGTGATTTACAGCAGGCTGAGCTAAACTGCTTACCGTCAGGAGCTGTAATGGATGCCAGCGTCTGCTCTTAATTTCTATGGCTGGGGATAGATATTGCTGCTGTTATTTTCTCCCAAGGCGATTTCACTGATGTCTCCCAAGGTACCCTACTGTGTTATAGTTGCACCATATGGGCCTAAAATGGTGCAATTAAAAACACACTCAAAGCCTCTGAAAATTGATCACTAAGACAGGCAATTTTGGATTCAATAAGCACTGTAATATACAAAATGTCTAGTGTTTCTCCTACTGTGGATCTCATGATGAGTCCCCAGAGCTAAGATGGGAAGAGACAAACATTAGTGAGAGATGAGCTGGAAAAATTAGAGTTATATGTCTTATAAATCTGGTATTTATGATGGAATTTGTAATTACATAGAGCATGTGGGAAATTGCACAGAGAATGTGGGCACTCAAATGTACATGGACACATGAGAAAGCTATGTGAGTGAGGATTTAGTTTCAGTTTAACGGGCACACACACACATACACACACACACATACATACAGTACTTAGCACTGTCTCTGCTCTGGTGGCTAATTGAACAAATTGTCCAGGTTTTGCATTGGGCCTGCAGTCCTCAGGCTATCCATGGCCAAGATATGAGTACATCTGAAGCTGATAAATATCAATGTTGTCATGAGCATGCACATCCAAGAGCAGGGATATTTACAACTTGAAAGGCTCACACTTTGGCAGCTCATCAGAAAAAGGCTTACATGAGCTGGGCTATACGTATGAATGAGCTGCAACAGGTTTGCCTCCAGATAGAGCTCCCTCCTGCCACCTGCTGCTTGGATAGCCCATTGCAGCTTATTGAGTGTCATTTGTCTTCAACTGTTTCAACTCTCCTCTGCTCTCCTTGGCTGCTTGTCAGAAGAAATCCAACCTTCATCTGTCTACAGCAGGGGATAATACAGGGAAATTGAAAAAGGTCATCTATTAGTCAGTTACCCATCTTCAGTGGGACAGAAGGGAGAAAGGAGTGGGAAACGAGGCTGATCATGTCTCCACCCCACCCTTTCCAAAGGCCCTAGACCAGATGCGCAATACAAACTTGAACCACCAGGTGAGGGAGTGAGAACAGTTTCTACCTATGCTGCCTGAAGGATGATGCAACCGAGTTTTTCTGTCCTGTGCAGGTCTCTTAAATAACCAGTAGATGGCATCAGTAGTTAAAGAACAACACTTGTGGGCATACAACCTATCAACATATAGTAGAGTAACAGCAGTTGGGGCTTAGAGGAGACAAGGTCTTTGTAAATGCTGTTTTTCAATGAGCAAAATACCTAAAGACTTAGACTAAATGAGTTGTGATGCCAATCTACTGTCCATATGAACATCAATGGCCGTGAGGGAAGTTAATAGTAGCCTGCTTAATAATTATGATTATGAGAATTATGACTATGATCATGATTTTTATTACACTTATTATTATGTTTAACAAATTTACAATGTGTTTTATGAGCACAGGAGGAAAATAAGGTCAACATTGCTAATAGAAACCAATGGTATAACATCAACTAAGTATTCATAAACAAGAAGTGACAAGGCAAATATTATCAAACAAATAAAAATGTAACGTCAGAAAGTATATGAGCCTTGAAAACAATAAGGAGACACATGGTTATAACATCTGTCTATAACATCTGTCTCAATACAGAGCGGTGTTGTGACAAAAAAACAAAAACAAAATAAAACAAAAATAAATGTATCTTCACTAATAATACTTGCAAGTGGTTTTGTGTCACACTTAACTGTAACACCTCTGCTCTATAAAAGAATGATATAGGCCTTTAAGAGACAGACACGCTGATGCATTTCAGTGGCCAGCCAGCATATTTCAACTCAGTATGACCGAGGCCTTGCTGTGATAAGGGCTCCAGTCAAGGGTTGCTTCTTGATTACTGAATGAATGACTGAATGAATGAATGAATGAATGAATGAATGATGAAGAGGCTAGATGTGGCTGATGGCCGGGGTTTGGATGGCCATTACCGGGTTTGAGGGTCTTGTCTTTCCTCTCTTCCCACACCCCACCGCTGGCTGGGCTGGATGACCGCCCTTTTGCTATTTTTATCCCTGTGGTGCTGTTTCTGTTTCTCAGCCAGCCAGCAGAGAGGAGAGCAGGGGTGCGGGCGTCTCTCATCACACCCACCTCTCTCTCTCTCTCTCTCTCTCTCTCTCTCTCTCTCTCTCTCTCTCTCTCTCTCTTTCCAAAAATAGCCATGAGTCGTGATCAGCTCGTCCTTGAGAGAGAGAGAGTGAGAGAGAGAGAGAGAGAGAGATAGAGAGAGAGAGAGAGAGAGAGAGAGAAAGAGGGGGGTGGGGGGGGGGCTGTATTATTACTTAGAATCAGAGGAGGGGTTATGGATTGATACAAATAGTCACCCCCGCCAAGCCAACCCCAGCGCAGGCTGAATTAATGTGTTGCTATTTTTGGGAGCCCCGTGTTTCCAGGGGAGACCTAATGACGCAATGACGTCAATGCGGGTCAATCGCAGACTGGAGGAATTGAGTGGCTTCCATTTGGGGCTTTTGCAGTATTTCCTACAGAAAGGATGGAAACGAGTACAAAATGGAAGTATATTTCTCTAAATGCATCGAAAATAGAGGTCAATCAAAATGCAGAAGTGAAAATGTTTACGGTGGCATCACGTCGCCCCAACCCTTCGAGCATCAGCGATAGTAAGGGAGGTGTGTATATATGGATGCTTTTTTCTCCACATCCACAGCGCATCTGTGGGATGATACCTGCCAGTTACTAGCCTTCTGGAATAGTATTTTTGTGAACATTTCTCTGTATTGGTTCTATTTTATGTACATAGCCCAGGCTGTTTGTTCTTCGTGTGATGCTTGCTTGTGTGTGCGTGTATTGTGCTGTTTTTCCCTGCGTAACGCAATGTGCTGGCTATATCTCTGCCATGACTTGTGATTATAGTCTGTTTTATTTGCATATTTTCTGTTTGTTTTTTCTCCCAAGGGCTTTAAATTCTCCCGACCAATTTCAAGCGCTTGCATCTAGACGCACAGAGAGGTAACAAGCACCTTCTCCCTCATCTCAGCTCTCATTAAAATATACAGCTATACTGCCCATGTATTCTTGCATTGCACATGATTCTGTTCGTGTTCCAAATCTTAGTTTGTTTTTTTTAATTGTTGATCCGGATGTTTATGGCGATAACTGTAATATCAGTTACTGTAGCTCGGGTCTGTGCGCGTCATGGTCGCTCGCAGCTCGGCGATCTGCCGCGACGCGCACAGCCAAACGTTGATGATGCGTGGAGATTTCGTCCTTTCCAAAACTTTGAATTCGCCTGTGGATCATTCCTTTACGGTGAAAGTTCAAAGTGTTTGTCACCTGTTCGTTGTATCATTTATGTGTGTTTATTTTCCATTGATTGCGAGCATAACCATAATTAGAGGCAAGCGATTTTTTTCCATTGGGAAGCAAGTAGGCTTTACTGGCCAGGTGACGTGGGTAGGCTGTGAGAATTGGCAGTGCAACCCCTTGCTACAAGAAAAACCCCAAGAGAGATGCATGTTGCATGCAGCAGAAGAAGGGCATGGTGTTCCTGCTCTTTCTCTCTCTCCCCCTCTCTCTCTCTCTCTCACACACACACACACACACACACACACACACACACGGACATACAGACAGATGCACAGACAGACAGACAGACACACACACGTACAGTGTCGTGAGAGGAGGTGGGGGGCTTCTTGGGCGTTTACCGGCAGGTCTGGTGTGAGGCGTTCAGGACCATGGACAGCTCCCATGAAGCTCATCCAGTGTGGTCTCCTCCTTTATGTCCGCACTTGCTGCAGCATCATTGTTTGGCACTTCATAGTTAAAATAACCTGATCCTCTAGAACAATAATAAACATATTTATTGTCTTTTTGTCTCTTACAATCCGTTAGGCCCCACACATGAAATGTTCTATTCCAGGCTATTTAAATGATGGCAGAAATACACTTTTTGGGTAATATATGTACTGAAAAAAACATGGTTATGCTTGCAATGATTTACATATTCAGATGGTTGAATATTCAATCTGAATATTCGTGTTCATCCACCATCTCTGTTGTCATCCATGCCTTCATGCCAGCTTGTGTTGTACAGCAGTTGTGTGTCCAGACGCTACACCTGATCAGCTGCGAAACCCAGATTTCCCCTCTAATTTGGCCTCTACACACAAGTCTCTCCTTTGGTCTTGTTCCTCACTGCCATTTAACACACTACTTTATACAAAATACACTTCTTTTCTTACCCTCGTCACCTCTCCTCCACCTACACCTCCTCATTCATTGTAACTGTACTTGATTCCCTCCTTCCCATAGAAACTCATGAATGGCTCTGTTACTTGCTCTGGGACATTACAGTGTTATTCACAGGTGATCCAGTTTTATATAATCCCCTTTATCACTCACAACTGATTTTATACTGCATCATACCTAATTGACATTGTACTCCTGCAAACCTTTCTTTCCCAAATGAAATATATAAGTCAAAATATACTGTATAAGTAAAAAATAATGTCAATATGTGCTTGTTACTGTCATTCTGAATGGAGCCTACATATTGTGTTGGTCCCCCAGGTCAATGAGTGGGCTCCTGAAGGGTGAAGTTGTGATGCAGTGTAATGTAGTGGGAGCTATACCTAAAAACTATCATTTCACTCATCTTGCAACTACAGTTTATTGCTGTGAGTTATGGTTATGGTTATCCTATGGGGAATAGTTTTTTTCCTGTCCAATTACAAACATTGACATATAATTAACAGTGCTCATTTGATAGGTTTGAGGATGATGATGATGATGATGATGATGATGATGATGATTTGTGTGTGTGTGTGTGTGTGTGTGTGTGTGTGTGTGTGTGTGTGTGTGTTGAGTGGTAGGGATGATAGCGCAATCTCATGATTTGCTTCTTCCATTACATCAGGGTTTGGTTATACATTTTCACTCCTAACCTCTCTGACTTCATTCCAGCCCCTGCTAAATAATTTTAGTTGATCCTTGATTATTGCTAGTGGTGCTAGTTATGCATTAATTGCGTTAAATTAGAAAATGCAAATGTTTTTTTTAATTCAGCATGAACCAATAACTTAAAGTCAAGCAAAAATCGGTGCGGAAAGTGCCAAGAGGACATTGGTGCATATTATCGCATATTGCCAATGTAGAATTAACTTAAGGGGAAACAATACTCAATCTAAGTATTCCATTCTATTCCTCTGTTTTAGGATAGTGAAATCAATATTTGTGAACAAGAACAACTAAAAGGAATAAACAACAGGCGTCTAAATGGAAGAAGCAACAGAATTAACATTCTAATTTGTGATGACATCTAGATATACAACCTGGTGCTGACCTATTAACAATAAATTGAAAAGTGACTTAGTAGACTTATAAAGTGTTGTTTGTGTATTTACACCCAGACACTTATACCCTGAAAATACCCCTGCATGCTCTCATGTTCACCTCTTCCATTTACTCTTTGTGGTCCTGTGTAGTGAAATGTGTGACACATGGTACGAACAGTTCAGGGGTTTTCAGCCACACTAAAAATGTATCCACGTATGATACTGCAAGGTGTATTTTCCAATTCGCTCTTTATAGAGCTGTGCATTGGAGTGACATCACATACTTGGATAAGAACAATCTATTCTCTTCAATTTCTGATCATATAAGGTATTAGTGAATGTTCACAAATATAAACTGTAATATAAAATGTGAGTACTGAACTTTATCGCTGTTCCCCTTCAGTGCTTAATGTTTGGGTTTGTAACCTAAGGCATAGTGTGTGCTGTATCTGAGGCCCTTTTGCTCTAAAAGAAGCTAAATGGAAAAATTAAGTCAGAATGAGGTTTGTTATGACTTGTTTCTGACTCCTTTTACTCCAAATTCACGTTCAGTCTGATGGATCTGTGACTGTGTGTTTCAGGTGCTGGAACAACTGTGTATGACCTTGGCCATGATTTCAGCTGAACACTCTTGTTCTTTTCAGGTCTTTTTGCGGTCTGGGCTTGCTGTCAAATGACTATCCAGGAAGCCCTTACCCCAAAAAGCATCTGCATGGGATCCTTACATCAAAGAAGAATTATATGAAACCCCCCATGACTCTTGAGCTTGATTTATACAGTGTGTAGGCCAACCTGCCTGAATGACTGAAGTGTGACTGCATAAGATTGTGATACAGTGTGTTATATTTTCCTGTTGAACACAAATGGTGCCTTAGTGTGTGAGTGGCTTGAACTGATTGTAGTGAAATTTTACCCTTTTTATAATCAATGAATACTAGTCCAATATATAATATAGAACCAGTGCTTCTCAATCCTGATCCGCTGGTTTTCTATCCTTCCAGCTAGTTAATTGCATTTACCTTGCATCCCAGCTGTAAATCAGTCCCTGATTAGCTGGCTAGAATGAAAACCAGCAGGACTCTAGGTCCTGAGGACCAGGATTGAGAACTACCTCATCCAGCCCAAATAGATTTGAAACAGTCTGTAGCATTGCATCTGCTCCAGTAGATGGCAGCATTGCTCAAGATTTTTGACCATGAGGAAACTGCAAACTGTCATCCATGGTACATGGACAGTTATGATGATGGTCACAATGATCTTAATGATGATATCCTTATGTATTGCATGACAACACACTATACCTCTTCATGTTTATAATGAATTTTGATGCTCTACTGTACTCAATTGTAACAATTCTAAAAAAAAAATGTTTAATGTGGTTTTATACATTTGTTTGGCTGTACAATAGGTATGTTATTTGAAAATTTGGGGTATAATTATACACCGTGGACATAGAGACTGAATGACAAGCAGTTTTCTCCACCAATACTTGAGTGCACAACACTGCATCAATAAAGACAGTGAATTAAAAGCCTGTGTGAACATGTGAATATTTTTAACTGATAAACCACTTCTGCAGAAATTTGTAATTTCCCTTTTATTAGTCATGTCTGTAAAAATCAACATTTCACAACAGGATACCAAGGAACAGGTGCAAACAGATTGTTTTACTACTTCTGCACAGGACTAATGTTCTTTTGCTTCCAGTAAAAGGACACACACACACATACACACTCACACACATTGTTTAGCTATTCCACATCCGTTGACAAAACCATTCCACAAGAAAAGCATGTAGCAACAAACAGCGCTTTTACTTTGGCCTAACCATTGGTTTAGTTTTAATCTGTGACTGAAAACAGCTTTTTATAATTCAAAAATACATTCATTATAACTATAGGTTAGAACTAGAATGAAGGAAACACCGCCATAAAAGATTCAGTGCCGTTTTTTTTTTTTGTTTGTTTGTTTTGGGGTTTTTTTCTGGCATGGCTGATCCACTTAAATCTCAAACAAGGGCAGTGCCAATCATTATTTCTAATGTAATCATTTTGAGTGATCATCTGGGCCCTTCATCTTAATGACGGTGGTGGAATAATTCAGGTCATGCTGTTAACCATATTGCTCCGACTGCTCGGATGTGAGCCAGTAGAAGGAGCTTTGCTTCAACCTGCTGCTGCAGACAGTCAGTCAACCCACTCTGATTCTGTTCTTTCTGGGAAATCAGTGTGCTCAGCTTCTCAGGAAGCGATGCATACCTGTAATCTACATCCATAGACACGTATCCAAATGTAAGACTCGGTTGGATTTGTACCGCTTCAGCACTGGCCTCTATTGTTTAGTCTATTCATGACACATTCAACCTTTTTTCCGTTGTGGTTGAGTTGTGGTTTATCATTCACTAAAAGAGTGAGTCCAACACAGGCCTCCAGCTGAAGCTCAGCAGCTGCTATTTCAAACACCTCACTCTGAAGTTATTAACCTCAGAGAGCCGAGCCCCAGTCTCAAAAGGAGGATTTGCCTTTTTCCTTATGTCAGTTGACCTTCTGCTCGGACTTGAGTCATGATAGTCTGGAAGATAAAACAAGGAGATCTTATCTTAAACCTGTTGTGGTGTAATCATCTCAGTGGTGATTACCTGTAGCTCAGACAAAACTCTGCGGAGAGGAGAAGAAATAGATATACAGAATGTACAGAATTGAGCAGCTCTGCAACATGGACGCTGGCTATTGACTTGGGTTTTTCCTACTCGGTCTCCATCCATTTCCAGTTTCCCTGGAAGTCTACAACCACATTCAATAAAGAGCCTGTTTCCTCTGGGACAGCTCTCTTGACGAATTAAAAATCACGCTTGCATTGAAACCGAGCAATATCATCATTCATGACATTCTTTGCCCTCTCTGTAATTCATGACATTCTTTGCCCTCTCTGTAAGCTTCCACTGAGTCTTTGCTGGAGGGGAATGAGGTGTTGATGGAGCCTTTATTGTGGGATTTTCACACATTTCATCACTCTAGGGGTTCGTGCCGTCCCAAACTCCTGACCTAAACCGAGGCTTGCTCACCAATGGACAGTGTTTCCAATACATTTATTTGATGGCATATTTTATTATTTTCTTTCATGATTTGTACTTTACAAGCATCGAAAATTGATCATGTACTTTGAAACAGGCTACTTCTTCAAAATATTAAAACTACCAAAACATTAAATGTGTAAAGTGTATGCCAATGAAGCTGTAGAAACATCTCAAGGACTTTCAAAGGCATCTGGATGCCTTTGTAAAATTGTAATAATTTGAAAAAAATAAAATAAAAAATGACATTATGGCTTATATGGTGTAGATCAGTGACTAATTAAATCCATTTTGAATTCAACCTGGAACACTACAAAATGTAGAAATTGTAAAGTGGGTTGAATACTTGAAGGCACCGTATGGTCACAAGCTTTGGGTAATGACCGAAAGAACAAGATCACGAAAACAAGCAGCAGAAATGAGAGTGAGGTTCGGGCATGGATGCCACCTGGAAGCACACCTAACTTACAGGAGACTTCAGGGCAGAACCAGGACATGGAGGGACTACATCTCCCAGCATGCCTGGGAGCGCCTGGGGATCCCTGAGAAGAACTAGAGGAAGTTGATGGAGAAATGGATACCTGGGCGGCTCTGCTTGCCCTGTAGCCATCAAGACCCTCACCCAGCTAATTGGCCAAAAAATGGATGGATGGATGGATGGATGGATGGACGGGGAATATCGCAAACTAGTACTACTATGTACCAATGTCAAACGGTAGAGCCTCTGGTTGTTTATAAATCACAGTTTCAAAGATCAGAATCAGCCTTGTGAAATTACATAAAGCAAGCACTTTAATTGCATACAGTGCATCCCTCCGGTATTTTCTGGTTTATTTTGTTACATTTGTTGAAGGAGTACATTATAAAAGAAAGGAAACCGCACACTCTTTACCTCCTTATGTGTTTTTAATAAGGACCGCTTCGGCACGCATGCCTTCCTCAGGGTGATTGTGAGTAGTGAGTAGCTATGTTATTTATAGAACTCTAATCAGTAACAGGTGCGGCAAATCAATGCCATGTGACCCATATAACAACACAAAAGATGGAGGAGTATGTTGAAATACATACACAGCTGTATGTATGTTGCAATATAAAATCAAAGTGAAAGTGTGTTGCAGTGTATTCTGGACGATAAAGTAAACTAATGGGTTATTTGAGCATAAAATGAGGCTAATATTTTGTTATGCGCCCATTCATCAGTTCGACAACACATCTGTTGGTCTGTATTTGTATATTCACAGTGTTATAGCAGGTTCAATTCTAGACGTGTTCAGCTGAATGTGCACAAGAGTGTCATAAGTGAAGGTTTTGATTTCAAATCTATATTTTCATTGTGAGTCAGTGTCAGATAAGTCTCTTCATTGGGCCTTGTCATGGCATGATTGATAAGAGTAATTCAATCCATAATGATGTCATTAAGCTACTGTACATAGGGATTTAAAACAACTTTTTAGAATCACAATCCAAAAGAGAAGTTTCTAAAGAAGACTAAATTAGTGTAAGTGCATTTCCTGGACTTGACTGAAACTTTTGCACCACAGGAATATGACAGGATGCAGCAGGATTTACTGTAAGTGCATTTCAAATGTATTATTCAAATTCCACTGAAATAAAAAGCTTCCCCAGAAAACACTGATGGGAAAGAGCAACCAAGAAACAAAACCTTAAATATTTTGGACCTTGAGGAACAAGTCAGGCTTTATAGTTTGCATATATTTGTATACATGTGTTTTAACCCTTTCCCTTCTGTAATCTGTGGTTATTGGTCAACTTTATAGATCTTTCAAATGCAAAAAGGAGCCTGTGATACCAGTGTTGCTGAACATTAAAATCCATGACGAGATGGCAGCATGCTGTTTTCTGCTTTGACTGGACTTTTATGGAGCTTGGACACATCCTGAAACGCACCGCAAAAAACTGATTCAGGCTTTTCAGTCAGGTTTAATAGAGCAAACGTCACTCAAGTGTCTGTGGGTGAAAACAATGTCTCTTCCGGAATGGCAGCGCATACAGAATCACTCGGTCTGAATTCCCATCATTCCTGTGACTCATCCAGACAAATCCTGCTGTGTGGAATTCCTGGTTTCCATGCTTCCTGTGGAAGAGTAATCTGATACTGTGTAAGGCCCCTTCAATATGGCTCTACTGGGAATAATAGGTCAGAAACACTTTGTTACGCTTTTGGCCAGGATATTTTTCTACCACATTTACTGGTTTAAAGATATCGCACTTGCATCCCTTCTACTAAGAATCTATTAACCTAATTTTGATGTTAATGTTAAGACAAAAACGTCATGGTTTTCTCTTGTTTTGTGTGTAGTGTGGTGGAGTGTGTGTGCATCTGTGCGTATATGATTAGATAAGAGGACTAGGACACCCTCCTACTGAAGATGTGACTCATGTGCTCCCATAAGTCATGTGACACGAGTACTCATGAATAATTAATGAGGCCTTTGCAGTGTCCTTCCTTGTGTCATACTCCAGGGGTGACTTGGTCCTCGAGGGACGCGGTGTGATTGATCCTCTGTGATTCCAGGGACGAAGGACATCCAAGCACAAACCCCCTAGACCCAGGAAACTCAAGTATGTTTAGGCTGTTTGAAGTCGCAGACGGGGCTACTCATCACATGATTGTGCTTTCTGATGCATCCATAAAATTGCACTTCTTAATTTTGTGAAAGTGATGAGTGCATGCTGAGAAACACGGGATAAATAAATTGATTCATAAACTAGCCTAACTACCCTGTCTGGCTATGAGGAAACACTTTTGAGTCATTAATTTGTGAAAAGCTTTTAGTATCTATGCCTATAGTCTTGTGATTCGGCTAACTGTGAAAAACATGTTGTTCTGTCCTAACTCCTGATGACAGTGTACATCACAGAGTCTTAATTCCTCAGGCCCACCCTTGGTCAGACCTTTCCATTCTTCTACATACCTATAATTAAGTACCTCTAAATGTGATGAAACACATGCATCGTTTTAAGGCAATGTACGGCAATGTATGTAAGGCAATATTTCCTTCAGCAAGTTTAGGGATTGGCAACTAGGACAAAATCAATATGTATTCCACAGTGGGCTAAAAAGAACAAAAGCATGAAAACTACTGTTGGTCCTAACTGTAAGCAAAACGGCCCACCTATATTGCCTCAAAATGTTTCCAGTGTATTGTGACCTGGCAGGCAAAAACACTGACATGAAAGTATTTTGTGCAACAGACAGCTTTTATTCATCCCAGATGCCAGGAAATGAAATCAAACTTGCTCTCTTGCGGGCTGATAGCTTCCCAAACTCCAAGAGAGTAACACTTCTAAAGGAAGTTTAACAGTACTTGGAAAATATCCATCTAATTGTCTTATTCACTTCATTCCTTCATGTTTTGCTTTCATGAATAGCAGACTATTCCCGTTGAAAATGCAACTGGGAAATTGTCACTTGATCACTTTCCTTCCCAGAATTATCTCTCGTTTTTCTATGACATTTCTGTTTGTCCTGCTCAAAGGCTGGCGCCAATTTTGTGCTAATCATTTTATGAGGCCCCTATGTGTGTGTGTGTGTGTGTGTGTGTGTGTCATCTGTGTGTCTGTGTGTGTCTGTGTGTGTATGTGTATGTGGACGTTTGCATAAGTGTGTGTGTGCAGGATTTACAGTAAGTGACCTGGAGAGAAACTGAGAAATGACCATTCCTGTGTGTGTGTTCCCTGTGCCTGCAGACCCCCCTCTCACACACAGCCTCAAGGTTGTGTGTGAGCCTCTCTAACCTCTTTTTCGCCTCAGAACAGTGGAAACATGTTGAGCACAGCCCCCTTCTTCTCTCTCCAAGGAGCAACACCAGACTCTTTGCTTCCAAAAATAGCCACTCCGAATGAAAAATACAAAGATTTCAACACTTTTTCCCAGAAATGCATTGAATCATAACAATTTGGGAGAAATAAGCGGAAGCAGATAAAATAGTGATGAATGTTTGAAAATGTGACTGACACTGTATAAACACTATAAAACTGTCTACAAAACCAGAAGGCCTGTAATTCAGTGTGTGTAATAGGTGTCTTTGTTTGCAGTACTTATAAGGCATACACAGAAAGTGACTGTCTACCTGATATAATTATGTAATCCTCACTGAGAGGTGAAGCCTCAATGCTGCAGTACTTCATTCAATACATTAAACTAAACATTTCGATATGTGATGTCTTAGGGTATAGCAAGGATGACAAAAAAAATTGTAATATTCATAATTAATACTTTTTTTCCTGGCTTTTTTTTCTCTTAACACCTAACCAGAAAGGGTGAGTTTTTACTGCAAAAAGTGGATCCTGTAAGCCATTGAGGGAAAACACAATTGCCTTGATGTAAATGTTGTATGTGTATGTGTGTTTGTGTGTGTGTGTGTGTGTGTGTGTGTGTGTGTGTGTGTGTGTGTGTGTGTGTGGCAGGAAAAGGAGAAACGGTTAATTAGCTTTTGGTGGACCACCAGCACTCCACCCTAAACTGGGGGCCTTAGGGGAGTGGTCCGGCTTCTGCTGACGTCCAGTGCCAAAGGCTTTGCCAGATAAATCCAGTAAAAGAGTAGCACGACCTCCATTAGGTCATGTGGTGCAACTTTATCGCTAACTCATCAAGTACTGTAGAAGACAGTAAGTATTTCTCAATCATTTAGTTGTAGTAACAGTAATAGTAGTGGTAGTAGTGGTAGTAGTAGTAGTAGTAGTAATGGTAGCATTAGTAGTAGTGGTAGTAGTAGTAGAAGTGTAAGTAGTAGTAGTAGTAGTAGTAGTAGTAGTAGTAGTAGTAGTAGTAGTAGTAGTGGTAGTAGAAGTGGTAGTAGTAGTTGCCAGTCCCTCGGTACAACAACAGATCAGTATCCAGCTCGAATCAACTCAGCTCATGCCCACAAAGTCTGCCAGAAACTTGGGTGTCATGATTGATGACCAACTAACCTTCAAGGAGCATGTGGCTTCTGCTGCTCGGTCATGCCGATTTGCTCTGTACAATATCAGGAAGATCAGACCCTACCTGTCTGAGCATGCAGCACAACTCCTGGTACAGGCTCTTGTAATATCACGCCTTGACTACTGCAACTCCTTACTGGCAGGGCTCCCGGCATGTATGCTCAAACCTCTGCAGATGATCCAGAACGCGGCGGCGCGTCTGGTCTTCAACCAGCCCGAAAGAGCACATGTCACTCCGCTATTCATATCCCTCCAATGGCTCCCAGTTGCTGCCCGCATCAAGTTCAAGTCCTTGATGCTCGCCTACAAAACAATAACCAAAACGGCTCCGACCTACCTGAACTCCCTCATTCAGGTCTATGCTCCCTCCCGCTCACTACGCTCTGCCATGGAGCGGCGCCTGATGCTGCCACCACAGCAAGGCCCTAAGTCTCTAGCCAGACTCTTCTATTCTGTGGTTCCCTGGTGGTGGAACGAGTTACCAAATTCCATTCGATCCGCAGAGTCCCTCTCAATCCTTAAGAAAAGGCTAAAGACCCAGCTCTTAAGCGAATACCTTCTCACCTAATGGCCCGGGTAACCAAACAGAAAAAAAAAAAAAAAAACTCTATGCACTCTATGCACTCTATGCATTGCCTCATAGCACTGCCTTGTAGCACTGCCTCGTAGCACCTATGTCCTGTTGGACCAGAACTTAGCTTTATAGCACTTACTCTCATTGTTCTCTCCTAACTAGAACCTTGCTTGTGTTGTATGAAAATCTCATGTGTAAGTCGCTTTGGATAAAAGCGTCTGCCAAATGTGAAATTGTAATTGTAATTGTAGTTGTAGTAGAAGTAGTACTAGTAATGGTAGTAATGGTAGTAGTAATAGTAGTAGTGATAGTAGCAGTAGAAGTAGTAGTGGTAACAGTAGTAGTAGTAGTAGTAGTAGTTGTGGTAGTTGCTGCCTGGTCATTACTAAGAACCATCTTGACCATGACTCAGAGGGGAGGAGGTTGATTAGCAGTGACAACTGGGTCGGGTTTGATTACAGCACAACAGGAGGGGCACACTGGAGGTGCTGTGATATGAACACAGCAGCATGGAACACATCCCCAAACGGGTGGTCCCACTTCAGGACCATAGAGTCATGATGAGCAGTGATGTTGCTGGCTCCAGATGCACAACTCCCTGTCTGTCTGTCTGTCTGTCTCTCTGTCCCTCTCTCTCTCTCTCTCTCTCTCTCTCTCTCTCTCTCTCTCCCTCTCTCTCACACACACACACACACACACACACACACTCACCAAATAAGTGACACCCTATGAGATAGCCAAGTAATGTCCCAACACTGGAACACCCTGTAGAGAATAAGTAGGAGCGATAGTGACAACATCCCAGGTCATATAATAAATGAATGTCCCAGCAAAGCTCAGCCCAAATAAACTTAAAAACCTGGAATCAATGATGTTAAATGACAAAACCAAAGATATAAATACATGAAAAGAAATGTTTATACACCAAGTATTAAGTAATGTTTACAGAGAGGTCAGTGACAGACATGAGGGGGTGTCAGTTTGGGGATGCAGTAGATTATTGCTTCAGTCAAGCTGGAAACTATAATTTTTTTTGGTCTCAAAGAATGACAAACATATTTATTATTATTATTATTATTATTATTTGTAAGCTGTGGGATAGTGGTACCCCGAATGTGTACAGAGGAAGCTGGATGTGCTGCTTGGATGTATTGTGCAAATCTGGATGTGCCATGTCAAAATGCAGTGCTCTCCGCACTTTCAGAAATTATTGTTGAAATGCGTTGGAGCTACACACTTAAAGTGTGTCACTCTCTTTCCTCCTCCAACTATTCCTAACGCCTTTGTGAAAAAGACCCAATTCTTAGTCAGCTTCCCTAATAAAGTGAATATTCAACGATAACAAAATTGTTTTATTATGTTGTTCTTGAATCACATGCACAAAACCACTTCACAAAGCTCATAAAATAACTTGTGTGAGTTGTGTGTGTGTGTCTGTGTGTGTATGTGTGTTTCTGTCCGGTGAGCAGAATATGTCAGGCTGGTAGTCACCAAAGTGTACCGTGTTTTCAACTTGCCTCCCCCCTGCCCTGTAGTACCAAGGGATTGGGGGTATGAGATGGAGAGAGGGAGAGGTTTGTGAGGGGGTGGATGAGGGAGAACGGGGGGTCAGAGAGAGGTGAGTAAGAGATGAGTCAACAGCCCTCCACTATAAGATACCCTGATGGAGCCTAACAGCAGCATACACACAGAGATCGGCCAAGGTAAGGTCCACTCTCCTCTCCATCTCTTGTCTCCATCTCCATCTCCTTTACTCTGAGCTTCCATCTCTGTTTCACCATCTCACAATTATCTCACCATCTTCACTATCCCACTTTCTCTTTCTCCATTTCTAACGTCTAACTTCAAATGACTTTTCTCTGACCACATCAATTTGTTTTAATTGTGCATGTTGGAATGTTTGGAGTTATTTGTGAGAGTTGTGTAGCATGTAAGCGGCAGGTGTTGCGGATGAGGTATTGTTTTCGAAAGAAGTTTTCCTTGTCTGGTTTTAGATTGTCTTGTAGCTCCAGCAGATCTCACACAAATCTTATCTAAAATCTAGTAGGAGTACAAGAACTTTTAGCCCAGTTTTTGCGGAGGATGTATCAGAATCTGGGAGAGCAGGGGCGGCGAATAACAAAATCAGTGATCTTTGTACCGATTACACGGTCAGAAATTCACAGGTCTCCCTTTTCCAAATATTGACTGGCATAAACAAATATACTGTGGAAATTACTGGAAGGAAGCTGAGGTGTATAAAATGGTGACATCCAGAAACAAACTTGTGCCTGCTGCCTTAGTGAGTTGACACATTTAGAGTTGAAATATTTAAGAAAAATCATCAAGTTAGATAAAGATGGAGAACTGTCAACAACATGAGAACACTTACCCGCATGACTTGATCTGTAAACATGTCCCGTATCATCTTTCTCCTAGGAATACCAGTGCTTTTGTATATACTGTGCATCCTGGGCATACTACAAATATGGACTACACACTGGCCCTCCTCCTGTTTTCCCTGCTGCAGATTTTCAGTGTGGGCTCAGCAGCTTCTCTGTCAGGGGAAGCAGTGAACATGAGGACCAAAATCAAATTTAATGTTGAACAGCTGGTGTGGAGGATAGACAGAGACTTCCAGGTAATAGATATATTTACTGTAACATACTCTGCAAAAAATCAGATGTGTTCACACAAGTTCATGTGTTGGAATGAATAATTTTCTCTCTCTCTTGCTGCAGGTCCCTGCTGGCCTGACTATCAGCTCTCCTGCAGATAATCTGGATGGCCTTTCCTCCATAGTGATGGTTCTGCAGGGCTACGAGAGCCTGCTCTCTGAAACCCTTGATGGGCTCCCCCAGCTGAAGCAGGAGGTGTCTTCGTTGAGGGGATACCTGGACCACTGGAGGCAGGGGCACTGCAGCGAGCCGCGGCCGAAGCCCCCCATGCAGGGCCGGCTGGCGGAGCTGCAGAGTCGAAAACAATATATTCACACCGTGAGCATCGAGGCTCTCATGGGACTGAGGGAGTTCCTCAATCAGCTGCTGAAGAACCTGGACCGTCTTGAGACTTGCTGATCCACTGGGATCAGGAACAATGGTGTTTTTGGGGCAATATTTGTCCAACATGTCTGGGTCAGTGGCTAAACTTAATCAAGTTTGTGAAGCAAAAAGAATTTGCAATTTGACTTAGCATCCACCATTGGCCATTCTGAACATTTTGTAATGTATTTTCGAGCAATATCTTCTTTGTCCTTGACATATTTATATTATATATTTAGGGGTCCAAGCACATAGTGCTGGGAACCCTGTTGATTTTGTTAGGATTATTGAAAGTCTCAGCCGCTACTCAGGCAACGAAACCCAAGTCAATTGGCCTCATGGTGGCGCTATATCAAGCAACTTTACGTTTTGGCCCCACCCATTTCCACGCTCAAGGTTTTCCGCCATTTTTAATTTTGGCCAAAGCTGTTTTTTCGCTACTCCTCCTACACATTTGGTGCAATCTTCACCAATTTTGGCTCACAGCATGTCTGGACTGTCCTGCACAAAAGTTATTGAGCAGTTTTTTGATATTCCATACTGTTTTGCTACAACTGGCTGGTTCCTTCAATGGCCTTCCTGTGAATTCAGTAGCCTAATGGTTAATGCATAGGTCTGCAATGTAAAAGATAGCAGGTTCAAATCCCGTGGGTAATGCTGTTTCCTCACACCGCTAAACTTGTGGTAACTAAGTGTAATTTCTTAAGTTTCAAATTTTTGGACAAATGACCATATGAAAACATTAACTTGACAGAAGTCACGGGCCAACACAACAGCCGGTGTTAGACTGCATGTCTGAACTTCACAACATGTCAGTTTTTGTGTGTGTCTTTCTACCTTCTATAATGTTTTGTCTATCTGTCTGTCTTATCAAATTGTGCTTGGACCCCTCAATCGCCGCTTGCGGCTATATTTATTTATATATTTAGCAGAAAATGTATTTTTTAACAAACATGGCCTTTTCATAAGAATGTTTGCAGCGAATGTGTAACCTACTTTCAATAGGAATGTTTACATGCAAATTGATCTATGCTTTGCACGGCAAAAGATTTATCAGATGCTGATAGACTGGCAATATGACACCAGTGTTTTGGGAACAAAGAGCACTGTGCTGTCAGGATACACATATTCAATCACTCATGAGGCTGAATCAGCTGAGTAAGCTTGTGTGTAGCAAGAGCGAACGTCACTATGAGCAGTGACGTCATCCTCAGAGATTCCTGAAAGCCAGGTAAAACATGCCAAGAAAAGCAGATGTTTTTGTCTGAGAACTGTTATAAAACTGTTAGAGAAGGAAGGAGCAAGGGTACAGTGTGATCTTTATCAGTGCAATATCATCAGCCTCTCTACAATAGAATACTGTTGATGTCCATTCTATTTATATTTTTGTACAGTGGAAAATGTTTTTGTAATCATTGGATAAAAAGTGTGTATACAAGCCTATTTAAATAAAGTATTTTTTTGTAATATACACGTGCATCAGTGATGTAATGAGTGGGAGAAACAGGGGAATGGGGTGAAGGCTACAGGAAATGGGGCACGTAGTCCAAGTTAATGTATAACGTCATTGTGGGTGTCCGTCTCTTGAAGGACAATGATGCTCTGGCACATTCATGGTTCATGTGTGGGAGGTGTTTTTCCAATGTCATCAGTTTACCATTAACTTATCGTGTTACTTTTTTCTGAGAAAAGCCCATGCAATGGCAACTATAGTGCAATGAAATGACTCACATACACATCTGTAAATCCTGCAACAATCGAAAACAAATCCAAGTGTTTCGATATCATTTAATAAAAAATAATAAAAACACACCCATTTACATGAACGAAAACAATGGCATTCGGTCACACTTCATTTGGATAGTCCACTGTTGATACTCAACTTAAAGTGATTGATTATAAAGCAATGTGACTGAAAAGTCACATTATAGTTAAGTGATACTAAGAATTGTGTGAAAAGTAGTCTATAGATATTCAATGTCTAGGTGAATCTTAGGGTTTGGGTTAATGATAGAAATAGAGTCAGGTTAGGGTTGGGTTTAGGTTTAAAAATGGGGTCAGGCTTAGGGTTTCATAGTCTGTGGAGATGCACCAATTAGACAAGTAACACTTTGTTGAACATCTACCTGATAGTTAGTTGAGTATCAGCATTGGACTATCCAATGTGTTACATGGAATTCTTACATTATTTGGTTTGTTTCAGTGAAATAAAACACAGTATGAATTGAAACAATATGAGCATGGATTCGAGAATTTTAATTTTAAGTGTAATGAAGATACTGACAAGTACGGTTTAGCATGGGCATCAAATGGATGTTAATTTAATAGAACGATCATACGACTTTTATTTATTCTAAAAAAATCAACATGTTCAATTTAGTGGGCCTTTATTCTAGTAGTCGTACAATATAAGCCCTAACGACCACAAATTCTGTTTTACTCTTATGTGTGTGCTTATTGTAAATCCTGCATACTGCTTAGCACTTAACAGACACACACACAGACGTACACACACACACACACACACACACACACACACACAGACGTACACACACACACACACACACACACACACACACACACACACACAGACGTACACACACACACACACACACACACACACACACACAGAGTTAACTGTTGAACCACTTGTTTCTTTTCATAGTGGTAGTCTTGTCGCTGTTAGCCATCAGTTTCCTCTTGTACTGCTCCACCAGGCTGTCGAAGCGGTCTTCCTCTCTGCTCCTGAAATGCCTCTTTGTTGGTTTAAACTTCTGAAAAACAAAGACAGAGTAGTATAACAGGGCAGCTCTAATGTGGTTCATATTCTTTCCAGGACATTTTGATCACACTGTACATGTATTATCGTTAACAAAAAGTACTTTCATTTAAATTTGCATGCAGTGGTGCTGCTTCAAACAAAAAACAAACCAAGTTTTTCAAACAGATGGCAGAGCTAGTAGGAAAAACACTAGTGAGGTACACATTCATCTCCCACTTGTAGATTTCTATCCAAACAACACATTTTTATATTGTCAGTAACCCAAATCAAAATATCCATTTTATCCATCTGTTATCAGTTCATGATGATGTTAGCTTTGTTGCCTTGTCGATATTTGTCTGTCTCCACTATCAACAGACTGTGAAAAGGGCTAAGAATTCATAACAGGCATAAAGAGAGGCTGGTAGCGATGCTATCCAGTCAGCTGCACCCTGTACTCAGATGGCCTGTGTCTATTATTAATGTGGCGGCACATAATAACATTTTCCTATAAGAAATATTCACATGTACTGTATCTGGTGATGTGAATCAATCTGAAGAAATCATTGATATAAAGAGTAAACCATGGGATTACTTGTTTTTTATTTATTTTTTACTCAAAAAAACCCCAGCTCTGATGAATACTTGATTACTTCTGATTGGCTGAGAGGAGTTTTTTTTATATGCCTATATTTCTGAAACAGAGCTGACAAAGTGTAACCACCATTTTAAATTAATATTTCTATTGCTTTTGATCTTGTCAAGTCCTTACTTGTGTTGTTGTAATTCCAATGTAATTTCACTTGGTGGAGCCAAAGCATCAAATTTTATATTGACTACACAAATGGGTAATGCATGGATGTGCTGTGCCTTCGGTAAAACTGTAAAATTGTTAAAACGCTTAAACAGTTTTGTGTTTCGCTTTGGTCCAGTCCATTTTTGTACCTTTATATCAGGCCAAGCTTCACCTCTGGTAATTACCAGAATGTGCAACACCTGCCAGCTTTATTTTTTATTTCGTTTTCCATTAATGTCTGGGCTTCCTAGGACTTGTGTCTCCTTTGCACTATATGATCAGGGATGTAGTAAGGACAACGCAAAAGAGTCAGAAGTGATGGGGAGAGAGCAAGAAAACAGAAATAACAATTAGAAACGAATGGAAACTGTGTGGGTAAAAAAAAAAAAACTGAAATCCTGTGGGAAAAAAACATAATCACATCCCTGATGATATGTGGTTAGGTTCACTCTTCCCAAAAACAAAAGCCACATTTAGGATACCTGTGTCACCTGCAGCAGTCTCAACTTCCTCTAATGCCATATCGGTGTCACCCTCTTTTTCTGGCACAATGCCACTAATTAGGGTTTCCCATTATTGAGGTGAGACATCCGTCAGGAGGAGAGAGCTCCAGTGTCCCCTCGCCCCCGCCAGTGACACTGAGCACAGCTTCGACCATTTTGGTTTTTAGTTTTACAAAGGGTCCGGCTCTCAGAGCTACAGCATTAACTGCTGTTGTGACATGTTGCCACTCAACAAAGTTTTTTTGGTTGGTGATACTCAAACTAATTTCTCTTTTTCATCTTGTTCCTACCTCCGCACATCCTCATGCATATCAATATTCATGAAGGGGCATTTCATTATCCATCCTTTGGTTAAAAGTATAGAGGTCTATTATCTTTCTTGCATTTCTATTTTCCAAATTAAAAGATAAAAACAGATTACATTGTGTACCTGGGTTCTGGGCTGTGTGGGTTTTTCCATCATCTGTCGTCCCTGTCGCTCTTTCCTGCTGGGTCCGGCCCGGGCCTTCTTGGGTGGTGGGGCAAGTTGCTTTCCTTTATCACGCATTCTGCACAAGACAAGAATTCACAATCTATAATGTGTTTGTTGTGTGTGCAGGTCAAATTGTTATAGATTACATATGAATATCCTCAAAATGTAGATGGTCAAATTAATTTTGGAATGTGGGTTTAACTGCTTAAGCACTGAGTGATATGCAGTGCATAGCAGACAGTAATGCATGAGTAATGCAGGAGACTAGTAAAAGGAATAATAGCACCAATAGAGTACCTGATCTTGGGTCCCCGGTGGGAGGGAAAGGGCAGAACCTTCTTCCGTTTCTTTCCATCTTCCAGGTCTACATGTTCCACCTCAGGGTTTGTCTGGAAGCCAGAGAAGTATCTGCCTTGCTTCTGGTTCTGAGGAAAAGCTGATACACACACGGTACAGAGAGGAAAGAGAGAAGAGGAGGAGTAAGAAGAGAAGAACAATGCTAACTAGAAACATATGCCTCTGGACTTCAAATTACATTCATTGATACAGCCAATGTTATGATGACACTAATATGCTTTTTCCCATACTGTCACAGTACAGTATGTTTTTCCCATTATATTTGGTTAACAGTTGAGTATGATGGGGGCACAGTAAAAGACAGACAGATCAGACAGATACATAAGTGTGCTGATACAGCACACTTGTGTATCTGATACCAGCCTGTTTTCAAAGGGTGCTTTGTATAATTGATCAATATTATAATGGTTGTCTAAGGGAAGCCCCTAAAATTAATTGATTCTAATGCAACATTTTCATTGGACTTCACCTAAGTTTGTATGCATTATTATTACCATTATTATTAATAATAGTAATATCCTGGGTCTCAATGGAGAGTTTTAGCCTCCCATGGTCTAAATACTGTTTGCTTTTCTGCCCTGCCATAAATAAAATTCTGGGGGAAACACTCAATACTACAGATTTGTTTTTGGCATGAAAATGGTCATAGATATTGAAAATTGGCACAAAATAGCAGCTATCAGCAGCTACAATCAAAGGAATATTGCTATTGTTATCAACCATATCGGTCAAAGCCTAGTGTGATGTCCAACTGCCTAATGTGTTTCTAATATTGGCAATAAACTAAAAGAAAGTGAATGGAAAGAACAAAATCATTTTCATACCTCTATCCTTCCTTGTCTGCTCTGATGGTGTTTTAGGTCCACCTTTCTTCAGGCCCGTTCCATCTCCAGGTATTCCAGGCTTCGCTCCACCTTTTAAAGGTCTATTTCTGAAAAACTCCTGGAAGAAACATGCCCACAAGAATGCTTTCCATTTAGAATGTAGCATTTTTCAGAATTAATAGAAGTTACAAGTTGTAAGTGTCGCACCTTATTTTTTTGTTGGCGCAGTTCTTTTATTTTCAGTTTCCTTCCATCCTCCAGGGAGAACTCAACAATAGGCCTCTGTAGAATGACATGAAATGCAGAGACGCTTCAGTAACACATGATTGCTGATTGACCAAGAAAGGAAAGTAAATGTTAATTAAATAACACAGTCTGCCAAACCAAATACACACCACACACAGACACCCACCAATATCGAATCTAAGGTCTAAAACTTTCAAGGATAAATAAACACAACAGCAGGGAAAATAAACATGTCCTTGACACATTTACCCCACAGATGACCACAGTACTGAAACAGTCAATTGCAGAAACCTACCTTGTGTGAGCCGAAGATGTCAGGGTTGTTGTTGAGGTGACGAAGCGCACTGAGAGCGTGCTCGTGATCCCGGAACTGGACAAAGCCATAACCCAGTGACTGTCCCAACGCCTGGCCCTTCTCCGGCTTCTTGTCATACATCACTCTACACTAGAGAGGGAAACAGGGGGACACATACTGCATGAACTAGCATGGCAACTCAACAGCACCCCTTAGTGGGCAAATAGAGATATGTCTTTAATTCTATGATGGCCTAATGCCACTTGGACAAAAACTATTTCCAGGCATGTTTAGCAAAGCTGCTATGGGCAGGAGATTGATGTCGTTAATGAAATGTCTAGCAGTGAGCCGTATTGTTTCTCACCTCAGTAATGTGGACTCCTTTGCTTCCTTTTACCGCTTGAAGGCAGAGTGCTTTTAGTTTTTTATTGTCCACTGACTTGGGCAGGTTGTGGACGCACAATCGGGTCTTTGACACAAACACATTTATGTCCCGAAGCTTGGTCCTCTTTACTTCTTCAAACTGAGGGAAGTAAGCAACACAAGATACAAGAGTCAATACAAGAGTTCTCCAAGTGTTGGTAATTGGAAAGCTAACTATTGTGGAATACAAAGCGTAGAAGGAACTCACTCTGACTCTCTTGGCCATGTCTGCTTCAGGCACGCCCTCTGCAGCTTTGGTTCCGGCACGGATCACTAAGAGAAGGTGATGCAGTCAGGAAGAGAATGAAATACAAAAGGAAGGACTCAGAGGCAATTCAAGTGGCGGTCAAGGGGTTTTCTGATTGACAGTCTGCTGATCTGCAGCAGTGTAAATACTTTAAAAAGGACATCAGCCAATTGGACTACTGGGAACTGATTTACTCTGATAGTTCAATACTGGCCCCACAAGCCAGACATGACCTTGCAAATTAATCATGGTATTGCGATTAACGTGAGGATTAACTCTTGCCTGGCTAGCAAGGCAGCTTCAGTGTATTTTCCTGAGGCAAAAATGTGAGCCATTTACATCAGGTAGCCACCACATGCATTGCATTCTTTTCATGATTGCTGGAAAAATTGCATATTTACTACCCTCTATTACTGCAGGATCTTATTTGCATTAAATCCATATAAATATATATTTTTTTCTGTTTTAAAAACTCCAAAGAAAAGCCCAGAAATGCCTTCCACAGGTTAAAAAAACAAAACAAAAACCTTAGACAATATAAAAAATTCAACAATTCAACAAATTCAAAGTGTCAGCAGGGGGGAGAGTATGGTCGCTGGAGAGGATTGAGAGAGGTGAATATAAGTGAGTGAAAGAATGTAATAGGTCATGAAGTGGGAGAGGGTTAGGGTTAGGAGAGAAGGAAAGGGAGAGGAGAGAAGTGTTGCGTTTACTCACATCCCTCCCTGGCCAGGTAGAGGTTCCTGGTGCCCGATTCTACTTTCACCTTGTTGTTCTTCAGCTTGGCAGCATCCTCCCTGCTCACTGCTGCCACGATCACCAGCTTTCTACCATCTACACGGATACCGCCGCTCTGAATCGAACACCCAACGTTACAACTTAGTAAGCAACATGAACTCATTGTATGTAACAGGACAACAGATATGAGCCAAGAGGACAGTATACGTGTACATATAAATTATAGATATATTGGAATATTTCTAATTAATGATTTAAAGTAAGAATTCATGTTAATCATGGTGCCTCTTACCTCTGCCTCATCTTGTGCTGCAGCAATGCATTTATCTGCAGCCTCTTTACTCTTAAACTGGGCAAATGCACAACCTGGCAAAATAACAAACCCAGAGATTGTTGGTCAACCTGCTTTCTGAAAACAAGTGACAGACAAAAGTTTAACTCAAAGCACCACTGACTGACCTTTTGAGTGTTCTGTGTCTGGGTGGAGAACAATCTTGATGTAGTTAAGTTCCCCGTACTTCAGGAGAATCTCCTCAAGGCCTTCTTCCTCAGTGTCAAAGGACAGGTTCCTAAATCAGCCAGAGGCACAAACAAGATCTGTGAGTGCTAGGAAACAGGTTGAGGATGAAAGGATGACCAGTTAAGAGGAGTGGAAGAGGGCAGAGTAAGGTGAATGTGAGCAGGTTTAAGAATAAAGTGAGGAGAGGAGAACTGCCAACCTGATGAAGACCGTTTTGCCCTCTTTTACATCTGAAGGGAGAGGTTTCCTTGGGGTTTTCTTACACTCTGGAGAGAGAAAGCAGTGAAGCCACCAGTGTTAAAGGCCTATTTCACTGCTGTGAATATGATGATTTATTAAAACTAGGTCACCCATGTAGTAGCAATGTGCAATTATTTTTGAAATTGGAGTCCTATGACCAGAGAAAACTGAGAAAACGGCTGTAGATTCCCCATATCGCTCTTAAGGGGGAATCCTACAACAACCAGAATGCATTGCGCACGTCACTGACTCTGACGGTGTGTTCACAATCAGTGTAGCACCAAAGACAAAGTTAGCAGAGACAAAGCAGCATTATATCTCTTTACTGAGGCTTATTTTAATTTACAAAACGTTTTTCCATGCCCGTTTTCAAAGGATCATAAAACAAACCGGCGCGCTGGAGTCAGTTACGTTATGTGAGTGCTGAACGGTGCCGCTGGATGTAGCCGCAAGTTACAGGTAAAGTTGACACAGTCGCTGTTCGCTGTTGTTCTGTATTCAGAGTTGGCAAAGTCTGATATAATATTCTGTCAGAAAACTTGTTGCAGCGCGGAGTTTTCTGTCTGTCCCCCTGACGATCGTCACCGGGCGTTCACAGGTGTTCAGCCTTCACCGGTGCAGAGCGTCTCTCTCGGCTCGCCCTGTCCTCCACACTCTGTTTTGTCTGATTCCACAGCTCTATATTCGACCTCATAAGTTGTAAAAGTGGCGCCACATCTCTGCTCCGACATTATATTGTAAAGCTAGATGTTTTTTTGTGTTAGATTCAGCTCTTCTGGATGAATCATGGAGAAACTTAGCAGCTTAGCTTAGCTTAGCTGCGGCTGAAACGTCGCTCCGGTGGTCGCTTCCTCTTCCAGACTCTGTTGTGTCTGATTCAACAGGCGATATTCGGCCTCGTATCATGAAACTAGTTTTCTCCAAATATTCTGATATTTTAAAGTATTTAGTAGTATGATATTTTAGTGTCTGCTTTTCCCTATCGCTAGCATAGCATGGGATGGGAGTGTTTTAGGAGACCCACATTTTACCGTCCTTGAAGGCACCACTACAGAAAATGCGGAAACGTAGTTTGTAGTCTAAAGCCGATCTCCAAAGTCCGCCGGATGACGCGTTTTGTGTCACCCAGCGGACTTTTGCCGGCAAATAAGCGGGGAGCTCTGGGTGCAGGCAACATGGAGGGAAGTTAAACATTGTTCATTTGCATATACTACCCATATTGTAATGATACAATGCTGGTTGAAAATCGGCGAAGTTTCCCTCTAAGAAAATCCTTATGCAAGAAAAACATAATTTTTCAAGTGCATCTCATGCAAAAATACATATATAAAAAAACAAGCAGAGAATTATACCTGATTCTTCATCATCATCATCATCATCATCATCATCATCATCCTCATCCTCATCCTCATCAAGATCATCATCGTCTGATTCAAAGCTGCTCTTGTCATCGTCTTCTCCCTCCTGGGACACAGCATCCTCCTCTTCTTCTTCTTCTTCTTCTTCTTCTTCTTCATCATCATTCTCCTCCTCCTCCTCACTGTCTTGTTCTTCACTATCATCGTCATCTTCATCTTCCAACTGGGACTCCTCCACCTGCTGCACAGCTGGTTTAGAACTGACCCTGTGGACAGGATTGGCACAAAATTGCTTTTCATTGTTTCAACAACCAGACGCATGATAACTGGTGTATACTAAATTGAGATTTGTACTTTTTCTTCTGAGGCGGTGCTGCTGCTTGTTTCTTTTCTCCTTCCTCTTCCTCAGAGTCACTTTCTGTGTGCGTTTGTTTTGCAGTTGCCTCCTCTGTCTTTTTAGGTCCTATGATGTAAACAAAACTCAAGTGTTAATTGTAATGATCTGCATCTTGATATACATATTGTCAAATGCCCACAAGGCTATAAAAAGCATTTTCTGTTGTTATATGTAGGAATCATATATGTAATTTGTTGGGGACAATAAAAAGAGATATTGTTGTTTACTCTTGAAGATGTACAATGCTGCCATTACCTGCACTGGAAGATGGTTGTGTGGCAACAAACTTGTCCTTCGGCACAGCCCAGTCAACTGCTACCTGCCGACCTGTGAATGAACAATAAGTTTATTTTTTCAAAGTGAGGCCACTTACAACAACAATGAAAAGTGTGTCTTACTAATACAATATCAGTAGAAGTGTCTCACTCACTAACCTTTGATCTCCTTCAGGTTGATAGCGTTCAGCGCTCTCCCTGCCTCAGACACGTTCTTAAATAGGACAAACGCAAATCCTCGCATCTTCCCGTCTGTACAAAGAATGGGCAAAATAAAGTAAATGTAGAAAGGAAACAATCAACCTACTCAGAGGACATGATAATCCTTTGCTCACTTTTACATCCAATGACAGTTCAAACCATTGTTTCAAAATATGTGTTGTTCATTTTTACCCGGTTTGAGGGGGATTTTGGCCTCAAGGACTGTGCCAAACTTGGCAAATGTTTGCTTCAGATCCTCCTCGGAGCACTGTGACACAACACAAACTGTAATGCACTACAGGTCAAGTAAAGAGCTATAGCCTATACCATGCCACCATGGCAGCAAGTAAGTAATTGTGACAATGTTATTAAGTCAAATTCAGAGAATGGATGAAAGGTTGCTTGTTAATTGTTACATTCTGCACCTTAAAACTGAGATTCCTGATGATGAGTCTGGCTTTCAGCATGTTTTTCCGGATTCCTTTAGCTTCCTTCTCATTTCCCTTTGGTGCTGGAGCTGGAGCTGGAGCTGGAGCTGGAGCTGGAGCTGGAGCTGGAGCGGGCTCCTTCGGTGCTAAATGCAAGACAGAGCCACGACAGGGACCTATGATTAGTTATCAAGACTTTTCACATTCACTAGTCTTATGGGGTTTACATGCATTCATACGCACCTGTTTTCTTTTTGTCATTTACTTTCCTCTTGGCCACTGACAATGATATCCTCTGTCCATCGTATTCTTTTATTTCTTTCATGGCGCGCTGTGCGTCCTCCTCCATGGCATAGGTGACATAGCCAAATCCCCGACATTTGTCTGTGCCTGGGTGTATGGACACGTATGTCAATATTAATCAGTGATTTCTGTTGCCACAGCAACCATTCATTAAGATGCCTCGATAGCTCGCTCTGTATTAATAAGCTTGTGTCGCCCTGCGTGCTCCATCTCCAGTAAACTACGTTAAGCAACACACATATTAGTTGATATTGTACAAGCTGTTTTCAGCGGCTGAATGATTACGGTTCTCACCTTTCTCGTTGACCACGAAGCATTGCTTTACAGGACCAATTTCGGAGAAAATCTCTTCAAGACGTTGATTTGAAGCCGACGTCGGCAGAGAGCGGACGAACACAGTGATCGCTGGCATGGCTCTAATGTTAGGCTTATGGCTCGGAAACAATAATTAATTCACAAGCTAAAGCGTAACTTGTTAACAGTATTGTCTTTGCAGTTCGTTTCCTAATATTCAATATAACAATCTCAACCTATTAGTGAGATGAATACATTTTTTAAAAACTGTTTAACTTCAATATCACGACCAAGTTAGATAGTCGCATGTTTACATGTGGGGGCAGCCATCTTCAGTATTCAGCGGAAGTTGTCATCGAGGCATTAGGTTTTTTTTTCTTCTTCTTCTCTGAATTACTGGCGGACACATCCACCGTTAAAGGTACATGCCGCCACCTACTGTAACAGAGCTTTACACAAACATCTACCTATTTATTTATTGGCTGATATTACATTTCCATATTTCGCTCATTCGTTGGATCCCTTTCACATTTCATTTGGGTTGTGAAGCACTTTGAGTTGCATTCGCTTGCATATACAATACATACAAATAAAGTCTGATTGATTTAAATCCACCAGTATAAATGGTCATATACTTATATAAATGTATCCTCACATGGTTATAAGTATCCAAAGTTGACACACACATTGCACCACGTCAAGTTACCATCACTTTTATTTTTCAAAACAACACACAACACACTACACAAACAACACACTATGCACACAAAATTCTGTGTGCATAGTAAGTACAAAGATTATTAAATGTTCAAGTTACAAAATAGGCACATAGGTCTACCATATGATGCAGTTTCATGTTCAAATACAGCTTTCAAAGGACATTTTTTTAGTTAAATTCCTAAACAATTGAAATTTCTAAACCAATGTAATCTGTACACAATTACAAGTCAAGCATAAACCATATGAAACATGGGCTCCTTATGCACTCATGGAGAGTAACTGGTACATAACAGTTAGTAGAATCTCAGTATTGCAAAAGTGTGAGAGTAATAAAAGGTTAGAAGTATAGAGGCATCTTTGAAAAGATCCCTATGGTTACAGCTTTGGTAATTGAGTATAATGAAATCAGGCAGCATGAATTTCCTCACAAAGTTTAGATTCAATGCGACCAATTAAGAGGGCAAAGGTAAACACAAATAAATAAAAAGGTGATCTGGGTGATGTCTTTCATCCTGCAGTGCAGCATGTTGTATGGTAAAAGGATCTGTCTCAATAAGACCGGTCTCTTTGACAATGACAGCGCCCCCCTTCTTAAGGCACAGGTTGTCTGTGTATGGTGTAATAAGCAAAAAATCATAATTGCACAGCATTTTCCATGGCTGTCTCAGTCACAAGAGTACATGAATACAACAGTGCAGCTCATCATCACAAGTTGGGTCATACTGTAAGATGCTTGATACATACAGTAGTTCTGCCATGAACTCAACCAGTATTGGAGATTCTGGAGCATCATATGGCTTTTGGTTTGTGTTTGGTAATGAATTAGTCAGTAAGGCCTTATAATAGTACTACTTTTCCTTTTAATGACTAGTGTAACAAATTATGTAAATTTCAGTAAAAATATTTCAGTTTAAAAAAAAAAAAGTTGTTACTTTTGTTATCACCCCCTCTAAACATCAAACTGAAGTAGAATTATCCCAAAACTATCTCAGCTCATTCCAAGATTCAGTTGACACATTCCCACAGTAAGTCTGCATAGATCAGAAATGGCAGAAGAGTTTACTCTCTCTGGGTGCAAGTATTCCCATCGCTTTGATTTTACTGAACAAAAGGATGAAAAGAACATTGCTACATCAACTAACTATTTGGTTTGCCTGATCATGCACAGGAGAAGAGCACCAGAGAGGTAACAGAGTTATCCCAATTTTTGAAGGTAAGAGACGATGCAGTCGTCAATTTTGGGTGTGTAACAGAAACATGTTGTAGCCTAATGAATGGTGTACCAAATTACAGGTATTACAAGTAAAACAAATTACAAGTAAAACAACAACATTACTTATTTTGAGTAACACTGAAATACAAACATTGAAATATAGCATAGACCTGGTAGAAAGACATGACACAATTAAAAAAAATATTGTCACTCGACCATCACCGATCTACAATTAAGGACAATAACTAAATTGGTTATCTCATTCACAGATACAGTATATGTATTTTGCATACTAATATTTTCCCTACAAACAAAAGGAAGAAGGTCTTCTTCAGGGCTTTAAAGCCCTGAAGAAGACCTATAGTGGTTGAAACATGTTGGCTTTTTTAATGATTTAGCCACTACAATAAAGGCTTTTTAAATATTTTCTTCCTCATGGTTATATTCTTATATTTGGAGTGCCTGGATTGTCCTTTTGTTTGTAGCACTCTTTTTTTCCCCGTTTTCCAAGAGCACCCGATACATTTATGATCCCAGTTTGACAATATAGAGCAACCAGTCATTTCCTTATTTATAATATTTTCCCGTATCAGATCTACAGAATGCTTAACTAACCCTAACCCTTGTCACAAAATGTACCTAGGGATGCTCTTGATTTGGATAGTTTACGCCTATAACCCTATAAACTAGAATTACCACACTGATACTGATCTATTCATCTATAATATTTCATGCATCCATGTAAGGATGACAAGTTGCAGTGCACTTCCATCAAAAGAATCATTAAATCCTTACTTTAAGTCCACTGAGTAAGTAAATGAGGTTGTGCATTGGTGGAGTTAATATGGAGCATTTTGGTTGTAAAAGGTAGAATATGTTCATGACAGCTAACAGCTGATGGATATGACTCACATTTTCTGCTTCACAAAACATGTTTGTCAGTATTTTCTCAGTATTTAAAATAAAAAAAAATCATTTGATTTCAACTGCAATAGGAAACTAGAAATTGAATAGTTTTCTTAACATTGATTGTGACACATTCAATGACGAATGCTGGCTAGCTGTACATGTGACATGTCAGTATTCATTTCCCTGAGTGTTAACTATAGCAGTGCCAATCTGAGAACTTTAAATGTGCAACTTAAATATTCAGTTTACATTATGTATGGCTTTTAAGGCATTTAGTCTACGTTCCCATCCAGAGTGACTTAGTGAAAGCAACGATTCAATAAGCTTAATTTCATAGTTGACTCACATTACAAGCAACCAACAGTTCGGAGTGAAGGGCTCAACAGTGCCTCAACAATACATGTAACAAATATTCCTGTGAGTGACACGAAAAACAATGAGGATTTTTGTTTTCTCCAAATAATCAAGACAAGGCCATTTTTAGAGGAAGTAAAAAAGAGGAAATTCAGAATAGATTATTCACTTAGCAAAATCCAGTAAAATCCAGTTTCCTATGTCGTATAGTTAAAGCGTTAATCCTCAAGTTCCTTGTTTTTCCTTTTGGAAACATCTTTGGTGTTAAGTGGTCATTGATTTTTCCCTGGAAAGACCTCTCTGACACCAAATGTAAATGCAAAAGTTGTATTAGCTATAGAGAGTAATAAAACGGACATATAATTAGATTTTTAAAAAGTCACAGATGATTAATTTAAAAATATTATTAAATATGTTTTTCCACAGATAATTGCCACTGCTACCTTAGTCACATCTTGGCCTTTAGAGGGGTGATGCTGAGGGTCTGGAGGAACGTGTCCAGGGTGCTCAGATACTCTTGCGGGTGCCTCTTCATGTGACCCGCATGTGTTGAATCATCCCACTTCTTTGCCGTGACGTCCATCCCACGTTCCCGCCACAAGTCGATCAGCTCCTCCATAGCTCGTGGGTCGGTCATCGGATCGTTCTCGCAAAAGAAGAACAGTGCAGGCGCAGTGATGGGAGTGTTACGGAACACATCGATGCTCATGTTAAAGTAATCCACCGTTTGCTGTTTGAAGATTCCAAAGTATGCCAGGCTGACTTGTTTCACCAGTTTCTCCCAGTTAGGAAATACAGTCTTACCTAGACCTGGGCAGAGAGGAGAAGAACCACACTTACCATAAGACAAATCATTCACTCCTAACTGAATTCAGCATTTCATGCAAGAATATAGAATCATTTTGAATCCAGTCAGCATGATGGTGCATACTTTATAAAGTGAAATAACTGAATGTGTGAAATCATGTCAATCATTTAACCAACCTATAGCCATCTTCTCTAGGGAGCCCACCACCAAGCTATCATAGACATGGCCTCTGATCCTCTGTGTGAGCCCCTGGTATTTCTGCGTGTCCCGGGACACGTGCACCAGCAGCTGGGCAAATGTGTAGCCACCAACAGAGAAGGCATGCACAAGCAGTGGGCGTGACACAAAGTGCTCACTCTGGAGCACCTCCAGCACCCTCTCTCCATATTCCAGCCCCCAGCGTGGCCACAGGAACTCTTTCACCTGCCGTGAGGAAGACAAAGAAAAGGATAAAGCACTACTCTCCATTTGCTTGTCGATGTGATGTGAAAGACTTGAAGTCAAGCAGCTTAGAGGTGCGTAGAGCATAGTGCGTTGATCCTCTAATGCAAGCCCCAGTGAAGCTAGATGATCATGAACGCAAGTGCTGTACAATAAAGACGCAAAACCATGTTCAAAAAGGCCAAAAAGCCAAAAACCACAGATTCAGTAATTAACTGTGACAAATCCATAACTGTTAACCTAAACCATTATGAACATTTTCAAGTAAAATATGTCAGCCCTACACCCACATAAGCATGCATGCACACACACACATACTGGCTTTGTATTGCCATAGGCTTCATTTTGACCTACTGAGCTAATTGTAAGAGGACTAGTTATTTTTGTGGCTGAGCCAGCCTTGTCTATGCTTGGATCTTATCACAGTTTGAATTGTGGTTCTCTGATTCTATTTTTAATAAGAACTACTTAGTTTGCATCGTATGACATGAACAGGCAAACTCCCACTTCACTCACATGATCAGATATGCTAACAGAGAGTGAAGTAAAATAGAGAATTATCTCACTTTCAAACGTTCCAGTAGTCCACTACATCTAATAGCTAACTTAATGGGAGATCATCCACAGCTGGGAAAATGGGTTAAAAAGTAAGGGAGAAATAGCAGCGTTAGCATATAATATATAACTCATAATAAAAAAATATATAGTCTGTCAGTATCAAAATAACAAACTATTTAGGCTAAAGGTTAGTTAATTTTCCAAAGTTTATTTACCAGAAGTGGCTGATTGGCTGAAGCATTCAAGACAACCACTGAATAATCCAGCTATATACATGTTTTAAACTAAAAAAAAAAAAAAGTCCCCAGTCCCCAATATCAGTTTTGATCTGGTGATTTGTGCAGCCTCAGATTTATGCTCTCCTTACCTCACTCTCCACCATGAGCACATCAAAGCCAGTGCGGAAGTAGATTTCACAATACTTGGACACAGCTTGGGGCCGTGAACCCAGCCATGGCAGCATCAGCAGAAGGGGTTTGGTGTGCACAGGGGCTGGGGTCTGATGTGCTGACTCATTCAGGTAGAGAGTGATGTTCTTACTGAGGCGCTGGGTAGTAATGCCTCTGCTGATGATGACTGCCTGGGCCAGCATAGTGACAGCTACAGGAGACCCACTGGGGGCAAGAAGGCACTGGTGAGAGGATCTGCAGAAAAGGAAAAAACAAGAATACAGAGCTGAATGACACCAGGTGCAAAAATGATCCCCAGTTTGTCCATGCTAAAGCATCTGGGAGAATTGAGATCAATGTTAGCATTAGTCAAAGCACTCTGAGTTATGATAACTAGTTGCCTTGTTATTTGACTCTTCGACCCGCCTACATCTGTTGGGATGTCTAGCTCGCTCGGCTTGATGTTTTACAGGCGTCGACCAAAACAGACCGGCCAGGTAACCACGGTGACAACGGAATTTCGTTAACCAAACCTGCTGTTACTTTATTGCAGCCAGTGTTGGTACTTGTCAGAGATGCAGATGGTCTTTAAATCCCCGAGCACATTGTCGACAGTGAGTGAAGTTATCTGTAAACAAAACAGGTTGGTGATGAATCGACCTTTCACCTGCTTTCTTCTTCTTCTTCTTCTTGTATTTACTTATGGCGGTTGGCACACAATGTAAAAGGGCGCATTACTGCCACCCACCGACCTGGAGTGCAGCCTAGGGATTTACACTCATACACACATCATAAAATATTATTTAAAAAATAAATGTTGTTAAAACGATCAAATGAATCAAATATAATCAAATATTTTTTTTATTCGTGTATTTATTTATTTATTTATTTATTTATTTATTTATTTATTTATTTAGAGAGAGAGAGAGAGAGAGAGAGAGAGAGAGAGAGAGATCGCAACAACAAAAAAAGAAAATATTCAAGAAATAGGCTAGTTGTGAAATAGTCGCAATGCTACGTAAACATGTGAATGTTTGGGCTGGACTGCATCCCTCTGATCTGGCTCTGTGCTGGCTCACTTCTGCTGGTTGTTGCTCCATGGAAGCATGGATAGATTATCTAAGGTCCCCGGAGCAGGCACTTTGTTATTTGTTTGCTTGCTAGTGTATTTTTGTTTATTACATTTTTTTAATCATGTGTTTATTTGTCCAGCAAAGAAACAAGTGAATTTCCTCAGGGTTTACTTTTTACCTAACATTGTTGACAATAAACAGGCTGTAGATGGAGCAGTTTCCATTAAAAACAGAAACAGACACACACACACACACACACACACACACACACACACACACACACACACACACAAGAGGTGTAACAAGGGAAAAGGTGGCTCAAAAAAGTTATGTTTAATATAATTTAATAGGCTTTCCTAACATGGCCATATGTGCTTAGTTGGCTCATCACATTATTAGTTTGCTTATATAACTTTACTCCCACTCCACCCCTCCCCTTGCCCTAACAAGTCTTTGTCTTGTCTTTGTTTTTGCCACTGTGCCCCTGTTTGCTAAGTTGTGCAGCCTTGTTTCTGTGTCTTGTCCTGACTGTCCACATTTCCAGCTGGACCCCAGTCCCTGCTGACTCTGTCTTGTTGGAGGATGACTTGTGTAAACAGAGACCAGTTGCCCAATGACTTTGGATAGCAAGTGTGAGGCGGCAATAATTTGGCCCTGTCCCTCACTGAGCTCATATGTTTGGCCTGCCATTGTTCCTTTCCAGTCCCCTTAGTTACGGCTGGGTTGGTGCTTTCCTGTGTCCTCATCGGACAGCGGGTTGATCACGCCCCTCGGGAAGTTCCTATCTTCACTATTGACTGTCTAAATAGTCTGAAATGGCCTCCTCTCTCTTCCTTCATCTGTGCTGATGTGAATGAATGATGAGCGGAGGCATTTTTACCCTGTGAGCAGAAACTGATGCACAATGCACAGACAAGATGAGATTTAGGAGACTGTTGGTAAACCGCTCCATTCATTATTGCCCTAAAGCTAATGCATTGCTGTCAGAGCCACACATTAGGCTGGACATGCTGAAGCAGATTTTGTGTTTTCATTATTAGTGTACACTGTCATGTTTTATTATTATAAATATGTATTTGAAAAATGTGTGGGGAGTTAATATGATGCTGTGCACTGTTTTTGCTGTTGTTGTTGTTTTTTCTTTAGATAGTAGTGTATCCAATTTGACACAATGCTTGCAATAATATTCCTGGCTTCATGACTTCTAACTCAGCATTGGGTACTGAAGAGTTTACAAGCACATAACATGAGATTATGCTTCAGACTCTGCTGTGACTCTAAATGCATCTGAAGGTATGTGGATCAGTGTCTATTTTAGAAGCATCCAAGGGAATTGAATTAGGCCATGAGGCTGCTGGATTTCCCCCACTGGGTTAAAAAAAAAAAAAAAAGCATCTGAGCAACCTGATAACATTGGAAGGAGGATAGTAAAGAGAGAGAGTAACACAGCATCGTCAAAGAGTGATCGCTGCTGTCACAGCCTTTAGCCACCATAATTGGCATGGCTGCAGGGTCATGTGAATGACAATCAAGGACTTTAGGTCAGCAATTCCTCACTGAAACAGTGCATCCACTCTAACATCAGAGGCATGTACACATGGACACAAGTAACCACTATCATGCATTATGCATTACACATGCACATATGCATTTACATTTACAGTGAATTGCATTATGCCTGTAACAATATTTGGTATATTCTGTTCAAAGAGAACATTCTGAATTGTTTTTTGGATTTAACATCATGTTCTGGCACATTTCAAAATGAGCTACTGGTTTGATATTTACTTTGAAAGGGAGGCAGGGCACAGCACCAGCTGTAAATTACACTCAATACCATATATTGATCTGTTCGTTAGTTCAGTGCAGGGTACTGCCTGCCTGCTGGTTGATGAGCCTGAGCCTTCGTCCCTATGACATATTTATGCTCTTTTCTTCCCTTCCTTTCCCTTCTCTCTCTTCTCTTCTCTTCCCCCCACCTCTCCACTGTGTATGTGGGTCTGTGTAGTGCCCCATTTTTGGGGCACTACACTCTGGCTGCCATCCCATAACACTGCCAACTCCAATAATCAATTTCCCCAGTGAGATGTAACCACAAGAACTCTGCATCCATATTGCACATCACATCATACATCATACATCTTACATCATACATCACACATATCAGAGAGAATGTATGTGTGTGGGTGAAAGAAAGAGAGCAATAAGGAGGCAATCATGAAAGGAGTTCCTATGCAAATATGAAAGAGATGATACTGAGTGTGATTCATGCGATGCCACAGCAGTAGAATGGGATCCCGCACGCAGACAAACGGGAAAACTCACTGGCGGATCTGTGCAGCGGCAGAGTGTGGGACAGTGGGGGTTGTCTGGAGGAGGTGGGGTCTGTCCCATGTGTCGGCTGTCTGATGGAGAGAAGAGGGGCACCGCACAGTGAGTATGAAAGGACACAGAGTGCTACGCAGAGAGACTGCAGGCATGCAGCAACACAGAGCAGCATATGTGTTTAAACTTGAGAGAGGCTGCAGCAGAGTAGGCTACTGATGAGGCGAGAGCGCTGAAACGAGACGGACTGGAGGGAAGAGAGAAGCAAGAAGCGTAAGACTCTGCTTTTCTGCTCTTATGTGTCTTTGGGTGCTTTTTTTTATTTATGTGACTGTGTACTCTTATGTTTGTGATGTGTGTTACTCTTATGTTTGTGATGTGTGTGTGTGTGTGTGTGTGTGTGTGTGTGTGTGTGTGTGTGTGTGTGTGAAATTGGACTTTGGTCTAGGGTAAAGAGTAAAGGAAAGCATGACAAATTTTTTTAAGAAAATTCAGTAATGACCTCAATTGAATGTTTATTCTACAGTACATTTTTGTCCTCACCCCACATAGAGATGCCAGCAATTTATAACAATATGTTTGATTGTGGTTGTGCTTATTGTGACTTGAACATGATTTATTCTCCAGGTGCGTTAAGCATGAGATCTCCTGAGACCTGAGGTCACAGATACGTCAGCCATGTGATTGGACAATCCCCTCACAACCTACAGCATGTGACTTTGCAGAGGAGCGCACAAGACCCCCACCATGCTCTCTTTGTGGAATCTCTATCTTCTCCTCTCCCTCTCCTTGCCTCTCTCACTTCATGTTGTAGTCTTAACCGGAGAAAATGTCAAGGAAACCCCACAGCCAGACACTGACACAGTGGCGCAACATCTCACACCGCCCTCCCAAAGTCCTCACAGACCCAGTTCAGCACCTGTGCATCCTGTGTTTGTACCCAAGATGACTGACTTCCTGGCTCTGCCTTTGAGTTGGCCCTTACCATCACCTGACGAAACTGACAGGCAAGGGGTCATCGGGGAATATGCTGATATACAGGAGGGTACGGAGATGTCTCTTTTGTATCCTAGTGAAAAATGGTTCATGACATCCAGTCCCACAGACAGTGCTACAGAGGTTGCTACTTCCAAAGAGAATGCCACACTAATAGGGTCTTCATCAGCAGGTGTATCACCAAAAACTACCCAGGAACAAGCACTTCAGTATGGGCCAGCGGAGGGCAGTACCTGGGACACGCATGGTGCTACACCGCACCCTGCACAGACCGGAGAGAATCAGCCAACTTCCCCAGCCAAGGAGAACAAGACTAATGATAGCCAATTACCTGTTCTTCGGTTTGGCCCTCTTCCATCAGACAGTCCAGACTTGGACACCTCTCCAGCGCTGTCTACTGGACCTGGGCCCAGTCATGAGCACCCTACTCCTCCACTAGCCACTGGCAGTTGGGGATGGACCACAGGCCCCTCTGTTACCCCACAGGGAAAGATACAGGAGGGGACTGACCTAATGGAAGACACTGGAGATGGGTTATATGAGTTTACAGATCATATGATACATAGAGGAGCTGTTGGCACAGTGGCAGAGAAAGGTAAGAGTCCCATGAATTTTTCTTGGTTTGGAGAATCCATAATTTCACAAACGCTACACTTTGTTGTTGTTGTTGTTAATGTTCACTTTGTTGTTATGAATGCTAGGATTCTGGTTTTGTTGGCAGTGTTTTATTTGATTCAGAATTTTAGTTTAGCTTTAATTCTGTTTATTTAAAAAAACTGCAAGACTCCAAGTCTATGTGTCACTGCAGAGTTTGTGATATGTATTCTGCTGGCAAACACAGTTGTTTTACATTCACAGAGTGGTTTGCATCACTTCACTCCCCTAAGCTTTCATTCTCCTCCCAAATATCTCTCTCAGTCTCCTCTATGCCTCTCCCCTATCTTTGTCTCTCAATCCTTATATTGTGTATTCTCCCACTTAATCCTCCATTTTCTCTTTTAACATAGAAAAGAAACATTGCATTCCCATTGCAGTCCATGTGCATTAGCTACCAAGAAAAGACTATTGGACTGGTGGACTGGACCATTGGATAACATGACGCACATACACACACCTGCATACATATACTGTATACACACTCACACACACACATGCATACAGACACTTGTCAAAGCGAATGATGTGTTGTGTCCATGAGCATGGGGGAGACTGACAGAACTGTGTTAAAAATGTCAACCAGCTCTGGCTGCCTGCACATTTAGTACCATGGTGGTCTGGTGCAGGTAGGGTTCAGACCTAAGGCTCTAACACAGTTTTTTAGCCCAGGACCCAAATTCAGATGAATAACTTTGCGATTGACACCAAAGATCATCAAAAACTGCTAGTGCTTTTGTCACAAGGCGTTGTACTGCAGATCGACCCATGAATAGAGCTACCTTTTTAATCTTTTTAGTCTTAACCTATAGTTTAAGAAACACTTTGTTTACGGTTGCGGCACTGACACAACCACTTCTACCACTGGGAGACCAGAAATAGGGCAGATTCAATTTTTAACCAGTAGGTTCCCTGATTTGATTTTGGTTCTATACAGCAGCTGTGTTATTACTCTGGATATCTTTCCACCTTGAGAATAAGATGCCTACATTATTTATTGGTTACACAATCGCAGTCACATATGGAGGTTACGCATTAACTGCTTCTGCTATTCCTTTTTAAAAATGATGCAACATTACTGATGGCAAAGCACCACTTGACCATGCTTATTAATAGTCACACAAAATGAGAGCAGGAAGGAGGTCAATACTAGCTAATCTACACACATCTCTCTCTCTCTCTCTCTCTCTCTCTCTCATGGACACACACCCACCCACCCACACACACACACACACACACACACACTCACTCACTTGCTCCTGCTCTCACTCTCTCTGTGACCCAGTTAGAGATTCCCAGTTTCAAGCCTGCTCTGTTTTATTATGGATTAACTCATTTCACACACTGCAGTTTCTCCCTCACTCTCTTTTTATACAGTATACTAAGTTTGTTGGCATAGACAATATACTTTGACCTACATTTATTCTTAAGATTCTTCAGTTGTTTTGAAAAGGTAAATCAATGTGATCATTATCATAATTGATAATAGACAACACAAGACCAAGATTGTTCTGTAATAAGGTTATGTGTGCCTAGTAGAAATAGAAAGTAGAAATGTCATGCTTCAACATCAGTATACACAATAGCAAATTCTGTCCATTCTGTCCGCAGAGTTTGCACCACATAAAAAGCATAAAACCTCTTTAAAATACTATATTTTCTTATCAAATGTTTGAAAACATTAATAATAAAACATGATACAATATCTCAAAGATCTTAGTAAGTCTTAAACTATTCAGTGAGCATCAAACTCACTCTTTAGGTATATTCTTTTCTGCATTTTCTAGCTCATTAAAAGGAACAGGATTAATAGTTTAGTATTTTAAATTCTGTCTTTTGTTTGTTGATAATCTATGAAACAGACAGATTGTTAATGTGTTGTTTTATGGTATTTGTTTTACAGATGGATCCCCAGAGGAGGGGCAGCAGGGCTCAAAGACCAGTGGTGCACTCTCTCTCCCAGACTGTAACCCGGAACCTAGTGCCACACCCTGCAAAATCTCAAACCAGTCCTGGACTCCCATCTACCCAGATGATTTCACATCCAATGAATCCCTGCATCCCTCGCTGGCCTTCAGCCCGCCCCTCTTCGTCCCTCTGTATTCTGACTGGAACTCTGCTCTTGCTACATGGGGGTTGGCCTGGGAAGCACACATCTATGGCCTGGGATCTGTCTTCACTGTGTTTGGCCTAATCTCTGTTGTCTGCTTGTTAGGCCTGCCCCTGCGTTGCCCCCCAGGAGGCCCCTGCTTCACCCTGCTGCACCTGTTCCTCCTGGCATTTGCAGGGATCCGAGCTTTCTGTCTGCTTTATGATGCCTATAGTCACCAAGACCGTCTTCCCCCTCTGGGCTCTCTCCTCCTCTCTGAGCTGCCCTTCCCCTGCTTGACCTCAGCCTTCTCCCTGGCCTTCGTCCTTCTTTCCCTGCGCTCACGCACGCGTCTGTCTCTCCCACTCTCCCTTTCCACCTCCTTCTCAGCCATGCCCAGACCCTGCCTATTACTCTGTATGTCCCTGCTGCACTTTGGGGTCTCTCTGGGGTGTGTCGGCCTACTCCAGCTCCTACACAGCCTCCCTGCCCTTCTCCTCCTCTTCCCTCAGGGCCTGTTTGTGTGCCTCTCCATCTTTCTCTCATGCTCCTACCTCATCTTCTACTGCTTCATACGAGCTGACACCAAACACATCTACCGGCTGAATGACAACGGAGAGAGCGGAGGTTCCCCTGAGGTGATGCGACCTGCAAGTTGCCCATTTGCCAAGGTGGAGGACTGGGGCAGGGCAGCAGGTGCCGGAGTAGGGGCTTCGCTGTGTTTGTTAGGGTGCGGAGGGCTACAGCTCTATGGGATCCTGCACACCCTTGGTCTGGGTGGGGTCAATGGCTATGGCTTCCAGCCCTGGCCCTGGTGGGGCTACCAGGTAGGCTGCCGGCTCTGTGAGGTGGGTGTGTGTCTGGGCCTGTCACTCATTGCCGCACAGCCACTATTCTGTCACACGAACTCCTCCATCAGGACTATCGCTCATCCCCGGCCAGGATCCTGGTCCCGCCTATCCTGCGGCTCCCCCTCAAGAGGGCCAACGCTGCCCTCAGAGGAGGAAGTAAATTCTCCTGGCCTCCCCTCCCACTATTCCTGGTCCCAGGGCAAGCAGGAAAAGCTGGTGGTCTGTGAGGTCATCACTAAGGGACAGTCAGAGGCTCTTCCTCTTTGCTCAATGGTGGACCCCCCTCGAAATGGACTAGAGTCTGCCCCCCGTCCCAGCCAAACCCGGATCTCTTTTCTCCCACTGCCTACACCCCCTAGCCCACCACATAAGGCTAAAAGTGGGGTTGAGTCCTCACTAGATAGCCTGGGTCTGGACACTGACTCTACTGCGGACCTGCGCCCCCCATCTCCCATAGACCTGTCCCGCAGCATCGACCAGGCCCTGTTCAGTGAAGCTCTGTTCTCCCACAGTCTCTTTGGTCTACCAAGGCCGCTCCACGCCTCTTCCAGCCTTTCCTTGAGCTCTCCTAGCCAAGGTACCTCACAGCAAGGCCCCAGCTCCGTGGAGACTGTCCTTTACCGAACCTCTTCCTGTGGAGACATGGATCAAGAGAACCCCCTGTCCAACTCAAGACCCTCCCAGGCACATGGCTCTCTCAAGTCTCCATCATCTCCGGAGCAGTGGAGTTGGAAAGGGAGTAACTCTGGCTCATTGTGCCAAACTTCCCTGAGTAGCTCATCCCAGGGCCTGTGCTGCAGTTCCAGGGAGACGGGGAAGATGCGCTCTCATCCCTGGACCAACAAAGGGCAAACCTTTGCCCAGAGCAGTCTTCCACGGGCAATCCCCCACCTGCCTTACCACAGGCGTTACCGAACCCTGAGCTTAGCCTCCCAGGACAGCCAGGGATTTGGCCGGCTGGCAGGGACTGAACACCTGAGTGAAAGCAAACAGCTGGAACAGGATCTGGCCGTACAGGCAGAGTTTATCAGCGTCTGCAGACAAATTGATGCTCTGAGTGTTTGCAGTGACACCATTGAACTGTAGGAGGCTGTAAAGGTCCAGTTCTGGTTGGAATGAACATAGCATTGTAAAAATACAGAAAATAGTAGATGCAGATAAAGTTCAGAGGGAGAAATTAAATGTACATCATACTAGATATACAGATGAAAATAATTAACTGAATTAATGTAAAGTACAAACTGAATGGACAGTGATATTTATTGATACACAATGCAAAACCAACTCATAATTTTTAATACTGTACATATACACAACATTCAAAATGAGATTTCAAAGCTGACTTCATTATCATCACACCATTTTCAGCGTCTTCTTTATGCTTTCCTCTCTGCAGTAATATTTCTGTTTTTAGAATATTATGACAGGCTCATCAATGCTTATTGCTACCTGCTGGGTAACATTTAAGTAAATGCTCATCTGAGTGAGACGGTCATGAACGTCAAGGACCAGATGACTATTGCTTAAAGAGTATAAATCCTATCAAAAAATGGTCTCAAGCAGCAGTGTTAATACTGAACATTTTGATATTTGAGGTGATCCTGCTGCATGAAGCTCCAGGAGATTATGAAAGGAATATAAAGGAGAACACGCCTCAGTGGCTTAGGGACAAACAATATGGGCTAAAACAAAGTTGTATTATACATTTTCTATCTATGCACCCCAGATGTTTTTTAATCATGAATCTTTGTGCTCATTTCAAAATGTCTCCCCACCTGACCACCAGCAGTCAAATATTGACAGTATCCTTCAGTTTGTACAAAGGAGATGGTCGAGAGGACTTGGGTCAGTAATCCACATTCTGCATGTATAATGTTTTTTGTGTTTGTTTTTTTGTTTGTTTGTTTTTTACAGAATTTACTTGCATACATGAATAGTGAAAACAGAAAATATGTCACATATACAGAGGTTAGACAAAAACCTTATGAGGCTCCTGCTGAGTTGTAAATATGATTGTGATTTAGGATTGTATTATCCCATTGCCAAAATAATGTACAAGACACATTTCCACCTACAGTGGTAAACAACATGAGGAAATAACAAAATCTGGTTTTGGGGATAGAACTGAAGTGACAGTCTGATTGTAGTGGCTTCTATTTTGACTCATAAAGGCATTTTTGAGAGGAGATAACTGGAGTGAGGTGAATATAGTAGTGGGTAAATGTGCACTATACTGCCATCTGTTGGTTTGATTTGGAATGAGAAAAAGTCACCTACACATAGGATTCAGGATCACCAGCAAGCATTTATGGTTTTTCCCTATATTCTTTGAGGTATAACAAAAATGTTAAAATAAAAGCCCATGTTAAAATTCTCTTTATTCCAATTCATGCAACAATATTTACAGCTAATGTAATTTTGAAGCCGTAAGGTGGATGTTGGAAGGAGACAATTTCTAGGTCAACCCCCAACTAAGAAATTATGTAACTGTCAAATACTTTTGTCAACCAATGAAATAGTCAATTTAAGTGGCAATATTGTAAAATTGCCCTCATGACATTACTGCAAAATGACCTCTTAAGAGCCTATGTTTATCAAAGACCAGTGTATGTAAATATTGCTGTAATTTAAGGTGTTTATACCTTCCCAGGAAATCATGCAAATCACATTAAAAATTGATTAACCAAAAACATCTTGTTGACTACAACTCTACAGACCAATAAATTGAGCCTGGTCAATCAGTCAAGTGACTACCTACTCCACTGACACCACAGCTCTACTCCATTGACTCACCATTTAACTTCTCAAATACTGAGCCTGAAAACAAGAAAAAAAACTATAATATCTTAGCTTATGTATTATGTACAGTCTATAGCCATGTTAATAATGATGCATCTCTACAAAGTGGGATTATGGAAGATCGAAGTGGAACCATTTGTAATTTTTATACATTTACATTTAAAAGTGAAAGGTAAAACCAAGGAATTATCCAAAATATACTTTATACTATGTATACTATACTTGGTTGTGGATACTCTGTTGTAGTACAACATAACTGTATCAACTTATTTTTACAGCACACACCTCATCACACAATCATCCTGTCCTCAAACAAATGTGTGTTTTCTACTCTAAATTAAGTAAATCCAGAATATGATTACACTTGATGTCCCCTTTAAGGCGCTCTGGTTACATATGTGTATATTTGAGTTAAGGCTTATGCTTAGCTTTAGTCCCCTCTGCACTAGCACATGCACAGATCTCACCATAAAATACAGCTGAGATACGGATTACAATACAGAAGTGACATGCAAGCTAAGCCATCAAGATTTACAGGGTGCACCCACAGCGTCCTTTTCAACGGACACACATTTCCATCATGTAACAGGCCAAATTTTTCACCCATTTGAAACACTGACGTTGAATTTGCCTAAACTAGAAAAGTAACCAGGTACTGGGGGAAATCCAATGCTGGGACACCACAGAGAAGCCAGTGAGAACATACAGTGATTGTACTACATCGAGGAGCCTTATGCACAAGCTGGCAGGCTTGTGCATAAGGCTTCCAAGAGTACAAATAATTCAAGGTACAAATAGAGTACAAAGAACGCAAATAATTCAAGGTTAGCTTACACTTATAGAGCCGGCTTTGAACATCGGCAGAGAGCTGCAGCGTTGCCAGAAGCTATTTAACTTTATTTCTTTCACTTTCCTTTTCTGAGAAAAAGACAATTGTTAAACATAAATTTAAAATGATGCCCAAGGCTGTAGCTGTCTGTATTCCTGCAAATAATATATTTTATTCAATATGTAAAATATGCAGAATATGAAAAGACTGGGCTGTACCCCTACAAGACCTCCCTGTATATTCTCCCCCGTCAGGGTGCAACTCAGAGCCAACAGGGAGACATGCCACTCAATAGCTCAGCAGTGGTAAACTGGTGCTAAAGTGTTTAATGTGTAATATTTGTGCTCGGCTGCCCATGTTACTTAGAAAGGGATCAGCAGAGCAGTTTCAACCAAGGCTAAACTGCCCTGTGTTGTCTTTGTCACCCACTACACCTTGAACAGTGGGAGAAAGAAAGATTAAGATTTCATGTAGCGTGCATTCATGTGACTCTCTTCTATGACCCTGCACATCTGATCTTTGACCTTTAGTCTCCAGATTAAAGTGTGAGTCAGATTTTAGAGTGGTGACATTGTACGGTTACAATGGCGTCCTGTTTGTAGTTTGATCACATGCGTCCGGTGTATCTGCTGGTAGCCGCTGGCGTCGGGACGTTAGGTGCTGATCGAGTGTTTCCTCTCCCTCCTGCCTCAGTAAAGCCGCTTCTCATAACTACAATTGGAAAAGAAAAAAAAAACTGTCAGCAATTCATGTACCATGTGATTACACATTAAAAACAAATGTTGGACGGAGATGAATGGATGAAAGAAGAGGATGGAGGTGTGATGACAGGATGGATGTACTTACATGGCAGAAAAGAATATCTAACATGAGAGCATGAGTAAGAAAAGGAAGAGAGAAGACAATTTGATGCTGCTAACCACAGATAAATTACATTAAATCACATTTGACAGTGGAAGGTTTCTGACAAAGGGACTGAACAGAAGTGTAGTCTAGACACACAAGACATTGCAAGTGCCTCACTTTTTATACAGTAACTGTCTCATGTTCAGAGAGGGAGGCAACACAGATGATGACAGACTCCACTGAGCCCCCACCGTCAAACGACACTCTATGCAAATAAATTAGACAGGAGCAGTAGACAACACCCATATAAACACAGACAGGAACACAAGGACACAACAAGAGCAGTCAAAGAAAAGAGGAGCACAGAGTGAGGAGAGGAATCACAGATGGGGGGAAGAGGTCAACAGAAGCCAGGGGTCAGGGGTCAGGGGTCGGGGGTCAGACTTACGAGTGGAGGCCGTGGACTCCCCCCTCCACCTGAGCAGACATGGTCCTCTTCTCAAACTTCAGCTCTCCAGAGTACATCATAGACCTGGGTCAAAGACACACAGATCAGACTAGACCAAAGCTCTTACACACACACACACACACACACACACACACACACACACAGTACACACACAGTTAAACACACACGCTTACCGCAGTATGGACAGACTCTTGGCTCCTATGTCCTGACAGCCATGTTGGATACCAGCAATGAGGTAAGGAACAAACTTATGGATGGAGCCTTTATCTTGTACTGAGCCTGAAACACCCTGAGCCACCTTCACCTTATCTCCCTCACTGGACACACACACACACACACACACACACACACACACACAGTAAGAGATATGCCATAATCAGATCATTTATATACGATTGCACATATAAATCCCACCATCCTCCCTGTTTCTCCCTCTCTACCTGAAGTAGCGTTTCTGACTGCTGTTGTTTTTCTCCATGGCGTCCAAGGAGCCCATGCCCCGGTACTTCTTCAGACGCACGCCATCCGAAAAGAAGTACTCTCCTGGAGCTTCGGTGGTTGCCGCGAGCAACGACCCCATCATCACTAAGGGTAGAAAGGTCAGAGGTCGAAGACAAGACAAAGGTAATGTGAAGTGATGACGTAAGCAAGGGCAAAAAGGCAAAGAAAGGGCTGGAAAAAAAAGATGCAAAAACGGCTTTCGTTTTGGAAAAATACTGCAATAAGAGAGGTGTAGCGGTTAGGGAGACTGTCCTGTAACTGAAAGGTTGCAGGTTCGATCCCTGCAACAGCCCATGTGTGCTGTTGAAGTGTACTTGAACAAGGCAGTGAACCCCTACTCATTGTAAATCACTGTGGAAACCTACATGACCAAAATGACTTAAATGTAAGACTTTGGGAAAACAGAAGAATAGATTGTCCTACCTGTGGAGGCTCCCAGGGCCAGAGCTTTCACCACATGTCCGACAGTCTGAATGCCTCCGTCAGCGATGACTGGCACGCCAAAACGCCGGGCGTACTCTGCCACCTTGTACACCGACGTACCTTGGGGCCGTCCACACGCCATCACTGAGATACAAGAGCATAATACTATGTGTTAAACCAGTAAAACCAGTTTGGTATTTTGTTTGCTTGTCCCCTATGCAGTCATTATCTTAAATGATCCCAGAATTTTCTAAAATATATGGGTGGCAAGGGGAAAAGTTTTTCTCTTCATCATACCTTCCTGGGTGATACAGATGGAGCCACAGCCCATTCCCACCCTTAGGGCATCCACACCAGCGTCTATCAGGTTCTTAGCCTGAGCTGCCGTCACCACTAGAGAGAGACAGAGACACACAAAAGAGTCAAACAAGGAAGAGACCGTTATGATGGGAGTTTTCACAGCACAAATGCAGAGAGAGAGAGAGAGAGAGTTGAGGAAAGGATATGAGCTCACCGTTTCCCCCAACTACCTGGAGTTCAGGGTATTTCTGTTTGATGTAGTTTATCATATTGATTTGATACACCGAGTTTCCTTGGGAGGAGTCCTGCAATTCAAGTATCCAGATGTGAGACAGTTTCAATGAGAGACAGGCTGCTGTAGTTAATACAATGATGATTACAGTCCCCATTTTATAGAATTATATAGACACACCAAAAACAGTTACATCCATCCTAACTCATTCTGGCTAGTGCAGGGAGTTGCAGATGTGCTACTACAACTTCACAGCCTAAAGCTTCACTGCAAAAAATCTCCATTTTTAACAAGTCAGTTAGTCTATTATTGAGTCCTAAAATCCTAATTTAAAACAAGTGAAAAAATCTGCCAATGGGGTTAGATAATTTAACTTGTTTCCAATGCAAATCAACTTGTTTCATAAATTAAAGAATATAATACATTTTAATTTTCTTGATATGTATTGCAGTGATCTGCCTCTGACTTGTTTCAAGATATTAACATTTCTTTCTAGAAAATTCTTGAAACAAGTGAAACCGCATTGGAAACAAGTTATCTCACCCCATTGGCAGAATTCTTCTCTTGATTTAAGAAAAATAAGATTTGAATGTTGAATATGAGACTAAATCACTTTTTAAGATGGACGTTTTTTGCAGTGTTAACCATACCACAGTGAAAACCCACCAGGACTACCACATCCACACCGGCCTGCATGAGGAGGTCCAGTCTGTACTTGTCGTCCTCCCTAGTGCCGATGGCAGCTCCACACAGCAGCTGTTTGCGGGAGTCCTTGGAGGCCAGGGGGTAATCTCTGTTCTTCTTCAGGTCAGTCCTGGCAATGATGGCCACCAGCTCATCACTGTCATTCACTATGGGGAGCTTACCTGACAGAGAGAAGGTAAAGAGAGTCAGAGTGTAAGTCTGAATGTAGAAGGAAAAGAACATCTCACTTTGATAGACTTGTTCTTAAGTAATAATCTTATATCAGTTGTCCTTGACCTCCTTTTTTATGTTTTCCTGTTGTTTCCTGCTTGCATACAGTAGCATGTTTATAGTAGCATGACCTCCTTGACAGATTTACCTTTTTTGCTGCGTTGCAGTATATCATTAGCCTCTTTTAGCGTGACACCAGCTGGTGCAACAACTAAATCTTCCCTTTTTGTCATTGCCTGGATCAAACAGAGGTGAAATTGTTTCAAACAGTGAACTTTATATATCACTATCACTATTAGGTTTATAATAGCACCATAAAATGAAGAATCTTGGATATGGCATCATGTATTTGCTTCAAAGGTTAGGATGCACATATGCTTATAAACACATGGCCATATAACACACACAATTAATACACACACCTCCTCCAGGGGTCTGTCGTGGTCCTTCTCTGAAAGGAAGTCTATATCTCTGGAGGTGACAATGCCGACCAGCTTGCTGCCCATCTTGCCCGTCTCTGTAACGGGGATCCCAGAGAAGCCATGGCGCACCTTGGCCTCAAACACGTCCCCCACTGTGTGATGGGGGCTCATCACCACTGGGTCTGTGATGAAGCCCTGCTCAAATTTCTGACAACAACAAAACCACAAATGTGGTGTGGTTAGGGGTTTGTGATGAGTTTTTTTTTTTCAAAGCAAACATCTTATTCTGAAGGAGGGCTGTCTGCGTTTCTACACTGTCCCAAATGGTTTTGTATTTCTGTTGTAAGTTGTTGTCTTTGTTGACTACCTCCATCTTACCTTGACTTTGCGCACCTCGTTGGCCTGGAACTCAGCAGTGCAGTTATGGTGGATTATTCCAATCCCGCCCATCAACTGAAACACATATAAACCAGCCAATCAGAGACAGCAGAAGAAAACAAACAAGACATGCTAAGGGAAATGTTACTGAGTACTTGTCACAATACATCATTATCAGACAGCAGGTCTGTGGAGCAGAATGGAAGTGCTTGCACCGCACTAGACTGAGTGAACCATGAGGTATGAAGTATGATAGGCTGTATTGTGGTAGCACTCACTGCCATGGCGATGGCCATGGATGACTCTGTGACTGTATCCATGGGAGATGAAATGAGAGGCGTCTTCAGAGTTATCTTCCTTGTCAACGCAGAGGTTAGATCCTGAGGATGGGGTGTATTTGGAAACAGAAACACCATTTTATGAGCTTGCAAATTGATGAACTGATGGAGCAAAAAAAATCAAAGATAGAGCCTAAGGAATCATGCTGTAACATCACTCCAAATCACTCTGAAGCTTTTTATAGTGGAGTTATTCGATAAGACCCACACAATCATGACAATACTCCAACTTTCCCACAAAGAGCGTCCCTACTCTTACAGGGTTGAAGGCGCAGCACAATGTACATACAGGACTGCACACACTGCAATCCTGTATCGCAAATAGGCAACCCATTTTGTGAATGTGTTTGTTTTTATTCTGCCATGCAATAGAACAACTTAAAAGCCATTCTGGTTACATTAGAAGCTGACTTGTTAACTTCACCTGCTGAGTGTGAGATGACGCAGGTGTGTGTCTGTTTTGAGCACCTGCTATCCAGCAATAACCCATGTGACCTCAGCAAGAAATTAATTTAATGTCCCAGCAGAGCTTACAAAGAGAAAAACAAAACAAGACAAAAAAAACAACCCGGAGCTCAACCACCCTTTACTAAAGAACACAGAAAAGAGTTAGAGATTGCAAAGCAGATGAACCTTCATTAAATAAGAGACATCCATCTATTGTTTGGACAGAGTAGAGAAGAATTAACGATAATTTATGACAAAACACAAAAAGTAACTGTGAGATTCAGTTAATACCATGTGTTTAAACAGCTAATTTTTATTATGAAGAAACTACAAAGTTGTTTCGGGGTCAAGTTGAGCCAGTTTCTCTGCCAGTCGTGAGGTGTGAGTGTGTAACCTCTCAAAGACAGCATAGTTGTAGGTTTTATAAGGTCAAGGACAAGAACACATATGTGTGTAGCCCAGAGGGATGCCATGTCAACATAAATATGCTCAAAAAATGTAGAGTAAATAAATTAAAATATGCAAAAAAATTAATCTTCACACTTCATATAGCCTGCAACTGGAGTCTTATGGGAGAGATCGGATTACAGCAGCTGTTGTCTTCATTCAACTACAGCTGTAGCAAATGAACAGGCACATGCAGATACACACACAAATACACAATATATGATATAGTGCACGCATGCAGGAAACGTTATATGTGGTCTGCGACATTTTTGACAGATACTCACCACCTCATCAGAGGTAAAGTCTATGAAACCAGGGAGGATCAAGAAGTCACTAAGAAGAGAGGAAACAGAGGCTCATCATGTGGACAGACAGCAGAATAAGAGAACATAATACCGTAGTAATGAAAAAAGCATAACATAAATTAAATTCACTATTTATTATCATTATTAGTAGTAGTACTAGTACTGTGGTACTTAAGAATTTAATGTTGTAGGAAGATAGCAACTCCCAAGAATGGACTGCAACAATATCCTTCTAAAACATAATGCTCACTACTGTTAAAACCTATAACAAGTGTATGCATTTTGACATTGTTGTCAAAAGTGAGCATTGTGTATTTGAAGAATATTGTTGCTGTCCATTCCTGGGAGTTGCTGTCTTCCTACAATGTGGAATTCTTCAGTCAAGTTTGTCTTTTTGAACAAGCACCCCTATACCAGAAAAGGCTGCTTGGCTGCACCGGTCCTGCACACTATCACAAAAATAGTATTGTAGTAGTAGTGGTGGTAATGATCACTGGCAATAACTTGTTTCGTATAGCGTCAGTAGTCTATGTGAACTGCACATATCCATTCCCACGAAGCAGCAGTTCTCTGACTTAGCTGGCAGTGAGCAGAGATAATCTGCCAGCCTTTCAACCCACTGAAAGCTAACACACTTATCCTCTGCACTCTGATAAAGCCTGCATATAGTCTCCATTAAGGAAACTACACCAACACCCACTGACACACACACACACACACACACACACACACCGACACCAGGTTCACCTCCCTTTTAATGGCAGATGTCTGTGTAACCACTCAAAGTCACCCTTGAAAGTGGTATTACTAATAATAATCCTCCACATAAAGCCCAAGCAGATTTGTCATCACTGATATGACTACCAACCATTTAATGGAAGACATTGCATAATTGTGTGCATGTGTGCTTGTGTGTGTGCACATGCATGCATGTGTGTGTGCACGTACATGTGTGCACATGCATGTGTGTCAGTGTATAAGTGACACTGTGAAATGAGTCTGTGAACTGAATCTGTGAACTTGTTTGTTCTGTTAGCATCTTACTTGTATGTGAGTCCATCACCAATAGCAAAGAGTTGTTGTGCTGTTAGTCCATCTTCAGGGACATACCCTGTCCCTCCACTGATCAAGTAGTCAGCCATGCTGCAACATGAACACATGCACGCACACACATACACACACACACAGAATGTATGATATAGTGCAGCAGGAAATATCAACTGCTCAGAGTCAGGTTTGAATACTTGGTAAGCGTGTGAACATATGGCAATACAACAGATGACTCATGCCAAATGTATGGTTCCATAGAGCTCCTGGATCTTATGTTACAGGATTTGTAGTTTTTCACTATTTTATCCAAACCCTCCATCATTGGCTGTACATGAATGAGAAGTAGCGTGCATAAATCATGGGCAAACAAAGAACACTTGTTATAGTCATTAATTATTCCTGTATCAAACTATCACTTATGCTGTGTGCAAATGCACCACCTTTTGAATAGAGGTTGTGTTGTGTTGTTGTGCTCTCAATGATCCAATTACAAATGTTGGTCTCCGAGGCAGGAAATGCTAACAAAAGAAATCTGTCCTTCTCAATGGAAACTCCTTCCAGACGTGTGTGACGGCAGTACAGCAGGTAAGAGGATTTGGTTACATCATCCTGGCTGCCCAGGTAGCTGATAACTGGGCTTTTAACAGCCCACCGCTATCGTCACTAGAAATTGAAAAAAAAATCTCAGTTGCTACAGGAGACGTTCACCAGCTATGTGTTAGTTAATTACAAAAGGCTTTGCTTAATGACTTCTGCTGAACTAATTCATGGAATGTTTGAACTGAAGGTCATGATCTCACAGCCTACACAGTCTAGTGTGAGTCCAAGGAGGATTCAAAGTATGACACTGACCTCTCTGGTTCATATCCAGCTTGGATACGTGTAGCGCTGTATCGCTGTGCTGCAGTCTCATGCCCATGCCCATGTGGACTGCCATGGGCATATGCTCCATAGGGGTGAGGCTGTTCCCCTTCTCGGTTTGAGAGGCGCGGCCGTGCCGGCTCCATGTCCCCTACAATCCTCCGGTAGTCAATCTGGTAGTTGTCTCTCTCTCCATCCCCAAACCGGTCATAACCATGACCCTCCATCTCAGGGAAATCCAGGGCTACAACCTCCAAGGGCTCCACCGCCTCACACACACACTTTAAGCACTTCTGACTTCTGACATACACTCAAACACAATCACACACCCTCACACCCAAAGTAAGTAGCAGCCAGAGTCTCCACACAGACACACGATGGGACACTCAAATTGCTTTCAAATGACAATCACTCATAAACACCTGATGCTTTGAACGCACGTTCACATGAACACCTTTCACACACACCTGACATAGCAGTGAGCTGCCTTGCCGATCTGTTTTGTCCCCAGTGCAACAAGTGACCCAAAATGGCCAAAATACAATATTGCACACTCTTTGCAGTCTCACAGATGAATGTGTCGAACAGGTGAAAATTCTCTCAGTACCGCAACGGTCCTCTCAAACATGTGGAAGCAGCAGCATCAAAAAATCCCTCAAAATAGTGTTGTTTTGCCTAGAAGTTGTTCCCATTGCAGTTTTTTCAGCTTCTCTGAGGACACATGCCTGGAGATTGAGGCCACTAAGGCCCTTGGGCAGAGGGACAGAGACGACCTGTGGATGAAGTCCACTATCTTGGCATAGCACACTTAGTTATCTCCTGGATGTTCCCCAGCTGGACGTATGCAGGGCATCAGCAGCCACCGGGGAGAGCAGTCAGGGCCTTGCTTAGGCGCTAGTGATGTATCCCCCTGGAGGCCCAGAAAGCAGTGCTGCTTGGTTATTCCCGAGGCTGGGAGCCTCTCTCCACTCTGTTCTCCCGGTGCCTGCTGAGCTTAACTCTGTTTCTGACAGTAGCAGACGTCACTCTCCCACAAAGAGGATTGGGAGCATTAATGCAGGACGGGGTGGGGTGAGATGGGGGTGTGTGTAGGGTGGAGTGAGGGAGTAGGACTGAGAAAGAGAAGGAGGGGTCAAGATGACACTTAAACACACTTTCCCTTCTGAGGATTACCACGGTGTGAAGGTGTGTTTTCGTGGCGTGTGCTCAAGGAGACAGAGCTCTAAATGAGACAAACAAAGGTCAAATCCCAGGATACTGTTTGGCATCAAGCTTCTTTCCTCTAAGACAGAGGAGAGGGAGAGAGAGAACGAGGAGAGAGACAGAGAGACAGAGAGACTGTGTGCGCGTGTGTGTATTGTGTGAAGAAAGGCCAACTTTCTAAAAGTTGAGGCCAAGAATGGATAGATTCCCAAAGCAACTGTGCTTCTCTGACCTCCCATAATAACAGTTTCTCAGTATATTACCATTAGAACGTACAGTGAGAAGCTTTGAATAAACAAAACTCACAGCTCCATTTTTAGAAAACAGTTGTTTGTATTTAATATTGTATTTAGTTACCCTGCAAGAGAACATGGAGACTGGAAGAAAGAAAAGATGGTTTGAAAGAGCAGGACATATATTCTGTAAGTAGAATGGATCTACTGTAAGTTGTTTTTTCTTTTAGTTTCAATTCGTTTGGACCGTCACTCAGTGCCAGAGCAGGGAAAGCCAAACCTGTATGTTAGACTGAGACAGGAGAGTAACTTTGTTGCCAGGGATGCCCTGACAACATCATCTGCAGGTGACTGACGGACTGACTGCTTCTGACAGTTACTGAGGGATTGAACCAGAAAAGCCTCTTACCAGTCTCTCTCTCCCTCTCTCTCTGTCTGTCTGTCTCTTTGTCTTCTCTCTCTCTCTCTGTCTCTCTCTTTGTGTCTCTCCCTCTCTCTCTCTCTGTCTGTCTGTCTCTCTCTCTCTCTGTCTGTCTGTCTCTCTCTCTCTCTCTCTCTCTCTCTGTCTCTCTCCTCCCCATCTACTGGTAGGCTGGAGAAGCAGCACCACCACCCCCCCTCCAATCCCCCTGGATTTTCACAATGGCAAAAATGTGCACGATGCACATTACAATTTACTCTGATAACTAAGCTGCAGACACTGGCACAATGCCATCACACTGCCTTGTGAACTGGAAAAAAGAATCAACTAAAAAAAAAGATAAAGAAAAGATAATGTGACGTGATAGAATTTTCTTTTAAAGTCAACCAGTATGTCAAATATGTTTATTATGAGGCACAGGATATGGCGTAATATTAAAAGAAAAAAAAAAAAAAAAATTACAAAAATACCTTGAGTTGCTGTAAAACATACTTTGCAATGGAGAAAGATAATAACAAAATACATTTTATGAATAAAATACACAGCTTTCTATTCCACAGTGATTACATTTCCTTAAAAAATAGAACAATGATAATTTTGGATTGATTAGAAGCAAGCAGTTAAGTATTTGATACCTGTCATCATTAGCCAAATGTCCAAGTAGGCTAATCATCGGCCACCTGAGGGAAGAAAATATAGTCAAATGAATACCTTTAATAACTTTGTCCAGGATCAGAGTATTATGTTTGTCACTTAAAGGAGAGTAAATCTTACCAAGCCTCTCATTAGGTACAGTTCATTTTTTATGAGGGCGTCGTAGAAGGCCGCTTTGACCTTCTGTCCTGACCGTAGTGTGTTTGTATATATCACCCTCACTTTCTCCTGGTTTGTCTCTTTAGCTTGAATCCGTGCATAGGTCTCAGGGTGGACCATGTCTCGAAGGTCATCTACTATTGCCATTACATTGGCAATGTCCTGGATTAACGTTGCCTTGTGATCATCCACGAACTTTGCTGTTTTCAAATGAAGAAGAGAGGAATCAAAGCAAGTACACTAAGGCAAACTACCAGATCTAATTGTGAATGTGACTGGTCATAAATGCCATAGCAACAGCAAGTTCATTTAGGTTCTCTCTGTTAAGATATTGAGAATGTACGCACTGCCAAAAAGCACTTTAATTCATTTTCACATCAGGTCATGGACAAAAAAACTCACCTTTATCTGTATCACTCAATTTTACAGTACTCGTAGCAACAGAATCCTGCTGTCAAAAGAAAAAAGCTATTTCAGTCTATATTATGTAATTATGCCATTGCACTATTAAAAGTATTATATGACACTCAAATCCTTATTCCTTACAAAGGACACTAAACAGATTTTCATTTTTAGGTTTCCTTTGTGACTGAATGATGTGTTGATGATAATAAAGGACGGGATGTGATGTCCATTCTCATCAAAATAATGTTGATGCAATATTTAATTGAGCAAAATGAATTAATTATCAGAGAAATCAAGGTATTCTTCATGGTGCTGGGGGCCACCTAGTACCCCCTCACACGTTGCTTTGAACTTCCTATGAGGCAAAAGTCAAAGTGCATTACCTGTTTGGAAGAACCTTTAGTTTTTGGAAAACTGGCATGATCCACTGTATCCATTGACTGTGCTGCCAAAAGAAGTAGAAGGTTCTGCATTTTGTTGTATTGTGGACAGTATGGAATAATGTATCAGATCCATATTAAACTTCATCCTGACCCACAGGTGATGTTAAAAGAGGTACCTGGTGGCTGAGCATGAAAACTGGATGGTACATGTACGTTTGATGGCAGATGATCGTCTTCTGGTTCCTGGAGAAACAGAGGATATTATAAAGACATTAGTGGGTGGAGATCAGGGAGAGAAATTAAGCAATTAAAATAGGTTAATCTAAATTATGAATCATAATTTAATAAAGTAATACAGCAATATATTTAATTTCACCAAATGAACTTATGTACCAATTTTGACAAGACTTGAGTGACAGTAGCACGAATTCTGTCCTTGTGCTTCGAGTACACATGCTCGGTCACAAGAAGGCACCCTGAAAGAAAAGCCACAATATTTAAAATACACACTGGAAATCACAATGTGCAAGAACGAACACTGCGGCTGTGTAAAGACTGCAGGTGTAGTAAGTGCTACAAAACCTGCACACTATCAAAAATGAAGGACGGAGGGTTTCTAAGTGCATAGTACAGTGTGGCAAACATTTAGGTAACCATCTATATAGCGATGGTAGCAACAGACACTCACTTTGAAAGGTAGGCCTCTCAGACGGCTTGTGGACCCAGCACTTCTTCATGAGGTCAACCAGCTCTCCTATCCCGTCTGCCTTACTCTGGTCGATTACCTCATAGGGAGGTCTGTCCCCCAGAGGGATCCGCAGTGCCACGCGACTGTAAGGGGCCGCTACATGAGATACAGTGAAGACATGCTGTACGTCCAGAACACACGGACACAGCTGTGTGTGTGTATATGTGTGTACTGCGTGTGTGTGTGTGTGTGTGTGTGTTTACAGGTTGATAAAATACTACTACCTTCCTACCCTGACTCGTATTTTAACGCTCTAATTTTGACCTCTGTCTTACACCAGAACATTTTTCCTGCAACTTCTATGAGCATGCTTTTCACAAAACATGGCTTTGCAGCAACACTGTGTTGCAGGTTTTATAGATATACATACATTATCTCTTGATTGCTCTCAAAAAAGACAGAGCAATTCATTACAGTTTCTGAGAATAGTGTTACCATTAGAAAATATAAAAAATTTAACCAGAGTAGTAGTCCCACTTTTTACTGCATGCTTGCTGAACATTTGGGGAAATGAGGCTTTGCTTGCTTTACAGGCACCAGAATTTACAAGAAATGGCCTGGTAACTAGTTGGTTGAGAGACATCAGAATTTGGTTTTAAAAATACTCATTTGGTTCTACAGTAAATCGAGTAACAATTATCTGCAACTGCTGTCGCCTTGTCCAGTTTTCATCCTCTGTAAAGTACATGCATGTGAGTCTGTGCTTCTGTGTAAACTAAAATAGTTTAATTTAGTTGTAAAGTGATAAAGCATAGAAGCAAACAATATAAAAATCGGTGACAAAAGAGAAAATATGATAAGAAATATAAAAACAAGATGCACTCTGTACAAAGGAGATAACCCAACCAATAAAAAAACAACAAAAAACAGATGGCAAGATATAACTGCATTGAATTAAAGATCTAAATCATAAATTATAAAAGAAACAACATGGTGGAAAACAGAACAACAATAGGATCCATAAAATGACAAGGGAAATGAGAATAAAAATACATTGAAATAGCCATTATTTACCTGGATAGGGCTCTTTACCAGTAAGAATGGACCAGAGAAGTATACCATAGCTGATAAAGAGAGAAAAAGATTTTCTTAAATTAACATTTTTCATACATTTAAGGCTACTTTAAGACAGTATGTTCAAAGCATTCCTTTGAGAGCTGACCTGTACATGTCGTAGGCACGGACAGGTTCGTATGATGGATCAAAAGCCTCAGGAGGCATGTAGGCAAGAGAGCCTTCCTCCCCTGCTGTAAATCTGCTGCTGTTCAAATCACTGGTGGAGACCCTGGACAGGCCAAAGTCTGTTAGCTACAGAGTAAGAGGAAAAACATGACATGGGAAAATTAGAGAGATTTAACAATTAATTCAGTCAGTCTTGTATTTAAAATAAATACCAGAATTTAGGTTAATGTCAGTCTACCTTGACATTGAGGTCCTCATCCAGCAGCACATTACTGGGCTTCAGGTCCTTGTGCAGAAGAGCTGGTGTCAATTTGTGGAGGAAGTTCATGCCTAGAGCCACCTGGTGGGCCAAGCGGAAGGCCAGGGGCCAGGGTGGAGGGCCAGACAGGGCCTGCTGCAGGGACTGCAGAGAGTCCCTTTCCATGAACTCCATGACTATACCCAGTCGCACGGAAGATTCCCCTGGGGGACAGCCACGATACACTCCAAAAAGCCTCAGCACAAAAGGGTTGGAAGCCTGCTCCATGTGATAAGCCTCGTGCCACAAGGCTCCATCTGTATTGGAGCTGGAATGAGGTAGGGGGCAGTTTAGGAGGAGAGAGAGAGCAGAAGGAACGTCGCTGCTTGAAAGACTAATTTTGAAAGGATAGATGTTTATGAAGCAAATGAATAGTGTGAATTAAGTAAGCCTAATTACAGAGAATCCAGACAATTACCCATATCCATGATGATGCACCTTAATGGCCACATTAAACCCCCAGTCCTTATGCCTGGCCGTGTAGACCTGTCCAAAGCCCCCTGCACCAACCGCCTTCCAGTCCTGCAGGCTGTCATCACCAATCTGCACAGCCTTGTGGCTCGGCAGTGCCATCTCTTGCTGAAAAAGGGTATAGCAATGGTAGCCTCAAATCTAGCAAAAAAAGTTGGAAATAATTATGAAGTAATTAATATGGAAATATTCCACACCCAAGCCACAAAACATAAATATAAATGTACAGCGACTGCTTACATTGTATTCTTGTAATTCATTGTAGGCCTACACCACTTACTGCTTACAATGTATCCTTGTTTTTACACTGAGGTTATGCCAGCTTTGTTTATGGGGTTATTGACACAAAACATTTCTATTCATGCACTATGGCAATGTAGTGTTACAGTTTTGTTTTTGTTTTTTTTATGATTGATTACAAGCATTTTTCAAAACTAAGTTCACATTTTCAAAACTCTTCACACAGGTAGCACAAACTGTGAATCATTTTTCATTGCTTTGACACAAAATGAATTCAATGACCACAATTTTCAAAATACTGGAATTCATTTCTCACTCAAACTCAACCACCAGCAAAACTTCACTCAGTTTACATTTAAGTATTATTCCGGCATTTCTTCAATTTAAATAATTTATGTTATTAAGTAATGTGAATTTCCTAAATACTATTTATTTAAGCATGTGTTTACAGTAATCTGCAAATTCAAGCTATGGCTACTGTGGAAAAAAAGTGAGGCAATCGGTTTCCAAACTTTTTTCAAGTAAACTGAACATGTTAGAATATGTTGCCACAATTAGCTTTAAGTTTCACTGGGAGACAGAATTTGAGATATGAATGACTCAGTCAGCAAAGCTTGGAGGAGACAAATGACAGAGAGAGAGAGAGGTTAGCAATCACAAAGTCTAACAACCTTGAAGTTTAACAAGAGTTTATTAACAATCGTTTTTAAATCATCCTCTCATGTAGAAAAATAATTCTTATTAAAAAAGTTTTGATAGTTTACTTTGGCCATAAAGCCCTTCACAACACAGATAAGACCAAATGAAAATAAATAAAAAGAACTAGAAATAGCTTATGGCTGGAAATACTGTGGAGCGAAGCTCCAGATTTGGTTCATCAGATGTCAAACTGCAAAATGCCAGGATATAATACATTAAGAGTTAGGGTTTCAATTTAGACAATACATTTGCATTAACATGTGTAACAACATTACTTAGGCTACTGCAATGCAGTTGTCTATTGTGCATTTAATATGAACTCATCTTTGTTAATGTCACTGTCCATGCTTATGTTAGTAAACACTAGGGATGGGACAATGTATTGAAATTCAGTATATCACAAACATATTGTGGGGCAGAAAAATGAATGGTGATATTAGCTCCATTTTATTCTGCTGTAGTAATCATAAATGAGACGGCTTGCCCATCACAATTTCACAAGCTCTTTATTCAAATTATATTATTTACACTTTGTAATGACATTTTTAAATTGTTTACATTCTAGCAAGCCAATGTCATCGCTGGAGAGATTTGTGTCTCAGAAATAAACATAATTCTGCACAGTCAGACTTTGTTGATTGAACTTTTATTTATTACATTGTATCCTGGTTGTATTGAATCATGAACCCTATATCGTGTATCGAATCATATTGTGAGATAAACAGATCGTCCCATCCCTAGTAAACACATTAGTTAACATTATTAACAAACATGTATAACAACATTAATTAATGCAGTTGTTAATGTGCATTTAACATTACCTAATCTTTGTTAATGTTGTTATTCATGTTTAATTAATGTCAGTAAATGCATTAGTTAACATTATTTAATTAACACTCAATGTAAAGTGTTACCGGCTTATCAGATGTCAAACTACTAACTGCAAAATAACACTATGTCGACTGCACCAAAAATTTGCAAAAGAATGTGGTCTGCAACATTCTTAAACCTGCCAATTTACAGCAATGTGACCAGACGAGACGGTGTAGCCTATCGTTTCCATACTCTTTACTTAAGTGTTTCTTATCTATAAAAATTTCACCAACATCGCGTTTACTGTGTCAACTCAGGAAAATTGACGCTCTCTTCCTTGGTATTCCCCATGGAGGAAATTGAGAGTTTCTTTCTCTTGAAAGCATTCACTTTTCCCGAGGATACCGCTGTGTTACAAGAGGGATATTCCGCTGTCGGACTTCCCGTGATTATAATTCAATTTGCCATTTAACATTTCATTTTCATGTTCTTCATCTTAGTGCTGTGCTGCATGTTGGTGCAGAGAGCTGTATGAAGAGTTTTGAAAAAGTGAACTCAGTATTGAGAAATGCTTGTAACCAACTGTAAAAAAAAACAAAAAACTGTAGCCTAATCATATACATCAGACTCAGCACAGTGTTTCCTTCCCATTTCCTTATAAATAAACCCGTTTGTTTTAGTTCTTTCCAACAGCTCTCTCTTATCTCCCTCTCATTAAGTTGTTTAAAGCTTGCTGGTACTCACCATATCATAACCCCATGTGTTGTACGGTAGATTATAATGTCCATATAAAGGATTGTGTTAGTACATACCAGTCAAACAACCTCCGCTGTGGCGACACAAGATTAGACAGTCTTCAGTTTCCTGTCTCTGAGAATGTATCTGAAGTTGAGGGGTGGAGTTAAAGTCGTCACATGTGTAACACTTCAGGTTTAACTGCTTTCACTGAAATATGTGGCATAGCAGAATGTGTTGTGGTTGAAGTAGGTTCAGCAGTTTTTTTTAATGGAAAGAGTCAGAGATTGATGTAAACTGCATGTCATCTACTGTATATCGATCTCTGTCCAGGTTTGGATTATCTGTGTGCTCTACAAAGGAAGCATGCAGCAACTTCTATTTTTGGTGAGAGTGAGATAAAGAATAAACAACCTCATACTAAGCAAACAAATCACCACATTTTCAAACATCCTCTTGTAAGTCATTTGGCTGGGCAGTAAAGTTCTGAGCCGTCGCTGCCTTTTGCCTTTGTAGGACAGCAGTGTTGGTGAGACATTAACAAATAACACACTCACACTGGGTTTGGCAGCAACAGAATGCATGTAGCAAAATTACAGTAGTTTGATTACAAAAACAGGGTAGGTGTAATCCATTACAAATGCTGAAAAAGCACAGTAATCAGATTACACTTTTGAAATACTTACTTCGTTGCACCGCTGAGAAACATCTTACAAATGTAAGCATACATTTGTGATGGAGTACATTCCGCAAGTTACATAACTGTTGTAGCGTGTAGAGTCGAAAATATCGAACTTATAATTTAGTAAAGGTAGGCTATATAGGCTAAATATTTATATTTTGATCAAGAGATCAAATTACACTCGTAGGGGCACCACCTTCGTAAATGAAGGACCTTTACTCATACTAATCAGTCATCAATCTAAAGATCATGAGATCTTTCCAGTTCAGGGATTGCTTTTCTCTGCAGATAAGGAAACACAGAACAACGACTTTATAATGAATGAATATATTTATTAACTATCTACTAGACACGCAAATAACAAACAAATAGCCTACAAACAAACATGTAGCCATGAAACGGGGAAGTATATGGTAAGTGGGCAGATGATAAACCAGAATAAAACACTAAACTATAGGTTGACTCATGAAATGAGCATGAAATAAAATAAAAGGAGAATGAAGTGAAAATAAAATGAGAAAGATAGAGACATTGGCATGAAGATTATTGGCAACAGTAAATAGTGTTATGTCAATTTAGACCTAGCCTATAAACCAGAGGAACGAGACGGTTCGCCCTAAGGGATAACTTAGACTATGCTAACTATGCTAACTTTCCTGATTGGATTAAGTGATAACTTTAGCTTTTGCATCAACTCTCAGCAGAAAGACATGGAAGTGTTTCAGCCTTACTTTTACTCCATCGTGAGGTTTCGACCGTAGGGAAAGCAGGAGCTTCTGACTTCTCTAACTTTTAATAATTAACGGATTAATAACTCGTTCTTAAAATAACTTTGTAACAGTCTTCGCGGTTCAGCGAGGCTCGATTTCGTAGTATGAACGGCGTGGAAAACAGGGTCACATCAGTGACAAAGAGTAGTTAGGCCTACGAGGCCGCGAGATCTGAATCTCCACTTGTGCTAAATCTGGTTTGGTTGGTCTTCGAGTTGGTGACGGCATCATGGCCTCCGGCATGAAGCTCGGGGCATGAAGCGCCCAAGGTGACAAGAAACTGAGAGTTTTATAGTTTTCTGAATTCCAAGGCGGGGTTTGCAGTGTAAAAAGATACTTCGCGGCGTTTTGGTGATTCCGCCTACATTTCTTTGTCCTGGACACAGGCAACGCCCGTCATAAACAGAGGCACATGAGGATACTTCTCTCAATTACTTTAGTAGCCTAACTAGTCTATGTAATGATAACGATTTAGAATAACGCATTTGTATTTTACATAGGCCTACTCAACCAATTACTGTTGTCAATTGGTGAACATTATGAACCCTGTAAACAAACACTTATGGATTGTATCAAACCATTACATGAAACATGATTAGACAATAAAACTTTCACTGTTCAAACTTTTCTGTGCACTGAGTTGTTTTAGCAGAATAGTCTAGATACATAGCCTACTTGTAATCTTAATATTTAAATCACAGATATATAGTAACTTTGGGGTTGATAATGGAATAGGACATAATTATCGAGTTAGGGCCAGAATGGATAAATATAACTAGACCTTAACTATTGTGATGATAATTAAAATACCTAAGCATAGCCTATATGATTAACCAATTTAGTATACTTCACATTATTTTAAATTTATTGGGGACATTAGGAGATACAAAGTAGAGGAAAAAGGGGAGAACTAAACCAAGAATGAAAGGAATTTATGGTTTTACGATTTTATGGCTCTATCCAGAAAGGTGGGGTTTTCCTACGGAACTAAACTGGAAAGGGAAAGCAATTTCTGACCCTTTTGTTAACATGATATACTTTACAGTCATAACATTCACATTATTGAACTCAGCATAAATTCCTGAACACTTTGATATCAAACATGACTATCTAAACCCATGTAAAGATGAAGAAGTTGAATAATGCGAATAACTCTTATATAAATCATGGCAGTTAGACATAAGATTAGACATATACTTTAAGATCCATCGCAAAGTACTAACCAAAGATTTATGAGTCTTTATCAAGGATTTCTCCTGATTTTGACAACAGTCTAATGAATGTTCCTCCAACTCTCTGACCCAGAACTTTATCAGAGGCAGGCTGTGTGTGTGTGTGTGTGTGTGTGTGTGTGTGTGTGTGTGTGTGTGTGTGTGTGTGAATCCGGGCCTGCAGTTCGATGTGGCTCGTAGATAAGGCCTGTAAATGGGAGAAGAGTTGTCTGATTGGTGGAGGAGATCCCCCCTTGGTCTTGGTTAGCGTCAAGGTGACACTTTTGTGTCTTTAAAGGTGAAGGGTCATTTTTGTTCCTGGGAAAGAATGTTACTCAAGGGTCCATTTGGAGCTGTGGAGACCTGGTTCTGCTACACTGTGCATATGTGTGTATACACACACACACTACACACACACTACACCCACACACACATATACATAGGCTCTTGCACACAATGGAGGTGATTACAAGTCTGAGCCAGAACCACTTGACTACACTGAGCTTTGCAATCATTTCAGTAATAACATTCATCATTAATATAAAGACATGCTCATTTGTAATCTAAAGCATTTCAGTATCTGACCTGCTTCTCCATATCTCATTCTCATTCTCTCTCTCTCTCTCTCTCTCTCTCTCTCTCTCTCTCTCTCTCTCTCTCTCACACACACACACACACACACACACACACACACACATGCTCTCTCATGCACAGACGACACAAAAGCCATGCTGAGACTGTTTCTGTCTAAATTATTAATGTCCAACGCTGCTCTTACTTCTCAAATGTAAAGAGCGCAGTCTGGAGCGCAGGTGCTTGTGGATATGATGGCTGCGGTGGAGCTAAAACACACACGCGCACAGCCCCACCCACACACACACACACACACACACACACATACATACACACCTTTCATTAAGTGAGCAGAGGTGTGTTTGCCCACATCCCATGCTCCTTTGCTGTTTCTGATGCGCTCCCTGCCGGCATCGATAGGCGCGGTCTGCTCTCGCTCTCTCCATCTCCATTGCTCTCTCCCCTCCCTCCTCTCCACCCACCCTCATTTACGCTCTGCACAGCGTGGCTGCTCTCTCCACTACATCTCTCTCTTTATCTCTCCTCCTTGCTGTCCTTACCTCGTCCTCTCTTCTCCCAAAACTGTCTTTCATAACACTCTCTGTTTCCCTCGCTCTTTTTCTCTCTCCCTCTCCTTGTCTCATGCTGATACATGAGGCGGGGGGATTAGTGTAAGGGGGAGCCCTCTGCGCTGGAGCAGCCTGGATCTCTGAGTGGAGAGACAAGGTGAGCTTCTGTCTCTCCCGCCCCGGTGAGGAGTGCTTCTGATGCGGGCTGGGACCTCTGGAGGAGCGGCAGGACAGTCTCAGGAGGGCAGGACAGTCTCAGGAGGAAACGGACAGACAGAAGAGCCACGTGCGCGCCTAGAGAGTGTCTAACAGCCTGATGTGCTTTGTGTTGTGAAGAGAGCAGCCTGGGAAGGGAGACGGGAGGCAGCAACAGAGGGAGGGGAGCGTTTACCAGGGGGTGCAGGAGTCACAGGGGTTTTGGGGGAGGAGGGCGGGGAGTGTATCAAAAGTGAAGAGGAGGACGGGGGGGTGGGTGGGGGGTCTGCTCCGCTCTCAGATCAAAGGACTTGGAGAGAGGGAGTGCTTTTCGCTCAATCTGAGGAGTCGGAGAGAGGCTGGGGAGTCACAGGCTCTCCAGAGTCTGTGATATTACAATTAAAGACCAGAGGGTGTCTGCTGCACTGAGAGAGAGAGAGAGAGAGAGAGAGAGAGAGAGAGAGAGAGAGAGAGAGAGAGAGAGAGAGAGAGAGAGAGAGAGAGAGAGGAGGTTGCTAAGGACACAGAGTGGGAGGACCGGTCAAAGGACTTCATCCGGAGAGAGAGGAGGTTGCTCGCTGAGAGGAAGAGGGAGGAGGAAGACGATAACGGAGAGGGTCCCGTGCCGTTCTGTGTCTGAAGAATCTACAGGAGGATCCTATCATGGCCGTCCAACTCATGCCTGAATCAGCCGTGTGTTTGCTTATGGTGAGTGTTGGAGGGGTACAGTATGTTCCTTGTATAGACACATGCACTGTCTTGGTCTCGGTCTCTGGTCTCTTTCTCTCTCTTTCTCCTTCTGTCTCTCATCTCTCTCCGCTCGTGGAAAATGCCCCACAACTAAAGCAGGTGGTGAGCTGTCATCTCATTAAAAAGGATGTTGCCTGTTTGCTCCTCCCCTTTACTACTGTCTGTCTACCATCCTGAAACCCTCCACTGACTTCCTACAGAGAATCGGCAACCACTTCCCGCACAGCAGAAACGTGTGTCTTTCCCCGTTCACTGCTGAAAACTGTACCTGGAGCTTTGTCTAACTGCTCCACGTGCACAACCAGACCCTGCTGCAGTGGTCAGCTGTGGCATGAGTCCCACACACTATGGGAGGGAGAGGGGTGGGGGTGCTGAACATGGTGTCTGCATATGTGTATTGGAGACGTGCGTAATTAAGTATTAAGTGCATGTATTTTTAATGTGTGTGTTTGTGTCTACAGTGTGAATAAGTCGCTGAAGGGACTGTGTTCTGTGCGTGATCAGTGTGTGGCCATTTCTTCCTGCCAGACTAGATCTGGGTAAAATGTGTATTTAGACAGGGAGCAATGGCAAGAATGAAGATTAGATGATAAAAGCACTAAATACAAGCACAAAAGAGGTGAAACGATGCAGTGAGATTCTTAAAGCAAAAGTGTCTGCCATAGCATAAAGTGAAACATCTGCAAAGCACACCCAATAAAAAGAGATTAATCCACAGTGGCTGTATTTTGTGGGCATGGTCAAGACTGTGAATCAGTTCAATTACACATTATAGAGAAAACAGTTTTGCTGCAGCCCATGGTAGGGTATTTATAGGACCTTGTTAGTGTGGAGCACATTTCCTCAGTGACATGACACAGATTGGCTTGGCTTGGCCTGGTTCAGATCTGGCCATAGAGAGCAATGAGATAGAAACACAGAACACAGAACGTGCTGAAAATCCACTGAATTTCCCTCTGTCCGGCCCGAACAGTGAAACAATGGCAGTATGGCTTTGCTGCATGTGTAGAATACAGATAAGGCACGGACTCCTCTCATTGTAAGCTTCAATGAATTGAATGCTCAGAGTAGTGCACCCTGCATGGAGGGAGACTTTGTATGGGAGAGCGTGTTCTGCTCATTCTCATTCTATAGTGCTGGCGCTCTGCAGTCCCAGGAGGAGTCATGCATCGCCGCACTACCTGCTATCTCCACCTGTCATGGCTGTCTGTTACTATGGCGATAGGCCATGCACCCCACTCAGGGGAGAGAGGCGGCAGAAAAAAGGAGATGGGGTGGAAGAAGAGTGCAAGAGATGACGGACAGGGCAGAGGGAGGAAGCAGGTGAAAAGGGAAGAGTGACTGACAAGGGCAGGAATAGGGAGGAGGTAGAGAGAATGGAAGAGAGGAGGAGGAAAAGTGGAAGGAGGCAGAAAGGTTTTATTTTCACAGAGGGTGGCATGCTAGAACAAACATCATCACCTTTGGGATTGTTCCCACCAAAAATAGACTCATTCTCAAAGCGTTTTCTCAGCCCTGTATGGCTTGGGGATGTGAATGGGTTCAACTGCTGAGCACAGTATCATATCACTGGCAGACAGTTACTTACTCCCCTGACTCCATTTTACACTGCCTCTGCATATGTTAGCATTAGCATAGAGGGCGTTCCCTTACAAGTGCTCTCACTGTCAGAGCTGACAGCCCTAAACTGCCTGGCTGTCAACCCAGACAGCATAGGAAAACTAGCTTACTGTCACAACTGTTTACTGTTACTGTTAAGTTATGATTTGGAAAATATTCTATTTTCTCACCATTCAAAACCACTTTGCGCTCAGTCAGTTGGAGATAAGCAACGCAATTCAATGAGGACATCACTCTTCGGCTCTCTTGGTGTTTCCTTTGGTAGAGATGTGTTCATGCCCACTGAGCTAACCAAGGGCAAGGAATAACATGACCGAACTCTGTTTCATGGTGAATTTTCCTTTAAATATGCACTGAACTAGAAAGGCGTCAGATAACTAATTTAGGAGCTTGGTGATTTGTCCATGAAATCCATGGCATTTGTATTCACAATGACATGTTCAGAGCTTCAACCTAGCTTAATTATTAATGGGAGTTTATGCAGCTTGTGTGTATGTGTGTGTGTGTGAGTGTGTGTGTGTGTGTGTGTGTGTGTGTGTGTGTGTGTGTGTGTGTGTCTGTCTGTCTGTCTGTCTGTCTGTCTGTCTATCTGTCTGTCTGTCTGTGCCTGTGTGTCTGTGCATGAGCCTAGATTAATATTGATCATGCTTCCTTCCTCTGTGTCTATTAATATTTCAGGTGTAGAAGTGATTATCTCCTGCAGTAATTACAGGAACTGGTTTTAATAACTCACACTGACAGCACAACAAATAACCCACATCACCCACAACCAACAACCACAGGCAAATCATACAGATAGATAGATAGATAGATAGATAGATAGTTAGATAGATAGATAGATATGGACAAATGAAAAGACAGATTAAGAGATAGATATACATATGCATGCATAGATGCAAACATACATACATACATACATACATATAAGATACAGATACAGAGTTTTATTTACTCTGTATCTGTATCATTTCTCTCTCTCGCCCTCTCTCTGTGCATTTGGTGTGTGTGTGTGTGTGTGTGTGTGTGTGTGTGTGTACTGCATATGTATGTGTAAATCTGCTACCAGATTTGGCTATGTTCACTGTGAGGAGCCAGCTTGTTTTTACTTGAGAGGCTGTCTAGAAAAGCATTAGTTTCTTTCTCTCTTCCTTTCCTTTGTCGCAGTTCCACCTCTAGGGAGTCTCGTGGAGAGGTTAAAGATGGCACTAATAAAATCACTGTAGTGCATTTTACACAAAAATCTCATTCGCTTGAATGAAAATGGATGTCACTTCAGTCACACAGACTCTGGGGGAAGAAAAGAGGTACCACAGGTAACCATCAGTTCAGCGTCTGCGTGGAAAACTGCAGGAGAATTCAACAGATGTATTCCATTCACTGTTTCATTGTTACATTTTCACTGTAACCTGTTCATCCCCCCTCTACATACACACACACACAGACACACACACATACAAAGACAAAGACCTGTGCACATGTATACACTCAGCAAGACTCTTGCCAAGCTAATTCAATTGTTTGGCAGGAAGTGACCTTATTCAATTACCACAAACAGGAAAATGATGTTTGCTTGTGCTTCGGCACTCGTCTGTTGTGGCTGATGCAAATAAATAAATGTAGCAAATTGTGTTTTAGTTCTCCTCAGGGCTCCATTGGTCTGGAACTAATGTGATTGGCCCAGACTTATAGTAGCTCAGCTATAAAACAGAATGGTCTCATGCCTGTCATACAGACTGGGCCAAGTGGGGGAGAGCACCGCTCAATATGATTGAGAGTCAGGGCCAATATCCTCATATTGTTATGAATGGGCTGTGTCAGATTAATATGAATGAGTGTGGGGGGATTTTTACTCTATTTTATGCCCTCCATTTTCATTGATTACATTGTCAGCCATGGTACCTTTTAGACACGTAACAAGGTCCTACCTTGTTTATCATAAGATTTGCACTGCAAGGCTCACAAGCTTGAAAAAGAATAATGAGGGGATTTCCTAGCAGTTGTGTCAGTGTGGAGATGATCTCATAGCAGATGCAGCGTCTCTCTCTGCCTGCCCATGTGCTGCCTGGTCTGAAGAGCTTCTGTTTTAGCTAAGGATCGGCGGATCAATAACAAGTCTGTCTCCAGCTAAGACCCACACAGACATGTTGTCATCTGATATTGGAGCAGATACTGGGATCACAAGCTAGTTGGAATCATTGGACCTCAACGGGGCATGCTGAAGCTTTACCGCTGAGATCCCTATCGCAGAGATTTGTGTGACATGGCTCTATCTGCTACAGACAGTTTGAATCAGAGACTTTTACACTGCAGCATTTGCCTGCCTCAGAGATGTGACAGCATCTACTTTCATCCTGTACAATTATTTATGTGATTACACACGGGTCATGATGATGTCATTCCTTTTTTGTTCAACCTAATGTGTGTGAGCTTGTGATCGTGGGGGGGTTCCTTCCTACTTAAAATCAGAAGTGGGCCAGCTACAGACTCTGCTACCACGCTCATCACTGAGCTGCTTAGCTCCGAGAAGAGTCTGGATACCGTGGGCGTCACCCTGAAGTACAAAATTAAATGGCAGCAAAACCATAGCAGAAATTAAATACGGGTAGTGTGGGGAGTTGCTTTAAATCTGTACCTTGCTAATGAGTGTGGGAGGTAAACAACTCCGTCTACAGGATTGATTGAAGCCAACGAGATCTCACAGTGGCTCCAATCAGTGGGTTTAATTTTTTGGCGCAGCTAATCCTTGTTTTGTCATAATTCAGCGGGTGCTGGTGCAGTGTCACATGGAATTACGGCTATGACTAGAGGGCGGGGGGGGGGGGGGGCTACTTTATATGACGCTGAGGGAAATGGGAGCTCAATTTATCTGCCATGTTCTGCTCTGGCTCAGTTTTTTTGAAAATCTCTTGTTGTTTTGTTTGAGTGGTTGTCTTTTTCCCACGTGCGGGTTTGCAGTTGATCAATATGGATATTGCTATCTGTTCCGTTGGGTCATTGCGAACATAGTTGAGAGAAAGCAGGACAAGTCACTATCTCGACATGCAGAGAAGCTAAGCGGATTATCGTGGTGTTGCTAGAGGGCTCTGCTCTGCATACGGAGCACCAGTGGGGGAACGGCGGCGTACAACCCCACTGTTCCTCAGCGATACGGCACTGCGCGCGTTCTACTTCATTAGATGCCTTCTCTCTGTTTCGCGCATGAGAGAGTGTCGGTGTGGTAGGTGACATCACCGCACACCTGCCGAAGCAATTACCACGTCTAGTAGCCTATGACGTGTGGTCTGCACTTTGTTGTGTGAAGTCATGTTAGCGATAATGGAAAGGCTGTTTATACTTGGCGAGCAACCAGCGAATAACCTATGACCACATGGAGAGAGAGAGAGAGGCACGACCCCATACCAAAGACCTTACATTGCCCTTCATGTTGGCGTCCATGTCTCTTCATTACTGTCCTTCATTCAATTATCCTCTCACTGAGGATGGAGACCAGATGACTCAGTGTGATTGAGCCAGAAGATTCATTCAGCGCTAATCAAATCACTTGATGACGTGGAGTGTGTCTATGCGTATGTTTGTTAGCGTTAAAAACTCAGTCAGAACATGGAAAAAAAATATGTAATTATCAGTGTCTGGATTTGGAATATAATTTGCCCATTTCATTTTTCATTCCAGATTTGATGCACACAACAACAGAGTGTACTGTATGGATGGAGGAGGGCTGAACGGTGTGGGGGAGGGTTGGTGTATCCTGGAGCAGAATGACATCATACTGAGATAATTGATTACTGCCCTGTAACAGCAGCAGACGGGGAGAAGCTGATAAAATTGTGTGCATGTACGTATGTGTGTGTGTGTGTGTGTGTGTGTGTATAAGGAGTAACTGTGGTTGTACTTTGTACTTCTAGCACAGATAGTTGGCCAAATAGGTGCTTGCACAATAGATATGAATCATTGCAGAGTGTTACAGTAATTCACATTTCATAATCTTTCCTGTCATTTCACAAGCACTGTCAGACGCATGTCAGTTCTAATTGGTACCCTCAATGCACATACATACACAGAACTATGTACGCCCACAGAAACACACACACACACACACACACACATACAGAGCTTCATATTACTGCCAATACCAAATGTAATCAATCTCCAGGCTCTCCTGCTGAACCAATTTATCCCCTGTATAGATTTCTACCCCCCATGATGATTAGTTGGAGTTAGAAGTACAGGCACAGATGGCATTTCATTTTTGCTATTTCTCATGAATACTCTCTCTCTCTCTCTCTCACACTCTACTCTCTGTCTACCACTTTCTGTTCCTGTCCTGTTTCCTGCTTTTGTATCTGACTCAGAGTGTGAGCTCCATGAACCATTTTAAAACTAGAAGCAATATATTTGTGGCGGAGGTTAGGTGAAGTGAACGAGTGAATGAGTGAGGTGAAGTGAGTTGGACTTGCATATTTGGATTTCTGCTTATCTGCAGAATGCTACTTTTTATGTAATGAAAAAACGAATGATTTTCCAGTTCATCATTTTCCTAAAGCTGTGTGAGAAGCCTGGAGTCAGACTGCAGAACAGTCATGCCTGAGTGATGTTAGCAGTCGGTTCTGCTGATCAGCATTCCAGAGCCATGGATCTCTCTGTCTCAGAGTTGCTGCAGGGGGGAAAGAAACATTTTTACTTGCGGACAGAAAACGCATGCCTTTCATTGTGTGTCAGTTGTGTTTATTCTGTTGTTTCTCTGCGCAAAATGTGACAATGAAATTACTGGTGTAATTCAATGTACTGGATTGTTTGTATTGTGTGAAACAGCTAAATTTGGACTATTTATGGCTTAGTGTGGCTTGGAAGGGCTTATAATTGCCAGAATAAAGGCTGTTGAGTATAGTAAGGTGATTTCAATCCTAAACAGCTTAACTATGAGGAAATCTTGGAGAGCAGTGAAGATAGCAGACAAACCTGCATACGTCTGCACTCCTTCAAGCTGAGTCTTGTAAGGGACAGCGCATTGCAAAGTGTTCTGTAATAAAACAAAAACCAAATAGTAGAAGTAACCCCCATGAGTAAAACTCAAAAATGAAACTGCATTGTATTGCCAAATGTACTGTAACTCATTTGGCAATGCAATACAATCATTATTAATAAACTCTATTCTAGTGACTTAAGGGAAAATCCGCTGTAAAGAATTTTCATATGTAATTCCTATGATCTTAAGCAGTTGAACATGAGCAAGTCTTTCCCAAAGCTATAACAGAAGGGCCAAAACTCATTGCTCATCATTACTGTTCTTCCGCTGACAGAAAAATTGGAGTTTGACATTTTAGACACAGTGAAAGCGTCCTTGGTCGTTTCATTGTTAACAGGCATACTTTTTGGTTTGTGTTTGCAGAAGTAAAGGCTTGTAGCAACTATAATAACTGCAGCATAATGTAATAACTTAACAGCAAAATAAAAATGTCCATTGTTACCTGATATAATAATAAAGGTCAGATTAATTGTTGAAGTAGAAAAATACAAAGCAATATATGATCCCTAGAGCTCCTTTAACAAGGACGTTGGGAAAAAAAGAACAGGCATGAATGAAGCCAGCTTTGCCTCCACACTTAGAGAAACACTTCAGTGAAGCCTCTAAATCCTAACAATTGTAACACACAGTAGCCCATTTCTAGTCCAAGTGGTGAAATTAATAGAAAAATATGGAGAAAAATCACAGAAAAATTCAGTCCTCTACTGTCTCGTGGATGTGCAGGTGTAAAAAGCATGACCGTTTGGCTAGCGGCTGTTCTGAGATCAGTGGCTAGTGGCTACCAAGTCAAACGTCTCACCTTTGCAGCATTTCATCTCAGGTAAGAGTGTCTCAGCTATTACACAGTAGGCCTATTAGTTTAGTAACAGGAGTTTTAACTTGTAGCTAAACACAGGTTAAATATGTCATAGCATAATGTTGTTGTAGGCTACCAGTAAGTCAAAAATATTCAATATATGGCAGGCATGATGATGAATGCCTCATGTCTGGAATGTCATGCAAAATGTTGTTTGCGCTCCTTTTTTTTTTGGTAATAAAAAGTTGCATTTTAAACTGGAAAAGCTACACATTTTTAGATTCCTGTTTAACTGCCCCCTATTCAGAAATGCATATATATTTTTCCGAAATGCCTTATCAACCAAGACAGATCAATCAGCAACAGAAGCAATACAATGTAAGTGAATTGCCCATATAAAAAGTTGTTCCTGTCTTAAAGGGCAGATTAGCTAATCAGTGTAGTCAGGGTTCAGTCAATTTGATTGATTGATTAGTAATCATTAATGGATGATTTAATCTTTCAACTATAAATAGGCTAATACTGTGACTGACAGTCTCAGTCAGTCTTGTTGGCTGAGCGGACTGTAGTGATGTAAAATATTTTGCTGAGCGGTTGGTTCTGCAGTTTGAGCCGATGCAATGTGTCTGACTGTATCTGAGTGATGCAGGAATCAACTTTGACGCTCTAAAAACTCTTTCTAGCAGGCTACACTGTACACATATACGATGTGTATTATTTGTTAGGATTATTACTTTTGCACTTGGTTTTCAAACATAGAAAGTGGGGCAGAGCTGACAAGGAGATCCCTGAGAGTAATGTAAGTCGAGTAGTAAAAGTTCAAAAAGAAAATAGGTCTGAATGAAAGATGTAGTTAATACTTTAATGTTGCGCTGGTCAGCTTCTCTGAAGAAACAGATGGGGAGCAAGCTAGTTAACTAGCAAGCTAGTTTTCACATGTTTTACATTTTGACAAGTTACAGTATTATCTGGGTGTTATTATCAGTTGCCACAAGGTTGAATGTAAAAACGATCTTTGAGTCCACAAAGTCCTGGCCACAGCTCCAGGCCTTGGTTCTCCAGTTTCCATCTTTGAAAGTTGTTCATGATCACCGTATTGATTGGCCTGTCTAAGATCAAAGGAACATCAAATGGAAATTCTGCATCAGGGTGGATTTGGTTTATCATCTTTGTGGAATTGTGGAAGATTACAAAATTGTGGAGATTGTGGAAGATTAGAAATGTTACTGTTTTTTTTACTCTGAAGCCTCTAAGAATTTTACTTTTTGCAGAGAGAGAAAGGAAGAGAAAAAGTGGAAGAGGAAGAGAAAAAGAAAGATGGCTCTCATTCCTCACCACATGCATAAATGTATAAGGGCTGGTGTGTGTGTGTGTGTGTATGTGTGTGTGTGTGTGTGTGTGTGTGTGTGTGTGTGTGCGTGTGCGTGCAGCTTTATCGGAGTGTGCATTTGACCAGAGCACACCATTAAATCCTCTGAGTTGTTTACTCTGCAGCCTGTTTAAGGACTATTGATGAGCTGCAGAGGGGAAGGCACCTCAATTCTAATTGACTTCACCACAGTATCTGCTCGCTCAGCTGTGGTCATTTGTGTGTTTGTGTAAATGTGTGAGAGAGAGAGGGTCTCAGGTGTGAATACGTAATGTGTATGCAGTGTGTGTGTGTGTGTGTGCGCAATGCAGAGCTCACTCCCCCTGCATGTTAATGTATGGCTGGGCTTCAGTAGAGTGTGACAGTGATCTTTGTGTGTCTCATGGCCGACTGGCTTCAAGGTTATCAGCCGAGCTTGGCGCGCAGAGATGATGCGATGAAGGAGCTAATGAAACAGCGGCATTAACGAGCAGGACGTAACCCTGCGTGTGTGTGTGTGTGTGTGTGTGTGTGTGTGTGTGTGCGCCCTGGCAGATGCTCATCAAAGTCTGCCAACACTTCCTTTGCTCTGGTTCTCTTCCTTCATCCTGCTGTTTGGACTCTGCATCTCTCCTCTGGCTACCTCTGCATTTGCATTAATAACATGCGCTGAAATTACTCTGATGAAACCAGGCTGGCTAATTATGTTCTTGAGTCTTTGCAGTGTGTGTGTGTGTGTGTGTGTGTGTGTGTGTGTCCAAGTGTGCAGGGAGATGTGCCTTTGCATTCACATTAAAATGCAGTTTCATCAACAAGCGCATTGGCCGTTCCATTGATCAAACAGCAGCACAGGATAGAGCCTCTCCCTCCTGAACGCCCACACACACACACGCTCCCACATTCACACACAGACCATACACATACACATGACCTATAGATAGTGCAGTCAACCAATGATTTCACAATAGAGACAAAAGGTTTAGATGAAATTCCTGCACCGGCTTCAAGAGATTCCCGTCCTGTTTCAGTAGACTTGTATCGCCCGCGGCAAAAGCCCCCCGAATCTGACATTTATCTGACGGCGATCCCCTTCAGAAGGTCAAGCTACTGTGGAAATAAACCTTTCAGGCTAGATAGATGAGGGTTTTCTGCTCAATGTCAGGGCATCTAAACATAATAAGCTCAGTGTATTCCAGTTTAATCAATCATGGTAGAATCTGAAGTGAGCCTCAGAGTGTAGATGCAATGCGTCTCTTGCGGCAGAGGGGGAAGTCAGTACGTGTACAGTGAGGACTCTCCGTCTAACACTTTCTGCTCTCCATTCCTGCTTTTGCCTCTGTATGATCTAAAGGAACTGTTTGAAACTACAAGCGATAATTTGTTGTGGAGGTTAGGTGAAGTGAATGAGTTGTTGTTTCACATTTTTCATGTGCAGTATGCTAGTTTCTATGTGATGAAGAAATGAATGATTTTCCAGGGCAGTGGCGATGTGACATTTGTGGGGCGCCACCTGTCCTCTGTGCCAGGGTGCAGGTTTGGGGGAGGGGCGGCAGGGTGGCAGGAGAGGCGGAGAGTAGCAGAGGCACCAGGCGGTCTGATTGGCTCACCATCTGTCTCTGGGACCGAGCAGATGTCTGAGTAGAAAGACTAGTCTCTATTTGCTTCCAAATTCACTTTCTCTCTCTCTCTCTCTCTCTCTCTCTCTCTCTCTTTGTCTGTACATGTGCGCGTATGAATGTATTTGCATGTAAGTGTACATGTGTGCGGTGCATGTGTGTGTATGTGTGTGTGTGTGTGTGTGTCTGGTTGAAACAGGTCCCAGTGGGGCTGATTGTCTTCCATATGGAGTGAGTTAACAGTGAACAGGTCCTTGTCATTGTGAAGAGCTGTCTTGTTAACAGGAGAACAGGGAGAGCCAATCTAATATGACTGGTGAATGAGTATACACATGTATTCAAGCTTTATTGTTCAACCCTTCCATACAAGAGCCCAAAATAAATTTAATCCACTTGTTAAGATGAGCTTTGAGAGAGAAATTGTGATGCGCAAGAGGGTCAGGAAAATGATCACCTGAATTCAGGGATGAGAGTGAGAATCGGAAGGAAGGGCTTTGTTTTCTTTACCCATCCACCCATTCACCTCCCTCTCTCTCTCTCTCCAGGGGTTTTAATTGTCCTCTTGATCCCCCGTCCATCAGGATTACCTGAGAGCCGCTAATAATGGCTTGTTACAATTTTAATTGGTGGAGGCACTCACACACACAAGTGCACACACACACACACACACACACACACACACACACACACACACACACACACACACACACACACACACAAAAACATGCACATACACAAATAAACAGATTTGTGAATTTGCTGATTTTCTTCGTCCTTTTTTATAGGTCCTATTAAAGGTGCTATTAGCTTAAAGGTGCTACATGTAGCGTTTTAACACCAACAAATCATTATCACATTAATTCTGAGAGATTAGTATAGCCTAATTACTGTAAACATCACTGAAAGGATTGGCAGCCTCTGCACTGGGTCGGAGTTTGCGGGAAATCTGTTGGATTGTTTTATGGCACAACGGGAGAACAGATTGCTTTAAAACACAAAACAATCATCATGGTAGGAACCACTACTGCCGCCAGAATAATACTTAGATATTGGAAAACAACAAAAATGCCAGAGTTACGAGAATGGGCCAATACAATGACAACAACAGCCTCATATGAGTCAATGTTTGATAAGATGAATAGTGCAAAGAGGAAAGAGGCACTATCTTGGGTCAATTTCTGGAACTATATTAAATTGACAGACTTATAATATGCCTTACGTACAGATTCCCTTCCTATTCATTTATTTACTTGTTTAGTTGCTTTCTATTTTTTTTTTAGATGTATGCCATTTGGAATTTTCATTTGTAACGTAAGCCACAAAGGAATGTGTAACTGCACTGCCATGTACCGTACAGGTTGAAACAATACAAATTTGAATTACCAAAAAAAAACAAAAAAACACAAAACAATCAGAGAGACGCTTTTCTTCCAAAGCTATCAGACATTATCACAATGGCAGATGGTGGAACAAGTGAAAGGCCTATATGGAAAAATCACTTACAACATGTTTATCACCTTCAGTAAGGAAGGGAAAACAAATGCATGCAGAGTGATGCCAGAGGGAGGGGGGGCTCAAGCAGCAACATCCTATTTGCAACAGGAAGCGATGGGGTTTACTGGAAATAATAAACCACTGGTGTGAGAGAGAGGTCACCACTCATCCTCATTTGTTTCCTACAGTTATACCAAGATACCACAATTAATTAATTGATATGCTGATATTTAAAACTATAGCACCTTCAAAGTCTTTATTAGGAAAGACTGTGAGAGTGTGTGACTGAGTCAGCACTGACTTCCGCCCAGCCCACATCCCAGTGTTTACACTGCAGCTCTTTTCTTTACAGTCCCTCTCTTCGACAGACAAAGTGCTTCACCTTGGTTGTCCTAGCAACGGCTGTCTCGCTGCACAGCCTTTTGAAAAGTCTTTTTTCTTTCCCACCTTCAGTGTACAAGAGTTTACTGAAGAATGGCCCAGTATTGAGAATTTAGACTTGTGTCAGTCAAACATTTGGAAGACAAAGAAAAGAATAAAAACCCCACAGTGCACTTACAATATGCATGCAGCATAAAATAGTTTAAGTTATGAACTTCTTCATGTGTTGATGATGAGTTTAAGGTATTTTATGTAGAAACATTTTTCACAAAATGTTTTACAATGCAATCCACATTTTTAGGTTATAAATATGGAACTGGTCACGCTTTGCAAACTTCCCTCTCTGACTGATAACAGACAGGAATTTAGAAAAAGCGTGGGGAAATGATGTTCATGCACATCTGACAGATGACTCACCACATAACGCTGAAGGAAGGAAGATGATGAAAGAGCAGGACAGAGCAGGAGGAGGAAGAAGGAGGTGGTGACAGTTACTCTGAACCGTATTGTAGCTTCAGTACAGCACATTTTCCACTGTGCTTCTCTTATCTGCCTCTAGAGGGGGGTGAAGGATACTGAATCAGGTCCGAAACAAAGACTCTCCTCTTCCTGTATAGGGTCCATTTAGATGGCAACGGGTGCAGTGTGTGTATGTTTGTGTGATTATGTGGTGGGGGCAGATCAGTTGAATGGCATTTATTCAGCCATTTATTGTGTTTCTTGTTTTTTTTAATGTAAAATCCCTGCTGTTGTGAGCAGGTCAGGGAGCAGGAAGGTCAACAGTGGATGCTTCCCCTCAGTATGTTACTGTAAAGGGCATCTCCCCATGAGTCCACAGTTCACATTTGTTCACACACACACACACACACACACACACACACACAGGCTATAAACAGTTCACGATTGTTACTGATGAATGAAGTCAGTCTGTGTATTGTCCCAGAGCAACTATTGTAGCTGTGTGTTGCTAATAGGCTGACAGGCTGATACGACTCTGATTGATGACTGATATCAGAGCAGCTGATTTTAGGCATTACAACGCCTTAGCCACACTAATCCCCCCTGTAATGCATAACACATTACCCAGAAGACACACACCAGCCAGCAGCCAACATACAGTAAGTATTGCCTCATAACCACATCACATCTAAGTTTATTAACCCATTTCTACAGGCTCTAATTTAAAATTATTCTTTGTTCGAAATATTGAGAGATTGAGAGAATCACTGTAGACACACATGTTACCAAACTCCACAAATCACATATTTTAGTGATTTTGTTTTCATTGCTGTTATAACACTGAAAGAAAATGCTGCTGATTTTCTGCAGGTTGATGTCTAGTTTTGCCCTTTTCACTTTACCTTAAGTTCTCTTTTCTCACTGTAGACATTTTCTTTGACCTTCTTTTATCCAGGCTTGAGATGTTGAACTTGCATGCTCTTTTTCAGCAATGCCCTGCTTCACATTTTGTCACACACATCCACGCTGGGAAGCTACCCAGCTCGGCCACTGAGCAGCTTCACTTGAGCCATTTGCCATTAAATGACTTGCGCAAGGGCACCTCAGCAGCAGTTTATCAGGCCAGTCCAGGATTCAAACCTGGCAACCTTCAAAAGTCTGCTTCTGTAACCTCTATTCTACTGCTGCTGGTAAAACCTTTCTCACTCTAATGATCTCTGATTCAAAGCCTTCAGATTTTTCCCTATGATACCATTAATTTTCATATGGACAGATGGAGAGGGAAGGACACTGAGTGGAGGAGCTACTCATGTCTGTCTCTGTTTCCCAGGCGTTTACCTCCTGTGTGGGTCCCTCTCCTGCATAGCCATGATGTTTGACTTGTTACTAGATCATACAGTAGCCCAAAGAAGTAAAAATCTTACCTTCAAAGTAGCAGTCATGAATCTTCCAAAAGATTCAAAAAGAGCAGAAGTTAACTCCATTAAATACTGATGTATTTGTTGCAGACAGATAGGCCTATGTCTCCATTCAAGTTTTAGGAATGGCAAGCCTTGTTTATTGCACAGAGTGGCGGGTTTCTGCACAAAATTACTAGTTTACTCAGGGTTATTTCTTTCACTAACAGTTGAACCAGTCTCTTTGTTCTTTTACAGTAGAAACATTAATACAATCTATAGAAATCTTTCCTGGTAACCAGTTTAGTGTCTATCCCCATCCCTATCCCTATCTATGCATAGGATTGAATCCCAAATCATGCAATTTTACTTATTGCATGATTTGGATGCATGATTTACTTATAAACAATTATAAAACCCCACTTTGAACTGAAAAACAAAATAAAAAAAACTACCAAAAGCCATATAAAAATACTTTTATGTTAACAGGCATTCAGATCTACATAGAGTATACACCAATGAAATGTAATACCTCTATATAGACTTATGTTGAATTACCGCATAATTACATTGGCTTATAGATAGCCCTATAGATGTACAGTGGTTGTTTTGCCATTAACAACATGCTATTTGAACAAAAAGTATTTCAGCATTTATTCTAGTGGTAATCCTTGCCATACTGTTTGTATATCACAGAGAATCACATATTCAAAATAAACAACAGAGATACCAATTATATTTTTCGCCTTGCATTTTGTCAAATTCCTGATCACATCATGCGACATAAGACTTCTCATTCCAGGAAATCATATCAGCATCTTCATGGCATGTTAGCGGATGCATTTCGTTGGATGAAGAATGAATGAGCTTCCTCTTCATGTTAGTGCAAAGGAGGACTGCTGGATAAGAATTCAATTATTGTCAGATCAAAGACACAAGACAGCAGACAGCTGAATCTGATTAAGAAACACTGCAATTATTTTTTCAGAATTAATATGCCAGTCGTGATGGGTCGCAACATCTTATCAATATGGAGATAGCATCTTTAACACACTGTGTTCATTACCTATCCTATTATTGCATATGCCCTGTATCCATCTTTACATATTTATTCATGAGAACTGGAAATTCTGCAAAGATCAAGTTTAGGCAAACAACATACTAATGAATTTGTTATCTACTATACTGCAGGTATAATATCTATTCCTTGTACATTGTCCTGAGGAGGTCATATAATCATTTGAATAAAGGGGAAAGCCTGCATGGTTAGTGTGAGGTTTGGCAGTAGAGGGCAGTGTGTGAGTGTGTCTGGGCGATACCTTGGAATTGTGCATTAGTACATGCATTGAGAGTTTGGGTATGCTTTGGGCATTTGAGTATGTGTCAGAAATACAGAAATGGGTCATATTCGTGCGGGTGTCTATGTCTGCATACAGAATCAGTATGCTGTACATGCAAAGCCAGGGCCCCGTGTGTAGGAATGGGCTTTTCATGCACCATGGTATAATGACACATGATTACATGATCCCACCCCAGATTATGAATCTGGGGTGGGAATACGGAGAGAGGGCATGGTGTTCAGCCCATAAAGACACAGCACAGTGTAATTTAACTGCTGTCAACCCTCGACCCTGCTGTCTCTCTCTCCCTCCCTCCCTCCCTCCCTCTCTCTCTCTCACACACACACACACACACATGCACGGTTACGACTAGCCTACCATCACTGCAAAGCTCAATGTGCCGTCTGCAGAGAATGCGGGTTGCCCCTGACAACAGTTGCTAGGAGACCATGCTGGAGTGACTTCATAGCATCGGGCACACTTACTCCGTGGCTCACGATGAATAAAACCAATTCCCTCTCCCTTGCACACAAATGTGGGTTTAAAAGGGGAAAAATGTGACTTTTATCATACCGATATCAATACATTAAGCCGCAAACGCGTGGAAGGTGTTCATGTTACTGCTGTGTTTTTTGTGGCGGCGGTCTCATTCAACCGCAGCTTCTTAGCCGCTATGAGGTGTGTTATTGTGGAAGACCTCTGAATGTGGCAAATCAGATGATAATGTGTTTCTGGAATCTAGCTAAAACAACTCATGTCTAATCAGTGGGGCTACAAAGCCCATTTCTTTGGTGGATAAAAGTTATGGAAATGAGATTGATTAAATATTCTCTCCCTCCCTCTCTCTATCTCTCTCTTTCGCTCTTGCTCACTCTCTCTCTCTCTCTCAATCCCTTATGTCCTCCTCCTCCAAAACCCTGCTCACATTACCCTCTCCCATCCATCTTTCTCTCACTCTAATTCTCCCTCTCTCTGCAGTAGTGAGATAAGATGTTCTTCCCTCTGAGCTGTGGAGAAGTGAGAGAGGAGAGGGGCTTTCCCTCTTTCCCTTTAACTACCTCCAGGACTACAGGCCAACGAGGGCAACCACACTGCAAATGCATATGGCAGTGGCAGTGCATGTGTGCGTGCGTGTGTGTGTGTGTTTGTGTGACTGTGTGTGTGTGTGTGTGTGTGTGTGTGAGTGCGTATCTATGTGCATGCACAGCGTGTTCCAAGGGATTGCTGTTTAATGAACTTTAGATTGGATGTCAGACACATTCCCTCTGGCAACAATCAGCCCAGCTCTCAAACATGGCCAGGACCCTTGGCTCTGGGAACGGGCTAAACTAGTTGTCACAGTCCGATATATCATAGTAAATCTCAGCCTTGATCATGAGTCCATCGCCAAACAGCAGTAACCAATTGGGCTAAAATCTTGTTCGAAGCCCTTGGAATAAGCACAAACCTTTCTCAGTCTTCAGATGTGTGTATGTGTGTGTGTATTGAGATATCACCACCTATCCCTGTTTTAGTAATTGCTGGATTAACCCATTTACTACAGCTTACCTCGAGTCTCCAGCAGGAATGAGGATTTTGAATATTTGATGATGATAACTTGGTTAATTGATTTAGACAGTAATTAACGCTCTCCCTGGCTTACTACTTTAATCCCTCAGATACGTGCTGCAAAGATCTGTCAATATTAATTTAGAGGATTGTCCTTTTGCCTCTGCAAATGCTTTAATCTGGATATGTACAGAGAAAGAAAGATAGTCATAGGAGACCCTGGGTAGAGGTCGACTCACATGACTCATACAGATGCTAATTGAAAAAGTACTGTATGCTTTATACCGTAAAACAAGAAAAACCTTTCCAGAATATCTTTAGCATGGAGGCCAATCGAAATGTGTGACTCAAAATGTAAAAACTGCTGCAGCAGGTTCCAGCCCATCTGCCTTTCCAGCGGCCCACCCTCAGTATTGACAGTGATTGTTAACAGGCCACATCACGTCTCTCCAACTCCCTCCTGAGTCGATGCTATTGGTCTGTGTTGAGGAGAAGTCCCAGTCTGCTGTATGAGAGCAAACAGCAGTTCCCTCTCTAGTGGCATTGATTTAGCTGTAATGCTGTGACAGGGTCGCACATTGACTTACGGGCCCCTCTATTCCCAGCCAGATGCCGTGGCACACATACTGAATGGCGATGAATATAACTTCTCTCTCTTTCTCTTTCCCTTTCTCTCTTTCTCACTCTGCCATTGTGCCGCCAACCTGCTCCGGTTCAATGTGGTCACCTGGGTTGCCCCTGTTCAGGTAAGTTTTTCTTGCACACTCATACATTTTTGCATTAAAGTATGCACACACACACACACACACACACACACACACGTCAGACTGTCTGAGTCCATTCTCAAATAACTAGATATTCTCAGGGTGAAATCAATGCCACTGGTGAATAGGAAAACACAAACTAAATAAACTCTGACAGTGAACTATGGAGTATTGGAACTGTCACAATGACAGATGGGGAAACAGATTAAAAGACACAAGACATCAGGTTGAAGCATTGACTTGGAGCTCCTCTAAAAAAAAAAAAAAAGAAGAAAGCCTTGAATGCTCCTTCTCTTCTTGATGTAGTTTAATTGATAATCATTGTAATTAATTCCTTTGCTTCCCTGTGAAGTTTCAGCCTGTTTAGCAGTGGCTAATTACCTCAGTCCACTGGATGTCTGCTCTTTGTAGTGTAATTGCAGCCCTCAGTAGAAATACAAACAGTTAGAGGAAATTACACACTATTATCACATTTGTCAATGATATGGCTTTCGTATATGTGCGTAATGCAAATGTTTTCTACTAGTCAACATTTGGCCATGTGAAACAGAAAGTATTGTGTGAAGTTAACTACGAATCCACATTGCAGAAAGCAGAAATCAATGGAGTACCACAAGACGTTAGAATGATAGATCAACACACTGTGCCAAGGTGTGTAAGTCTGCGTGTGTGAGGGAAAAAAACTCACTGGGGATTCATTTTCGGGTCCAGCTGGGGCAACAGTGACAGGAGAGTGGAGGAGGAGGAGGAGGAGAGGGAATGAGAGATGGAGAGAGGAGGAGGAGGAGAAGGGGGATGGGGAGACAGAGGGGGTGGGGATGGGTTTTAGGGCAGTGTGCAGTTACAGTATATTGCAGTTTGTGCACTGCACTGTGTAGTATTGTCCTGTGATTGTGATGGTTGTCACCCCCATGTCCCACCCACCCATTCTCTCTTCTATGTATGGCTATGTGCGGGTTTAATGGTGACTGGAAGGGGTTAGGGGGAGGGACGAGGTGTGTGTGTGTGTGTGTGTGTGTGTGTGATTCGCTGACAGGTTAAAGCATCCACTGTCAGCAGTAATGCGTGATGGGGATATATGGGGTTGTATGTCATTGTGGCCTGCCAGACACATCCACATCCAGCCTACTGCAAGAAGCACATTTCCATCCTTGCTTCACCCCAAAATAATATTACTGCTCCGGCAAAAATACAGTTCTGCCTAAAAACAACATTATCCTTCCGATAAACACGGTGAAAGCCAAGCTAAAGTAGCAATATATATTCAGCTAACATTATGAAAAGAGAGAATAACAAAAATACAAATGGAGCGGATGAAAAGACAAACACAAATGGAGCACTGGCTCGGGGGAAAACCTGAAAAACACATAAAAGCTGTGAAATAAGGAATTGGGAAGTGGGATTTGTGAGGGGTAAAGCCGCTCTGGGTTTATTGAGTCAACACTGGGGAGAGTTCTGTGGGTCTAAGGCTGCTTAAAGGTCAGAGGTCAGCTCAATAATGAGATCTGAGCTCTTCCCACTGCCTCCCTACAGAGACCTCAGCGGCACTTATCCAATTTATACATCATCAATGAGTGTGTGTGTGAGAGAATTAGGAGTTGATGTAGTGTGGCTGGGTCTGCGTGTTTATGTGCCTGTGTCTGTTATCTCTTTAATAATGTGTATCTGTGTGTGTGTGTGTGTGTGTGTGTGTGTGTGTGTGTGTGTCTCTGGCGTATGTGTCTCTGGCGTGTGTGCTTAATCATGTGATATAATCATACGGTCTGATGGCGGAGATGTTCCGTGTGAAGTGGGAAATTGTCTGATGTGAAGTGGACCAAGGAATGTTTTCCTGAGGGAAATCCTGTGGTTAAATATGCTTTTTAAATGAAATACACGACTATGAACCCTGTTCTTTTTAATTAGATCTTAATTAGCTCAGTGATTACGAATATCCATTTCAATTTCCAGGCCCCAGAACAGTGTTTCTGTTTATAGTGTACATGAATGTTTGCGGTACATACCTGTATGTAATTAGAATTACAATTGTAAGTATGTCAAATTGACAGAGATGTAAAGTAGCATTTTGTACATACTCAGTCAGTTACCTTCCCATTGTCCTTTTATTGGATTCCTCTCCAATCTAGAGGTAAATATTCAATCCTGGGAGAAATGGAAATGTTAAAATGAGAGAGGTGGTCAATACAAAATGCAATGACTTTAAACAAAAGGTAGATAACTGGCACCACATCAATTTTTGCATTTCAACACATTCAAAGACAATTTGACACTGCCTTTGCTGCTTTAACAGCACACACACACACACACACACACACACACACACACACACACACACACACACACACAGTGGTCATGCGAGCTGCAGGTTGAGGGTATTGATCTGGTCCATACATTGTTGCGCTGTGATGTCTGTGCCGTCCAGCCTGTGATCAATGCTGTTGCTCTGTCGCCATAAATTGCCCGCTTGTCAGCACGAATCAATTACCAGGCCATTGACCACCAGTTGTGGGGATTGTAATGTATGTAGACAGGCACACACTTCAGCACCAAATCATATAAATCCACCACACACACATAATGACACAACAAGACACACCCACACCATTCCCTGCATATACCATATGGAATGTTTCTTATGGAAAATAACACTTGGACCTGTTTTCTACTATTACTAAATGAATGATCTGAATAACACTATTATACAGATGCATCCATTTTATTGCAGCCTTACTGCACACTACACTCCTTAATGGAGAGAAGTTATTTGAGTGCCCTTACCATCTGGATGTAATGGCGCAATAATGGCGCAATGACCAGTGGGTCAACCAATGGTTTAGCAGGTTATCAGTTGTACCTTACAGCTATCAGAAATGTGCTACAGTGGGCAGCTACATTATGGGAAACGTTGTTGTTTTTTAAATCACTACCAGTGTATCTTGCCATGATAATGTAAAATCAGTTAATTTGTGGATAGAAAATGTAAAGCTCATTACTATGTGATTTGCGTAGCTAATGCTGTGATAACTGACATTTGATGATTGGTATGATAATTGTGTGTGTGTGTGTGTGTGTGTGTGCGTGCGTGTGCGTGTGCGTGTGCGTGTGCGTGTGTGTGTGTGTGTGTGTGTGTATGTGTGTGTGTGTGTGTGTGTGTGGGGGGGGGTAATGTATACATGTACATAAAAAGCTAATGAGGGGATCCTCTACGGTAAAGCCAGTGTGGCTAATTGAATACCTTTTGTACATTGTATCTGGGTCAGTACAGAGAAACCAGGGTAAAATAATTTGAGAGATAGAGAGAGAGAGAGAGAGAGAGAGAGAGAGAGAGAAGATTCCACTTGACTTGGTGTTATGACTCGTAGTGACTGAGGCCGGGCAGAAAGGCTTATTGCTACTGACCCTTGCAGTGGGAGAGCAGCTGCCTGAACCACTGACGTTCAATCGCTGCACGGCAGGACTCAACTGTTGCCACTGAGAAAAGCAATAGGCATAGGAATGCAGCCTGAAGATTTTATTTATTTATTTCACTTTTTAATGGCCTCAGTGGTTCTCCGCGTCTCTCCTCTCCTAACGGATATTGTTGCCACGGCAACGGCGAGATGCAGCTTGGAGCAGAGGTGATGATTTGCCCGGGTTTAGTCCACTTTAAAGGAAAAACCACAAACACACACACACACAAACACAAACACACACACACACACACAAAGATACATATCCAGTGGGACTCAGCCCTCACCCTCCACTGTATTTCACA